>NW_004444068.1:5311701-5336877 GCF_000243295.1 Trichechus manatus latirostris | reverse complement strand
GTACAAAGTAGAACTGCCTCCTACAGTTTCCAAGGAGCAGCTGGTGGATTCAAACTGCTGACCTTTTGGTTAGCAGCCAAGCTTTTAACCATTGCGCCACCAGGGCTCCAATGGAGCTATAGCTCTCAGTAAATAAATGCCATTACATAATTTACGTCACTGAAATGTGCACTTAAAAGCGGTTACAAAGGCAAAAACAAGAAAGGAGTAAGAGAATACTCACAATATGATGCTATTTGTGTAAAAAGATAAAAAACATATAAAATATGTACGAAAATAGCTGGAATGTGCTTAGGAGTGATAATGCATCCATTTCAAGACAGTGGTTTCCTCTGGGGAGAGAGGAGTACTTTAACAATGTTTAAAAGATTTTATTTCTAAAAATAAGTGTTATCTTAAATATATGACAAAATGTTAACATCTGTTAAATCTTCATGGTAAGTACACAGGTGTCTGCTATATTATCATCAGTATCTTTGTATGTTTGAAATATTTCACAATGAAAAATAAACATTTTTCTTTCCTTTAAAATAAATAAATAAATTCCACTATCCAGTGGTAAGATCACAAGCTTTTATTTACTTACAGCGCAGTTAGGATGAAGATTAAATTGGGCAGGATTTATTATAAAGTCAGTCTCCCTCAAACCCTCATACCAGGGTGAATTGGCACAGGAAATCTCTTCTGCACACATGAGGCCCCAAGATAACGTTGTAGGCAAAAGACTGCAGCATAAAGGGATCTAGGGGTTTTATACCTCAGAGTGCATTAGAACAGGAAACGAGGGTAAGAGGAAGAGGCTTTGCTCAGCTGCACCAGTCCTGACCATCCTGTGACCATCCTGTGATGTCTTTGTTCAAATTCAAACAGTATAGCAACCCTGTGACCATGGGTGCAGGACCAGAAAGAACGCTCCCACGCCTCTAGCTACAAGATTGATTTCATGAGCCTTCATCTTCTGATTAATGATACAGTAGGTTAAAAGTCACCAGGAGAAACTACCTCCCCTGAGGTGCATACCTTACTTTAATACAATTAGGTTGTCAAGGAGACAGTGGGAAGCAAATCTCACGCTGGGAAAGCAAATACATTCCTTCACAAATGATGACTTCCTGTTATCATTCTATATTTATTAATTAGAATTCAGATGTTAGGAAGAGCTTTTCCTTCTCCCCCATTTATTTATGTATTCAATTATTTATTTATAGCAATATGGACTCGTGCATATTTATTTTATTCTATGGACTATGGTCCTAAAAACAAACAAAAAAACCCATTGCCGTTGAGTTGATTCTGATTCATAGCGACCCTATAGGACAGAGTAGAACTACCCACTCGGGTTTCCAAGGAGTGGCTGGTGGATTCAAACTGCAGGCTTTTTGATTAGCAGCCAAGCTCTTAACCACTGCGCTACCAGGTCTCCACAGCCAAATGTTGTCGTTGTTCGGTGCTGTCAAGTCACTTCCAACTCATCACAACTGTGTAGGACAGAGTAGAGCTGTCCCATAGGTTTCCAAGTAGCAGCTGGTGGATTTGAACTGCCGACCTTTTGGTTAGCAGCCAGGCTCTTAACCACTACACCACCAGGGCTTCCCATACAGCCGTATGGTCATTATTTAATTTGTTTAATTAACTTGTCCTAAATTTGGTTATCAAAAGCTCCATAAGGTTGTCTCTTGTATACTTTCCACATGTTCTCATTATTACTTGAGCACTTTCTTACTTTCTGGAACCACAAGATATTCTAGACTAGTCCTCCTAACATCCGTGCCCATTCCAGGAATCAGCCGTTTCTCTATGGAGACTTGATTCTGTTTATTAGAGAATGGTATCTAGAAGCCAAAATCTAGGCACTAGGTGTGCTTGACAACTTTCTATGCCTTGGCATTTGGTCATTTCCCAAATCTTTGCCTGGGCTGTTTATTGTGATTTTCCTACATTATTAAATTGTATTTTATTTCTTTTCTGTTAACTGCTGCAGCTCTTCTGGTTATATGAAAGCCTAATCCAGAAGTCCTAAACTGGCACCCCACGCATCAAATTCAGTACAAGGACTTACTGTGTTTGGTCAATAACATTTTTAAATTGAGAGATTTCACATAAAACAAATCCTAGCTTGTTTTGAAAATCAGGAGTTTAGCTGAGCACAGTAATTAAGTGGGTGGATGCTGGATTTGAACCTGGATTTGAATCCTGTCTTTGCCTCTCACGAGCCATGCAACCTTGAGCAAGTTACTGAACCCCTCTATGCCTCAGATTCCTCATCTGTGAAATGAGAGTAATAATAGTATTCTACCATAAGATTGTTCTGAGGATTAAATAATTTATATAAATATTTAAATCAGAGTTTAGCACATAGTAAGAATTATGTAAATGTTTATTATTATTATTAAATAATAGTTTTATTATTTAATAACACGAGGCCTGCAATCCATACTGCAACAACCAGCTGTAACTAAATAGTAGCTGTTCTCTTCACATACATCACACATACTCCACTTTACCCACAGTCCCCACTACTCATTATTGTGTTTCCCATACCCAGAAAGATGTCATTTGGTATTTATCATTTTACACATGGCTTACTTCGCCCATTTATCTTACCTGTTTAGCCCTGGAAGATATATGAATTATGTGACACTTGGTCTAATAGGAAATGTCAATTATAAAACAAATCTCATACAACTCAAATGAACTTAGTTCAAGTTTTAAAAACTATGACATTTTGAAGGTTAACTTCGACTTTACCAACCAACTCAAAGCACAGTTTAAAGTTAGCAGCAGTCAGACAAAAAGACATATCTCTTCCTTTTTTAATTATTCTAAGAGCTAAAATACTTACCTGAATGTAGTTAATGCCTCCCTTTTGCTTGATGATACCAGCACCCATCCAAGCCTGTCCCACTCCCAAGATGCGAAACACCATACCGAAATCAATTCACTTATTCCAATCCCTTGTTCTAAGAAAGCACAAATCTTCCCATTCTCCTTAGTTTTAGTTCCTCCCAGATAGCATGCTCAATCTCTCTCTCTTTCTCTCTAAATACACCACACACACACACACAAACACACACACACACACACACACACTTACTTGCTTTTATAGAGACTGATGGCATCCTATTCACTCAAAAAAAAAAAAAAAAGAAGCATTTTGACTTACCAAAAACTATTGAATATGTATAACTCAGATAAATATGGCCTCCTCTTCAGGAGCAGGATGTTGAGATTAAACTAAACTGATTACTGTTTTTTCTACTACCATGTCTTTCTACCTTCATTTTCTGGCACTGCTAGTGATGTGACAAGGTCACTCCAGTGATGAACATGAGTTGTTCATGCCTGTTCTCAGCCCTCTGCTCTCCTGTTAGAAGAGTACTCTTATTTTCCCCTGAAGAGCTATGGTACCCTGGTGCATGAGTACAGAATGACTATCAATCAGGGTGTCACCTTCTCATAGCTGGAGGTAGGAATATGATCCAAACTTATTCTAATAGATGGCCTCTCCTAGGAATTGAAATTCTGGATCAAGTGAAATAAGGATGGGAAGAGTTGCAGACAATTCATCCTGGTGATGGCACCATGAAAAGGCTTCTATGGCATCAAGTTACACAGAAGCCTGGAACACCTCTGGCTTCTGTTCTTCTGTGATCAGCTCGTTCAACTTTTTCTCCCCCAGAACCTTCCATTGGTTAGTTAGTTAGTGTCTTAGTTATCTAGTGCTGCTATAACAGAAATATCACAAGTGGATGGCTTTAAGAAAGAGAAATTTATTCTCTCACACTCTAGGAGGCTAAAAGACCAATTTCAGGGTGCCTGCTCCAGGGCAAGTCTTTCTCTCTCTGTTGGCACTGGAGGAAGCTCCTTATCATTAATCTTTCCCTGGTTTAGGAGCTTCTCAGTGCAGGAACTCGGGTCCAAAGGACATGCTCTGCTCCCTGCATTGTTTTCTTGGTCATATGAGGTCTCCACGTCTCTCTGCTAGCTTCTCTCTGTTGAGTCCTGCCTCATTAACATAACTACCGCTATTAGCACCTCATTAACATCATAGAGGTAGGATTTACAACACATCGGAAAATCACATCAGATGAACAAATGGTGGACAGTCTCACACCACTGGGAATCATGGATTAGCTAAGTTGACACACATTTTTGAGGGACACAATTCAGTCCATAACAATTAGCTAGCTAGCTAGCTAGTTTTATTCATATATATTTTATTTATTTATTTATTATTTGTCATTGTTGTTAGCTGCCATCAAGCCAGCCCAGACTCATGGCAACTCCATGTGCAATGGAACAAAACGCTGCTGGTTCTGCACCATCCCCATGATTAGTTGTGGATCAGACCTTTGTGATTCATAGGGTTTTCACTGTCTGATTTTCAGAAGTAGATCACTAGGCCTTTCTTCCCAGTCCATCTTAGTCTCGACAGTCCCCTGAAACTGTTCAGCATCATGGCAACACATAAATGTCATGTGACTGTACATGAGGTGCACTGGCCAGGAATCAAACCATGTCTCCCACATAGAAGATGAGAATTCTACTGCTGAACCACTGTGTTGGTTAAAGTTGTGTGTTAACTTGGCTGGGCCATGATTCTCGGTGGTTTGATAGCTGTATGACTGAGTGATCACGTCCAGGATTTGATATTATGTGATCACCTCCATGATAGGATCTGCTGTGAGTAGCCAATCCGTTGAAAGGGAGTTTCCTTGGGCATGTGGCCTGCATTGAATATAAGGGGATATTCTGGCAAGGCTTGTGGGCTTTTGCTCATTCTGGATCCTGCAGCTGGCTCCTGTTCATCTGACCTCTGTTCTTGTGATTTGAGTTAGCAGCTTACCTGCAGTCTTGCTTGTCAATCTTTGGAATTCCTCAATCTTCATAGACTATGAACAACAGCCCTGCTCTCTGACCTGCCGATCTTGAGTTTGACAATCCCTGTGGCTAAGTGCATCAGGAGAAGCCTCTATCCTGACCCACAGACTTGGGACATTCCAGCCTCTACAACCACGTCAGCCATTTCCTTAATATAAATCTCTCTATATACATATTTGGAAACCTTGGTGGCATAGTGGTTAACAGTGTGGCTGCTAACCAAAAGGTTGGCAGTTCAAATACACCAGGTACTCCTTGGAAACCCTATGGGGCAGTTCTACTCTGTCCTACAGGGTCACTATGAGTCGGAATCAACTTGATGGCAATGGTTTTGGTTTTTGTTTTTTTTTTTTTGTTTAATATACATATTTATACGCTTTACTGGTTTTGCTTCACTAGAGAACCCAGCCTAAGACAACAACTAATGCCTCTATATTTTTTTATTTGCAAATCTATTTATTATGCTTGAGATACCCAGAGCTGGTTTTGCTATTTGCAATCCTATAATCCTAACTAACTTGGACATTCATTGCTGCTCTGCTACTTAATGGCCATATAACTCTCTAAACATGAAGTTCCTCATCGATAAATAAGCATAATAACAAAAAACTAACAGTGCAAATGGGAGCCCTGGTGAAGCAGTGATTAAGCTCTTCTAACCAAAAGTGCTGCTAACCAAAAGATCAACAGTTCAAACCCATCAGCCTCTCCAAGGGAGAAAGATGTGGCAGTTTGCTTCTGTAAAGATTTACAGCCTTGGAAACTCTATGAGGTAGTTTTCCTCTGTCCTATAGGGTTGCTGAGTTGGAATAGACTCGGTGGCGATGGGTTTGGTTTAACAGTGCAAAGATGTTGAGAGGATTAAATTAGATAAAATCTGTAAGTAGAATATCATTGTGTCTCAAAGGGGAGCATCAGCTCAGTAAAGCATAGCTGTGCTTATTATTATTTAGAATTAGTGCCATGATTGTAGGCTAGATTTCCTACTGAATATTAACAAAAGTAGCTGACTATACTCTCCTTCAGAATTTACAGAAAGGAGAGACTACAACTTCTCCTGGCATAAACTCCAGGAATTCTCAACTTTTCTTTCTGTATGTTAGGTCTAATATCCCTCTTGCTATGACTTGATTCTCACTAAAAGCAAAGCAGTTAGTCACCACTACCACCCAGCTGGAGCCCTTGGTGGCACAGTGGTTAAGAGCTTGGCTGCTAACTAAAAGGTCAGCAGTTTGAATCCACCAGCTGCTCCTTAGAAATTCTATTCTGTCCTATAGGGTTGCTATGAGTCACAACATCTCAACAGCAACGGGTTTGGTTTTTGGGTTTCCTACCCAGTCAAAATTCTGAATATATTTAAATACTTGGGGGAAAAAAACTCTTACTCTGCCACAAACCTTACCAGCTCCTTTTAAACTTCACTGATGGGCGTTACTTCTCATGCTGGTCATCTTTGTTGACTATTCTCTTTAAACCTTCTCCAGATTAAGCTTCTTCTGTGTCAGTTATTAGAACCGTATCTTTAAAACTAAAAACATGGGTGGAAAGGTATATAGTATGTTTCAGGATGTCAGTTTATTAAGAGTGTGATTTCAATTGTTAGAACTGCTTTCTACTTAATGGGTGTAACTTTTCTAGTTAGTGCTCTCCCAGCGTTATTTCTGGCCGTATCTTCTCTTTCATCCTCTGGATTGTTATTGGTGTTCATTTGGGAGAACAGGATTTATTTCGTCCCTTTGAAAAATCAATATCAAGCATTTTCCAGCCATTCAAATTCTTCTGTTTTTCATTAGCAGGGTACCATCTGTACATATAATAACTCTGTTCTTACTGTCTTTAGAGGAAAAACATCAGCCGATTCCTTAGAACCATTAATGGCAACATTTATTCCTTTGAAAGAGACTCGTTAAAACCAAATCCATTGCAGTCAAGTTGATTCTGAGTTATAGTGACCCTAAAGGACAGAGTAGAACTGCCCTATAGTGTTTCCAAAGAGTGGCTAGTGGATTCAAACTGCCAGCCTTTGGTTAACAGCTGAGCTCTTAACCACTGTGCCACCAGAAGATTTATTACTGTCTTGTGGGACATTGTATAGCTGAGATTACCCCTGGAGCAGAAGGACTCTGATAGTAGAGCAAGCTTGTTGAGGAGGGATGGAGTGGGAAGAGGATATTAAACTTGCACTACATGCCCCTCCCCCAAAATAACAGAACTGGGACCCATGAGTAAAACATGGGGAAACAATAGAGATATGAACTTTACCCAAAGCTAAACAAAGATTCAACCTCCATTTGTTCAACAAATATTTTTGAGTACCTACTATGTGCCAGTCACACTTTAAGTACTAGTGATACTGCAGCGAGTGAAATAGACATAAATTTCTATCTCAGGTAGTTGACGTTCTAGTAGGAGAATATCCACAATAAACATGATTAAAAAGTATAATTACACTTAAACATAGAATTACCAAGTAATCCAGCAATTCCGCTCCTGGGTTTATACCCAAAATACTTTAAATCAGAGACTCAAACAGCTCACTAATGGTCATTGCAGCACTATTCACAACAACCAAAAGGTGGAAACAACCCAATGTCCATCAATAGATGGATGGATATACAAAATGTGGTACATGCAAGCAATAGAATATTATTCAGCATAAAAAGGAATAAAGTTCTAATCCATGCTACACCATGGAGAACCCTGAAAACACTATGCTATGTAAAATAAGCCAGACACCAAAGGACAAATATTGTATGATCCCAATTATATATGAAATATCTAGAATAGACAAATAGATACAGAAAGTAGATTAGTGGTTACCAGGGACTAAGGGGAGGGAGGAATGGAGAGTTAATGCTTAGTGGGTACAGTTTCTGTTTGGGGTGATGAAAAAGTTTTAGAAACAAATAGTGGTGATGGTTGCACAACATTGTGAATATAATTAATAAGACTGAATTGTACAGGTAACAATAGTTAATATGGCAAATCTTGTTCTCTCTCTCTATATATATATATATTTATATAACTTATACATATATTACCACAATAAAAATAAAACTAATTTTTAAAAACAAGAAACTACAATATTTAACTCAGACAAATCAACAGACCAGTATGTTAGTCCAGAACTAAGCCCATGTATAAACAAGAACTTAACAAGTAACTAAAGAAGCACTATAAGTAAGTAAGGATTACTCCATAAACAGGACTTGGGAAATTGGTTGGTATTTCAGGTACCAAAACCTAGTTTCAATAGCTATGGAATTTTGAGTTTGAGAGAAGAGACCAATCTTGCCCAGCTTGATAAATCTTGGGAGATTTTATCAATGTCATGATGTCCATACGGGGGAAAAAAGTAAAAACAAGTACGTGAGATGGTATTAAGTAATAAACTAAACAAGGAGGAGGCCTGGGGAGTTCCGGGAGTGGAAGTTTAAATAGAAGAAGAGGGGACAGAAAAGAGCTTGGTGAAAAGATGACTTTTGAGTAGAAGCCTAAAGGAGATGACAAAGAGAGCCCTGAAGATAGCTGGGGAAGAACATTCCAGGCAGAGGGACAGCAAAAGCAAAGTCCCATGGTTGGTATGTTCAAGGAATGCCAAAGAAACCAGTGTGGCTAAAGCCAAGTGAGTGAGGGAGAGAGTGGTAAGATGGGGCTAGGGCTTTGAGGCCAGTATAATGACTTGGCTTTTACTATGGGTGAGAAAGAAAGCCATTGGGATATTTTGAACAGAGGAGTGACGTGATCTAAGTTAGGTTTTAACATGGTCATTCTTGCTGCTGTGTTAAGACCAGACTGATGGAAAGCAAGGCTGGAATGATATCCAAAATACTTAAAAAGCATGGCACAAGCAACCAATGTCACAAAACAATATGTGTATAAAATTTTGAATGAGACATTAACTTGAGCTGTAAACTTTCACCCAAAGCACAATAAAATAAAATAAAAAGAATTAATTTGTGGGAGACATTTGTTGCAAATATATCTACTTAATCCATAAAGAAAAGACTGAGACTTGATAATGATATTCAAATGTCAAAAAAACCTTAAAGCTTCCATATAAAATTCATTTTAGATACTCAGTATTACTAAGATACTACAAGGGACGTAGTTCAAACAATTATGTGATGATTCCTACCTATCTTTGTTCTGTCATTAAATTTAGAATATTGAAGAGGGCTGAATATGCAAATTTTTAATCAAATTCACATAATTACGCATACTAAAAAAAAAAAGTATGGCACAAGCAGCAACGAACCAGAGCAGAGGAACTCTGCTTGGCATAGCCTGCAGGGTTGAATGGTGGCACAGTGATTAAAGCAATCAACTGCTAACTGAAAGCTTGGCAGTTCCAAACTACCAGTGGCTCCGTGGGAGAAAGATGTGGCAATTTGCTTCCGTAGAGATGTACAGCCTTGGAAATCCTATGAGTTGGAATCAAATCAATGGCAGTGGGTTTGAGTTTGGTTTTTTTTTTTAGGCAAAAGCAGGAAGATCAGTTAAGAAGTTATTCTAAAAATCTAAGTAAGAGACAATGGTATCATTGGAGATAATGAGAAGTGGATGGATTCTCTCTATATATCAGGGTAGGGCCAATAGGATTTCTGACTGATCAAATGTGGGGTATATGAGAAAGAATTTAGGATGATTCCAAAGTTTTTGGCCTGAGAAAATAGAGAGATGAGTATTTCCCAAAATGTGAAAAACTGCAGGAGAACCAGTTTGGGCAGGAGCAGGGTTGGAGATCAGAGCTCAAATTTGTATATGTCGAGACTGAGAAACCTATTAGACTCTCAGGAGATGTCAAATAAACAGCTGAAGTTCAGAGGAAAGGCCTGGCTGGGCTGGAGATATAAATCTGGGAATTATACGGATATAGATGATGTATAAACCAATGAGACCGGATGTATTAGTTCGTATCCTCTGGTTAACTGTGATAGATTTAGGAGTAAAAGTGGATTATTGGGTAGTAATCCCTATAAAAGATAAAAGAACGAAAAGCAGGATTTGGCAAGGAAAGCTTTTGGGAAACAGTACAGATCTATTTCATCTCAGCCAATCTACTGAGGAGCTCCAGTGCAGAGGCTGGCGGTTAGAGGAGTCCAGTGTTGGGTAGAGAAGACCACGTCTTAGCACCTCCACATACCCAGACATTGGCTAAGAAGTGTGGCATTGTCTCAAATCTGCAGTGAATTCTAAAGGTGCTGCAGATGGAGGCTGTCAGGTAACTGCACTCCTCACAGTTGAATGGCAAGTTCGTTCTCAAAGGGAGAATTAAGCAGTGCTCCTCCAACGTTACCACAGTCCATCCCCCGCACCAAACGGAAGCGCTATCCTGTACTCATTCTGGGAGCAGCTCCTCCAGGGTTCCAGTGGGCCTGTCTTCTGGAAGGGAAAACTTAAAATAAGGAGGTGAGTGGGACAAACTACAGCCCCATCCCTGTAGTTTATCTCAAGTCTGCAACTGGTAGTCATCCTCTCGCTCCTCCAGTATTCATCCTAAATTCTCCTCACCTCGACTATCATCTCTGTAGGTCTTTGTGGCTTACCTAGTGGTGTGACTTCAACCCTCATCTCTGAGGGGTCTGAGCCATTGGTAACCATATCCTTTTCAGATCATGGCCTCTGTTCTTGTCCATTCACAGTCCCAACTGGGTAAGAGTATCAAGAAGCACCCAAGTGGATCATCTGAGTTCCTCATGTAATCCTCCCTGCCCTCATTGTATAACAGCATCCTACTAATCGGGATTAATTACCACTGCCAAGATGGACACATGAAGTCTAATGTGCCTGGGCAACAGCCATAGATTGTAGTTCAATGGAACCATGGCTGTGTCCTCTGGAGAATGCACCCCCTTTAGGGACCAGGACATATATCCTTCAGAGTCCAAAGATACAGGGATGGTAAGTACTATTTCCTCCAATGTATCATTATGAACAATGGTGTCCCTACTTCTACTCCTTGGTTCCTGGACATATAGAGGTCTCCAGTTCAAATTCAATGCACAGTCAGCATCCTGGAGGATAAAGCTCCCAATCATACAGAGTATTGCATTTGAGTAGTAAGTGTCTGTTCCTATGGGAACAAATCACTGGACCTTCCAGAGTGGAAAAGGCTTAATATAGTAGTCAACTTGCCACCAAATGGCTGATGGGTCCCTCAAGGAATAGTATATCAAGGGCTCAACAGTGGTCTCTATTGCAACAGTTTCGACTTTCAAAGGCAGCAATAGCTGGATCAACTTCGGTAAGTGCCTCCATTTGTAGCCTCCACCTCTGCCATCGTGGCAATTCCATTGTGTCATCATGCCAGTTTCAGGGTGGCTGACAACAAAAGCTGGCCAGCATACCTGGTTATTCAGTCACAGTATAGAAGCAGACTAGATCCCTGACTCAGTGTTTGAAAGGGAGGTAACTGGATGCAAAACTGGTGAAGTGAGAAATAAGCCATTGTTCTGTTAAACCACCGAAATTCTGAGGCTAATTTGCTACTACACATAACCTAGAATTGTATTGACTAATACGGCATCTGAGTATATTTGTTTTGATTGACTGTTGCTTCTTACTATTGAGTCTCACTTCTGTGATTGAAATAGGGCTAACTCTTTATTTTTCTGCCAGGTTTAATGAGGAAATCTTCCAGGACAATGCCAGTTGGCCACATTCTTTGATAATTGTTATTTTCCTTATTACCATGAGTGTTTTACACAGGTTTTAAACTCTTGTGTAATCATTTTCTACCACCAGTGAGTGGTACTAATTGAACTTATAGTTTAAATGTATAATATTACATTTCAAAAAGACAAAGAGAGGTATTAAAATAATATTTTAAACAATTTCAGGCGGTGGCGTAAACAGTTAAGCACTTGGCTGTTAATGGAAAGGTTGGCAGTTTGAATCCACCCAGAGGTACCTTGATAGAAAGGCCTGGCAATCTACTTCTGAAATACTAGCCACTGAAAACTCTATGGAGCACCATTCTGCTCCGAAACACATGGGGTTGCCATTAGTAAGAATCAACTCTATGGCAATTGGTTTGAGGTTTTCTGGGGGACTTTTTAAAATTAATTGATTGATTTTTATTCTTAGGGAACTCACTGCTGTGGGAGGTAAAACTAAATAAAGCTTCATATTTGTAAACAAAATATGTAATTATAAGAAATCTTGACAGAAAATTGAGCTAATTTATAAGAAACTTTTTTTCTATAATCAAAATCACAAATAAATAAATACAGGGGCTTGAAAAGCAGCAACCTCATTATTCAAAATACTGTTTGAGCCCCGAGAGGATGACCGTCAAGTCACATGGTCCAATTCCAATCACTGCTATGGAAGTGGAAGTGGGGGCGGTGGCATTCACACAATCTAGTAAATGCTGCACCCCATGAGAGGGGCAAACAAACCAGGTTTCCTCAATAATACAAAAATCGTACTTTGCCAGTAAATTCTGGTATATAACAATATAAAAATATAAGACAAGTGAATAAATGATAAAATATAAAATTGTTATAAATGAAAAAAGAGACCACTGCTTGTGGATCCATGTGACAAAATCTTTTAAGAAAAAATATTCACAGCTTTCTCCCAAAATCTTCACCTAGATTTAATGCTTCAGAAAGATGTTGTTGTCATTAGGTGTCGAGTCGGTTCTGACTCATAGTGAACCTATGTATAACAGAACAAAACACTGCCCAGTCCTGCGGCATCCTTACAATCATTGCTATGCTTAAGCCCATTCTTGCAACCACTGTGTCAATCCATCTCTTTGAGAATCATCCTCTTCTTCGCTGACCCTCTATTTTACCAAGCATGATGTCCTTCTCCAGGGACTGATCCCTCCTGACAATATGTCCAAAGTATGTGAGACAAAGTCTTGCCTTCCTTGCTTCTAAGGAGCATTCTTGCTGTACTTCTTACAAGACAGATTTGTTCATTCTTTTGGCAATCCATGGTATATTCAATATCCTGAAAATATATTCAGTATTTTCAGAAAGGTGGGACTTGTTAATTCTGTGCTCTGAGTATACTGATAGTATAATCCCAGGGGGAAAATTATCCCAGTTTGATAACCTTCACTCCTGTTTCCCCAAACATTATCCTTGGATCATGCTAATACATCTAAACTTTGAATTTTGACTCATTGTGTAAATATTACTCATAGCAGTGCTTTCAATGTGTGATATTTGTTTATATGCCATCAGTTTTACATTAAGAGGTAAATAAAAAATTCATATATAACTCACTAAAACTATTTAAGTATATTGTTGACAGCATTGTCCACAATTTCATATAATGTTCCCTTTATGCAGCTCCTTGAAATAAATTTCTCTCCTATCTCAGTCCAGAAACACAACAACAACAACAACAAAAACTTTCCTTTTCCCAAGAAACTGGCTTGTTTTTAAACTAATAGCACTGAAACTTTAATTGATCATTGTGGCATCCAGCCCCGTGAATGGTGTTCAACGACCCCCTCATCTTCTGATATTAACATTTGTGTGTAGTCCTGTCCCACAACATACCAGGGTTGGTCTGCATGACAAACAAAACACTACAGAAGTAATGATATATCATTTCCAAGACTATGCCACAAAAGGAACTGTAGCTTACTGCTCGCTTTCTCTTGCATTCTCTCTGATCACTCACTTTGGGGCAATCCAGCTGCCATGTTGTGAGGAGACTCAAGCAGTCCTGCGGAGAGGCATGGTGAGGAACTGAGGCCTCTGCCAACAACTAGCTAGGAGCTAAGGCCATCAGCCTCAGCCAACTGCCGTGTGATTAGTTATCTTAGAAATATATCCTCAACGTACCAGGGTTGGTTTGTGTGACCAACAAAATACTACAGGCTGTGATGGTACAGGAGGTGATGGTATATCATTTCCAAGAGTAGGCCATAAAAGCCCCAGTCAAGCTTTCTAATAACTGCAGTCCCAGCTGACATCTTAACTGCAATCTCATGAAAGACCCTGAGAAAAGCATCCACCGGAGGTGCTCCTGGATTCCTGACCCTCAGAAACTGTGTGAGATAATTGAAATAGTAATGGAGATGGTAAATGTTTGATGTTTTAAGCATCTAAGTTTTGAGGTAATTTGTTATACAGCACTAGATAATTTATTAATCTGCTTCCCTCCTTTGGTTGTTAGGAAGCCTAGATTCAAATATGAAACTCATCTTTGAAATCTATACAGGACTTTAAGCATATACTTTTGTGTTCTAACATTATTTCCTTATTTTTATTTTCTCTTCTATTTATTTAACTTTATTACAACATATACTATAAACCACCTCAAATAGTTTTCTGTAAATGAGGTAAAATGGCTTTTATGACAAAACCAAGAAATATAACCAGAAAAAGACAACAGGATATAAGCAAATAAATAAACATTGAATGTTAGACAGAAGTTGGAAACTTTCTTCAACATGGAAAAAAGCAAGTTATTTTCCAAGGCTTTCTTATAATGTTTGAACATAAGTTCTATATATAAATAAATAAATATATTCAACAAAATTATAAGACACTTGAAATGAGGACTGTACTTTTTAAAATTTTTATTGCATTTTAGGTGAAAGTTTAACATCACGAATTAGTTTTTCATTCAAAAATTTTATACTCGAATTGTTTTTTGACCTTGGTTGTAATTCCTGCTTTGTGTCAGCACTCTCCTCCTTTCCCTTTCCACCCTGGACTCTCAGTGTACGTTTATCCAGTTTTCCTGTCGCTTCCTGCCTTCCCGTCTTTGTTTTCAGGCAGGGGTCGCCCATTTGGTCTTGTATACTTGATTGAACTAAGAAGAACATTCCTCATGTGTGTTATTGTTTGTTTTATAGGCCTGTTTTCTGGGACTTCGGGAGTGACTTCAGTTCTAAGTTAACGGGGTTTCCAGGAGCCATAGTCTCAGAGATTGCTCCAGTCTCTGTCAGACCAGTAAGTCGGGTCTTTTTTTGTGAATTTGAATTTTTTTCTACACTTTTCTCCCACTCTGTCTGGAAACCTCTATTGTGACCCCTGTAAGAGCAGTCAGTGGTGGTAGCCAGGTACCATCTAGTTCTTCTGGGCTCAGGCTGGTGGAGGCTGTGGATCATGTGGTCCATTAGTCCTTTTGACTGATATTTCCCTTGTATCTTTGGTTTTCTTCATTCTCCCTTGCTTTGGACAGGATGGAACCAATATATGTATCTCAGATGACTGCTCACAAGCTTTTAAGACCCCAGATGCTACTCAACAGCGTCAGAAGTAGAACATTTTCTTTATGAACTGTGTTATGCCAATTGACCTAGATGTCTGCCAAAACCATGGTCGCCAGCCCTCAGCCCCAGTAACTCAGTCCCTTGAGATGTTTGAATGTGGCTAAGAAACTTCTATGACTTTGCCTTGGTTAAGTTGTGCTGACTTCCTCTATATTGTGTGCTGTCTTTCCCTTCACCAAAGTTAATAGTTGTCTACTATCTAGTTAGTGATTTCCTTCCCCACCCTTCCCCACCCTCATAACCATCAAAGGTTGGTTGTTTTTTTTCTGTGTATAAATCTTTCTTTGAGTTTCTATAATAGTGGTCTCATACAATATTTGTCCTTTTGTGATTGACTTATTACACTCGGCATAATGCCCTCTAGATTCATGCATGTTGTAAGATGTTTCACAGATTCATCATTTTTCTTTATTGTTGCATAGTATTCCATTGTGTATATGTACCGTAATTTATTTATCCATTCATCTGTTGATGGGCACTTAGGTTGTTTCCATCTTTTTGCTATTATGAATAATGCGGCAATGAACATAGATGTGCATATGTCTATTTGTGTGACAGCAATTATTTCTCTAGGATATGTTCCTAGGAGTGGGATTGCTGCATCATATGGTATTTCTATTTCTAGCTTTTTAAGGAGATGCCATTTCGTTTTCCATGTGATTGTACCCGCCAGCAGTGCATAAGAGTTCCAGTCTCCCCACAACCTCTTTTTTTGATTAGTTCCAATAATGTTGGAGTGAGATGGTATCTCATTGTAGTTTTGATTTGCATTTCTCTAATGGCTAAAGATCTTGAGCATTTCCTCATGTGTCTGTTAACCACCTGAATGTCTCCTTTGGTGAAATACCTCTTTATACATTTGCTCATTTTTAATTGGGTTATTTATCTTTTTGTTGTTGAGATGTTGAAGTATTCTATAGATTTTAGAGGAAGACTGTTACTTTTATTCTGAGTGCTGTTGTTGTTAGATGCCGTTGAGTCGGTTTCGACTCATAGTGACCCTTTGTACAACAGAACACACTGCCCAGTCCTGCACCATCCTCACAATCATTGTTATGCCTGAGCCCATTGTTGCAGCCACTGTGTCAATCCATCTCTTTTAGGGTCTTCCTCTTTTTCTCTGACCTTCAGTTTACCGAGCATGATATCTTTCTCCAGGGACTGATCCCTCCTGATAACATGCCCAAAGTACATGAGACTTAGTCTCACCATCCTTGCTTCTAAGGAACATTCCAGTTGTACTTCTTCCAAGACAGATTTGTTTGTTCTTTTGGCAGTCCATGGAATATTCAATATTCTTCGTCAACACCACAATTTAAAGGAATCAATTCCTCGGCCTTCCTTATTCATTGTCTGGCTTTCGCAAGCATATGAAGCGATTGAAAACACCATGGCTTGGGTCAGGTGCATCTTAGTCTTCAAGGTGACATCTTTACTTTTTAACACTTTGAAGAGGTCTTTTGCAGCAGATTTGCCCAATGCAATACGTCTTTTGATTTCTTGAGTGCTGCTTCCATGGGTGTTGATTGTGGATCTGAGTAAAATGAAATCCTTGATAATTCAACATTTTCTCCATTTATCATAATGTTTATTGGTCCAGTTGTGAGGATTTTTGTTTTCTTTATGTTGAAGTGTAATCCATACTGAAGGCTGTGGTCTTTGATCTTCGTCAGTAAGTGCTTCAAGTCCTCTTCACTTTCAGCAAGTAATGTTGTCATGTGCGTAATGTAGGTTGTTCATGAGTCTTCCTCCAATCTTGATGCTGCATTCTTCATATAGTCCAGTTTCTCAGATTATTTGCTCAGCATACAGATTGAATAAGTGTGGTGAAAAGATACAACCCTGACACACACCTTTTTTGACTTTCAGCCATTCAATATCCCCTTATTCTGTTTGAATGGCTTCCTCTTGGTCTAAGTACAGGTTCCTCGTGAGCACAGTTAAGTGTTCTTAAATTCCCATTCTTGGCAATGTTATCCATATTTTGTTATGATCCACACAGTCAAATGCCTTCAAGTTGTCAATAAAACACAGATAAATATCTTTCTGGCATTCTCTGCTTTCAGCCATGATCCATCTGACATCAGCAATGATATCCCTGGTTCCACATCCTCTTCTGAATCTGGCTTGAACTTCAGGCAGTTCCTTGTCGATGTACTGCTGCAACTGCTTTTAAATGATCTTCAGCAAAATTTTACTTGTGTGTGGTATTAATGGTATTGTTCAATAATTTCCACATTCAGCTGGATCATCTTTCTTTGGAATAGGCATAAATACGGATCTCTTCCGGTTGGTTGGCCAGGAAGCTGTCTTCCAAGTTTCTTGGCATAGACAAGTGAGCACTTCCAGCGCTGCATCCGTTTGTTGAAACATCTCAATTGGTATTCCGTCAATTCCTGGAGCCTTGTTTTTTGCCTGTGCCTGCAGTGCATCTTGGACCTCTTCCTTCAGTACCATTGGTTCCTGATCATATGCTACCTCCTGAAATGAATGAAGGTTGACAATTCTTTTTGGTATAGTGACTCTGCATATTCCTTCCATCTTCTTTTGGTGCTTCCTGCATCGTTTAATGTTTTCCCTGTAGGATTCTTCAGTATTGCAACTCAGGGCTTGAATTTTCGTTCAGTTCTTTCAGTTAGAGGAATGCTGAGCGTATTCTTCTCTTTTGGTTTTCTAACTCCAGGTCTTTGCACATGCCTTCTCAAGCCACTCTTTGAAATCTTCTGTTCAGCTCTTTTACTTCATGATTTCTTCCTTTCACTTTAGCTACTCAACATTCAAGAGCCAGTTTCAGAGTCTCTTCTGATATCCATTTTGCTCTTTTCTTTCTTTCCTGTCTTTTTAATGACCTCTTGCTTTCTTCATGTATGATGTCCTTGATGTCATTCCACAACTAGTCTGGTCTTCTGTCATTAGTATTCAACTTGTCAAATCTGTTCTTGAGGTGGTCTCTAAATTCAGGTGGGATATACTCAAGATTGTACTTTGGCTCTCATGGACTTGTTCTAATTTTCTTCAACTTCAACTTGAACTTGCATATGAGCAATTGATGGTCCATTCCACAGTCAGCCCCTAGTCTTATTATGACTGATGATATTGAGCTCTTCTATCATCTCTCTCCACAGATGTAGTCAATTTGATTCCTGTGTATTCCATATGGCAAGGTCTACGTGTATAGTCACCATTTATGTTGGTGAAAAAAGGTATTTGCAAAGAAAAAGTCGTTGGTCTTGCAAAATTCTATCATGCAATCTCCAGCATCATTTCTATCACCAAGACCATATTTTCCAACTACTGATCCTTCTTTGTTTCCAACTGTCACATTCCAATCACCAGTAATTATCAACGCATCTTGATTGCATGCTCCATCAATTTCAGACTGCAGATGTTGGAAAAAATCTTCAATTTCCTCAGCTTTGGCCTTAATGGTTGGTGAATAAATTTGAGTAATAGTTGTATTAACTTGTCTTCCTTGTAGGCATATGGATATTATCCTATCACTGACAGCGTTGTACTTCAGGATAGATCTTGAAATGTTCTTTTTGACCATGAATGCAACACCATTCTTCTTCAAGCTGTCATTCCCGGTGTCATGGATTGAATTATGTCCCCCCAAAAAACGTGTGTATCGGTTTGGCTGGGCCATGATTCCTGGTACGGTGTGATTTTCCTACATGTTGTAAATCCATCCTCTATGATGTTAATGAGGGAGGATGGGCGGCAGTTGTGTTAGTGAGGCAGGACTCAGTCTACAAGATTGGATTGTGTCCTGAGGCAATCTCTTGAGATATAAAAGACAGAAGTGAGCAGAGAGATGAGGGGGACCTCACACCATCAAGAAAGCAGTGCCAGGAACAGAGCGCCTCCTTTGGACCGGGGTCCCTGTGCCAAGAAGCTCCTAGTCTGGCGAACATTGATGAGAAGGCTGAGAGAGAGAAAGCCTTCGCCTGGAGCTGACACCCTGAATTTGGACTTTTAGCTTACGTTACTGTAAGGGAATAAACTTCTCTTTGTTAAAAATCATCCACTTGTGGTATTTCTGTTATAGCAGCACTAGATAACTAAGACATCCAGCAAAGTAGGCCATATGATTATCCGATTCAAAATGGCCAATACCTAACCATTTCAGCTCACTAATGCCTAGGATATCAATGTTTATGCATTTCATTTCATTTTTGACGATTTCTAATTTTCCTAGATTCACACTTCGTACATTCCATGTTCTGATTATTAATGGATGTTTGCAGCTATTTCTTCCCATTTTGACTTGTGCCACATCAGCAAATGTAGGTCCCGAAAGCTTGACTCCATCCACGTCATTAAGGTCGACCTTACTTTGAGGAGGCAGCTCTTCCTCGGTCGTTTTTTGAGTGCCTTCCAACCTGAGGAGCTTATCTTCTGGCACTATATCAGACAGTGTTCTGCTGCTAGTCTCTGTGTAGTGGCTCTCAATCACCAGTCCATAAAGTCATTTCACCGACAAGAAAACTAAGGACAAGACAGCCAATTTTCCATAAAATTAAAATTTATTCAACTTAAATTTGACTAATTTTTGTTGATATTATGTCCTAATTTTTATTAGAAAATTATCATATTTGACTAATATGATAACGATATGGATGGTAGTTGTTGTTTTCCATGTTATTAGTCAGCAAATCCACAATGTCTTCATCTGCCCAGGATTTATATGTTTTTGTTTATTTTTTATTAAATGTTCTCTGTCCAATCCCCGTTAATTGGCATAATTATGGGTTTAGTGCTTCTGTTCTACCTCCTAGTTCATTGCATAGTGCCTGAGGTCTTAAAAGCTTGCAAGCAGCCATCAAGGTTCAACAATTAGTCTCTATTCTCCTGGAGCAACAGAGGAAGAAGGCGAATCAGGAATAGGAGGAAGAAGTGGACAATTGCCCCCTTTGCCATGAAACCGGAAGAATTGGATGGTGCCTGGCTACCATTACTGAAGATTTTGATCAAAGATTCTATAGAAGAATGCTGATCAAAAGGGGGAAATGCAGAACGAAATTTTAGATTTTCATAAAATTCAGATTTCTGGAGCCATGAAGGCTGGATGAACCCCTGGAACTATTGCCTTGAGATAATCTTTAAACCTTAAACCAAAAATATCCCTCTGAAGTCTTCTTAAAACTAAATAATAGATTAGCTTAACTAGTACAGAATGTCTGCCTTGAGCATTCTGCTGTTTTAAGATCTATCTATATGGGATCATATTAACAATAGCAATTTGAAAGATTAGAGGGTAGTTAGTTTATGTTAATGAGGGAGGAACAACTCAGAAAAGGAAGGTGACAATGATTGCACAACGACTGTAATCAATGTCACTGAATTGTTCATATAGAAACTGTCAAATTGGTCTATGTTTTGCTGTGTATATTCTCAAGAACAACAGTAAAAATAAATTATTTTTTAAAAAATGTTTTCTGTCCACAAAACCCCGAAGTGCAGGAATCGCCACCCCTGGGGTAGTATTGAGGGTTGGTGGGGGAGACATTAGGGTAGTGCTTCAATCTCAAGACAGGAGAACGTGTAGCTTGAGGAAAAAAACTCACATTTTCAATATACCCTTTGTTTTCGTAACACAAAATGCAGAAAGGAAAGCTCATACAGTTTGCCTCCAGATCCACCCGTCTTCCACTGGATTGGTTTCATTGTTCCGGAGCAGCAGACAGGTTTCTACTTTCGGAACTTGGGCCCTGTGGAGATAATGCAAGAGATCCTCAAAGACTTTTTTGCACATGAAAACTTATGTATAATCTGAAGGGTGTCTCCAGATAATATATGCACTGTGTTTCAAATGTATAATTTTCTGCTAGGTATAATTAACCATATTGCATTGAAAGTGGTCAAAATTCGTGGTGTTTTTTTTTTTTTTTTAATTGTGTCTTTTTTCTCAGTTACTGGAGACAAAAGTGTAATTACCATCATGTGGGCATCTTTTAATTTTTTTATATTAAAAGGGGACCCTTGAAATAGTGAGGTGTCACCAGTGCTAAATAAATGTTTACGGATAGCATACAGGGACCTGAAAGAAGAAAATAAAAAAGAAAGCATGTTGAAGTGCTTGAATCTTCTTTCCCATAATACAAGCTCCTGGGAAGAGTTCTCAACAATGACAGACTCTCAATCTAATACATAACTCTTTTTTATTTTCTTTATAAGGTTAAGTGGCTCATGTTGTTATCTCCAAGTGAGGTAAAATTGCCTCAATTTTAAAGGCGAAATACTTTCTTTTTCAGATTATCCTCATAATTTGTTCATTAAGTCTAATATCCTTTTCATGAGACAATAGCAAGAACAATTTTCATAAACCACTCTAGAAAACCAGTAATTACTTCACAAAAAAAGCTTCAATTTTCACGAGTAATGTAAGTAGATGAGTACAGCCTGCAACTTATCAGTGATAAAGAGTCATTACATTCCTCATCTCCTGTGGTGTTTTGAATATTTAAGCATGCTTCCAGTACTTTAAAAAAAAAACCTGTTGCCGTCGAGTTGGTCCCAACTCATAGCGACCCTATAGAACAGAGTAGAACTACCTCACAGAATTTCCAAGGACCAGCTGGTGGATTTGAACTGCCAACCTTTTTGGTTAGCAGCCATAGCTCTTAACCACTGCACCATGTACTTTCCATCCCATTTTATCTCACCTGAGCTTTGTGTTCCCCCATTATGAACCACATGTTGTGAACTGACATCTTTCCCAATGCTGGATATTATATCCTTTTAGTATCGGAAATGCTTGTTTAGACCTAATTTAACTAGAGTTTGAACTGTGAGAGGATGAGGGATATGCTTGAAACATTCTGCTACCTTTTAGCAGATGGACCTAAAAGAAGAATGGCAACTAATTAACTTTTCTTATTTTTCCAACAACTCTTCCACTACTATTTTTCTCCATCTTCAAGAATTACTTCCTAGCCAAGGTTTACTTTCCCCCAAAATCAGGAAAATAAATAAAATTCAGCAAAGTAAGTAACAAGAAAAATGACTGCTCCTTAGAGATGGAAAGGACCAACAAAAGCACACCTAATCCCAATGCTTGAAGGAATGTATAAAAGAGGAAAATGAGGCCCAGAGGGGCCTACGTGTCTTCACTAATGTCATGCCACCATTTACAACAGGAGCCAGGATTAGAATTCTGGTTTCTGGTGCCAGCCTAGAGTTTCTTATACGTGGTAATTCATGGTGTTAATGGTACAAGGGGGTGGAGAACTGATAAAATATTCTAATAAAGCAATCCGATTCTAATTTGGTTCTTCTCAGAGGAAACTCTGAGGGGCACTAAGCCTGGAAAGGCAGGAAATCCTTCTTCCGGAGTCTCTTCCACAGCACATACTAAACTTCAAAAACAACTCAATTTTACATTTGCCTTGAGGGTCTCATTATGAGGTTATGGCAAACCAACCCAGTCAACGTTTCCTTCAGGGCCACAAGTTTTCTAAAAATGAAATAAACCAAAATACTATTTCCTTCTCACAGAATGCAAAAAAAAAGAGAAAGAAAAAAGAGTGGGGGCGGGGCAGAATGACCTAATAATGGTTTATTATTACATATGAATCAGTATCCACTCTATGGCAGTGGCTTTGGTTGGTTTTTGGTTTATATACTTATATGTATATGTCGCACACATATCTGTCATTTTGTCTGTACTATGGGGGCTTGCATGTTGCTGTGATGCTGGAAGTAATGCCACTGGTATTCAAATACCAGGAGGGTCACCCATGACAGCTTTCAGCTGAGCTTCCAGACTAAGACAGACTAAGAAGAAGACCTGACAGTCTACTTCTGAAAAGAATTAGTCAGTGTAAACCTTATGAATAGCAGTGGAACATTGTCTGATATAGTTAGAAGATGAGTCCCTCAGGTGGGAAGACCCTCAAAAGATGACTGGGGAAGAGCTGCATCCTCAAAGTAGAGTCGACCTTAATGACGTGGGTGGAGTCAAGCTCTCGAGACCTTCATTTGCTGATGCAGCACGACTAAAAATGAGAAGAAATAGCTGCAAAAATCCATTAATCATCGGAATGTGGAATGTACAAAGTATGAATCTAGGAAAATTGGAAATCATCAAAAATGAAATGGAACATATAAACATTGATATCCTAGGCATTAGTGAGCTGAAATATACTGGCATTGGTCATTCTGAATCAGACAATCATATGGTGTACTATGCCAGAAATGACAACTTGAAGAGGAATGGTGTTGCATTCATCCTCAAAAAGAACATTTCAAGAGCTATCCTGAAGTACAACGCTGTCAGTGATAGGATAATATTCATACGCCTACAATGTAGACCAGTTAATATGACTATTATTCAAATTTACACATCAACCGTTAATGCTAAAGATGAGGAAATTGAAGATTTTTACAAACTTCTGCAGTCTGAAATTGATAGAACATGCAATCAAGATACATTGATAATTACTGGTGATTGGAAACAAAGAAGAAGGATCGGTGGAAAATACTGCCTTGGTGACAGAAACAATGTGGGAGATTGCATGATAGAATTTTGCAAGACCAACAACTTCTTCATTGCAAATACCTTTTTTCAACAACATAAATGCAGACTATACACGTGGACTTTACCAGATGGAATACACAGAAATCAAATTGACTACATCCGTGGAAAGAGACAAAAAGCTCAATATCATCGGTCAGAACAAGGCCAGGGGCTGACTGTGGAACAGACTATCAGTTGCTCATATGCAAGGTCAAGTTGAAACTGAAGAAAATTAGAACAAGTCCACGAGAGCCAAAGTACGACCTTCAGTATACCCCACCTGAATTTAGAAACCGTCTCAAGAAGAGTTGATGAGTTGAACACTAATGACCAAAGACCAAACGAGTTGTAGAATGACAGCAAGGACATTAAGAAAGCAAGAAATCATTAAAAAGACAAGTTAGAAAGAAAGACCAGAGAGATGTCAGAAGAGACTCTGAAACTTGCTCTTGAACGTCGAGTAGCTAAAGCAAATGGAAGAAATGTTGAAGTAAAAGAACTGAACAGAAGGGTTCAAAGGGCAGCTCCAGAAGATAAAGAAAATTATTATATGACATGTGCAAAGACCTGGAGTTAGAAAAAAAAAGAGGGGGAAGAATACACTAGGCATTTCTCAAGCTGAAAGTACTGCAGAAAAAAATTCAAGCCTAGAGTTGCAATACTGAAGGATTCTACGGGGAAAATGTTAAATGACACAGGAAGCATCAAAAAAAGATGGAAGGAATACACAGAGTCATTGTACCAAAAATAATTGGTCAATGTTCAACCATTTCAGGAGGTAGCATATGATCAGGAACCAATGGTACTGAAGGAAGAAGTTCAAGCTGCACTGAACACACTGGCAAAAAACAAGGCTCCACGAATTGATGGAATACCAATAGAGATGTTTCAACAAATGGATGCAGTGCTGGAAGTGCTCACTCATCTATGCCAAGAAATTTGGAAGACAGCTTCCTAGCCAACCAACTGGAAGAGATCCATATTTATGCCTATTCCAAAGAAAGATAATAGAACCGAGTGTGGAAATTATCAAACAATATCATTAATATCACATGCAAGTAAAATTTTGCTGAAGATCATTCAAAAGCAGCTCCAGCAGTACTTGACGGGGAACTGCCAGAAATTCAACGTGGACTCAGAAGACAGTGTGGAACCAGGGATATCATTGCTGATGTCAGATGGATCTTGGCTGAAAGCAGAGAATACCAGAAATATGTTTGCCTGTGTTTTATTGACTATGCTAAGGAATTCAATTGTGTAGATCATAACAAATTATGGATAACATTATGAAGAATGGTGTCATGGTTTGAATTATGTCCCCCAAAAAATGTGTGTATCAATTTGGCTAGGCCATGATTCCTGGTACTGTGTGATTTTCCTGTATGTTGTAAACCTGCCTCTATGATGTTAATGAGGGAGGATGGGTGGCAGTTGTGTTAGTAAGGCAGGACCTGATCTACAAGACTGGATTGTGTCCTGAGGCGATCTCTTGAGATATAAGACAGAAGTGAGCAGTGAGACAGGGGGA
>NW_004444068.1:5274922-5310742 GCF_000243295.1 Trichechus manatus latirostris | reverse complement strand
TCTGGGGGAACACTGATGAGAAGGCCGAGAGAGAGAGAACGCTTTCCCCTGGAGCTGACACCTTGAATTTGGACTTTTAGCCTACTTTACTGTAAGGAAATAAACTTCTCTTCATTAAAACCAACCACTTGTGGTATTTCTGTTATGGCAGCACTAGATGACTAAGACAAATGGGAATTCCAGAACATTTAATTGTGCTTATGAGAAACCTGTACATAGATCAAGAGGCAGTCGTTATAACAGAAGTCAGAAAAGGTTCATCAGGGTTGTGTCCTTTCACCATACTTATTCAATCTGTATGCTGACCAAATAATCTGAGAAGCTGGACTATATGAAGAAGAATGGGATGTCAGGACTGGAGGAAGACTCATTAACAACCTGTGTTAGGCAGATGACACAACCTTACTTGCTGAAAGTGAAGAGGGCTTGAAGCACTTACAGGTGAAGATGAAAGACCACAGCCTTCAGTATACATTACACTTCAATATAAAGAAAACAAAAATCCTCACAACTGGACCAATAAGCAACATCATGATAAACGGAGAAAAGATTCAAGTTGTCAAAGATTTCATTTTACTTGGATCCACAATCAACACCCATGAAAGCAGCAGTCAAGAAATCAAAAGACACATCACCTTGGGCAAATCCGCTGCAAAAGACTTCTTTAAAGTATTGAAAAGCAAAGATGTCACCTTGAAGACTAAGGTGCACCTCACCCAAGCCATGGTATTTTCAATTGCATCATATGCATGCAAAAGCTGGACAATGAATAAGGAAGACCGAAGAAGAATTGACGCTTTTGAATTGTAGTGTTGGAGAAGAAGATTAAATATACCATGGACTGGCAAAAGAACGAACAAATCTGTCTTGGAAGAAGTATAACCAGAATGCTCCTCAGAAGGAAGGGTGGTGAGACTGTGTCTTACATACTTTGGACATGTTGTCAGGAAGGATCAATCCCTGGAGAAGAACATCATGCTTGGTAAAGTACAGGGTCAGCGAAAAAGAGGAAGACCCTCAACGAGATGGATTGACATCGTGGCTGCAACAATGAGCTCAAGCATAACAACGATTGTGAGGATGGCGCAGGACCATACAGTGTTTTGTTCTGTTGTACACAGGGTCACTATGAGTCGGAACCGACTCAACGACATCTAACAACAAGCAACCGCAACATACCTATATGTAGGTTTGTGGAGCCCTGATGGCGCAGTGGTTAAGCATTCGGCTGCTAAGCAGAAGTGCAGCAGTTGGAATGTACCAACTGCCCCTTGGAAACCCTACAGGGCTTTTCTACCCTGTCTTATAGGGTCACTTAGATTCAGAATCTAATCAAGGGCAATGGGTTTGGTTTGGTTTTTGTTATGTGGGTACGTAGGCCACCTCGGTGGTGCAAATAGTTAAGTGTTTAGTTGCTAGCCCAGAGGTGGCTGGTTGAAACCACCCAAGCAGGCCTGACCATCTGCTTCCAAAAGGTCACAGGCTTGGAAATCCTATCAGCCATTCTATTCTTCATACATGGGGTCACCACGAGTGGAAATTGACTCAATGGCAACCGACAACAAAAACATGTAAGTATATAATAATTGAAGCCAATAAATAAATTATTTTCTGACCTTAATTTACTTAATTTAACTATTGAGAAATATGATAAACCTCATTTTAAATTTTATGAAATGATCTGCCTTGTTTTAAATACGATCTGCTTTGTTTTACCATCATCAAGAAAGCATCAATGAACTTTGAACAGATGGGACACAATAGAGAGTGGGTCTTCCAAATTGCACCCCCATTCCATTTCACTAGCTTGGAGCTGTTTTTATTTTTTAAATTTTGTTAGTCACATCTTCTGTACCCACCATCTCTTGAATTTTAAACCAGTTTCTTTTATCGACTTAGGTTTAGTACACAGAGTTTAATCTTAAGAATCTTCATTCACACTATTGTATAGCACCATCATGATGACACTTCACCAATATTTACTTAAATTTTAATTATGTCTTTAATTTTAAAAGAATTATGAAAGGTTGGACTGGGTGGTGCCCAGCAACTATTACTAAATGTTTTGATGTAAGATTCTATAGACGAATGCTAATCAAAAGGGGGGAAAAGAGAACAAAATTTCAAATTTTCAATAGAATTCACACCTTCTGGAGTCATTGAGGATGGATGAACACTCAAAACTATTGTCCTGAGATAATCTTTAAACCTTAAACCTCAAACCAAAACTTTTCCTGCAAGTCTGCTTTGAACCAAACAACAGTTTAGCCTAGTTAATAAAGTATGTCTGCCTTGAGCACTGTGCTTTCTCAAAGATTTATCTATGTGGGAGCAAACTGGGCATCTCAAAAGGTTAGATGAGAAGCTTAGGGGTCAGTGACTTTGAGTTAATGGTGGTGGAATAATTTCAAAAAGGATAGTTAAACAATGCTTACGATGATGTCACTGAACTGTACACGTAGAATTTGTTTAAATGGTGCCTCCCTTGCTGTGCGTATTTTCACAAAAAATTAAATTAAAAAAAAAGTCAACAGTGTCGTTTTGATGACAAGCAACAGTCCAACATCAACCTTATTACACTAGATGGCAGCAAACAATTAGAAGGACCAAATGAAGGCAACATGTATCACATAAAGATAGAAGCACTGGAGTGAGTAGAGAGATAATGGTAATATTTGGAAACGAAAAATAAAACTTCTGCTTGGCTGACTCCTGAACTTTCTTTGAAATTTATCATTCATTTATTCCTTCATTTAACGAACAGACAGATTTTGACAGATTTTTAAGCAAATACTTACACTATAACAAATTGCTGTGTGAGCACCATGCTGATTTTATAATTCTCAGATTCCATATGCAAACTTAATTTGTGGCTTCTGTGCAGGCGGGAACCATGTTTTTGTCTTTAAAGACCTAGTTTACTGTACAACTTTGATACATAGTATGTCCTCCGTTTTTACACTCAACTACTTGCTAGTCTCCAACCATACGTGCACTCTCATAGCAACGTAGTTTTGCATATGTTGTTCTCTATACCGGGAATGATGCCCTAAACCCTAATACACACACACACACACACACACACTTCTTTCAAGTACTTTTTCTTTTATCGAGCCTCCTGTAACCATCATAAACATATCAGAATTCCTTCTTCTATGTTCCCACAGCATTCTCAGAATAACTATAGTGGGTAGTTTTGTGTTATACAGTATTTGACGGTCCACTCCGGTACACTATGAGTAGTGTGTCATAGTTTTGTATAGTCAATACCTGGCCTAGTTTCTGGTACCGAATAGCCTTCTTTAAAATTCTTTGAGTGATTTAGGTGTGTTACACAGAATCAGGCTTCTATGTTAGAGGTCTAGCTATGCCTTTCAAATGAAGGTGCCAATATCTTATAATTTGGTGTGGCAGCATATGGTTAAGACTTACAAAACTGCCCAAGAATTCAGAAATCCTTCCAAGACAGATTCAAAGATCATAATCACATAATACATTGTTATATAATACTGAAACTAAGGTGAATGACAAGGTGGAGGAAGAGGAGGAGGAGAAGAAATAGAAGAATGATAATAAGAGGGAAAGAAGAAGGAGAAACATCTAGGGAGATAAAGGGAAAGAAGAAGAGGAAAAAGGAATGGAACACTGTGCCCGGCACTGTTCTAAGCGCCTTATCGCATTAACTCTTTATAACAGTCCTATGGTGGTGGTTGTGTATCATCAGGTCGATTCTGACTCGTAGTAACCCTGCATGACAGACTAGAACTGCCCCACGGGGTTTTCTAGGCTGAAATCTTTACAGGAGCAGATCGCCAGGTCTTTTCTCCCACAGAGTGGCTGGTGGGTTCGAAACAATAACTTTTCAGTTAGCAGCTGAGCGACTGACCGTTGTGCCACCAGGGTTCCTACTCTATGGTAGATACTATTAATATTCCATTTTACAAATGAGAAAACCAAAGCCCTTAAAAATAAAGAAATTTACTGAACGTCACAGACAGTAGGTGATGGGGCCTACAAAGATTTCCCCGACCCTTAGCTTTGTCTGAAAACTTCTGTCAGACTAAGTAAATGCTCAATCCACTTGTTTTACAAAGAATATGTAGGCTCTCTTAACATAGTCATGCAACTTCTTTGTTGATCCATCATACAGCTTAAGGAAGAGGAGAATTCAAGGAAAACACTATAGAATCACCACTGAGTACTTCTAACTTAAGCAATATCAGAAACCTTTGCCAAAAGTGGCATGGATTAAGGTATTTGAATGTTGATGATAGTTGATGAAATTAGATATACAGACTTTAGATGTTTAATACTTTCCATAACTTATGAGTGAGAGGAAAAAAAAACTTGTAGAATATACCCATATCTCTATTTCTTTTATATTTATCTTTACCTTTCTCTTTATCCTTGATTCCTATTGCAGACATTTGTCATTTGTTTTCACCCTTCCTGTTTCCCTTCCCAGAATCTATATCCTCTTCTATCTCTCTGGCTTTTGGTCAACTATCCTCAGTCCAAAAATAAAACTCAAGGGAATTAGAGAAAGTGAAATGCAGTGAACAAAATAAAACTTAAAATAAATTAAATGAAGTTGGTTAATGTCCAGCAAAATAAGGAAGACAGGGCATCTATGAAACAAGAACAGGATGCTATAAAAAGGAACACTCGGCAGTAAGGTGTGTCAGTTATCTATTGTTGCATAACAAATTTCTCCAAAACTTAGCAGCTTACAACGAACATTAGTATTTCATGCATTCCTATGGGTCAAGAATCTGGGAGTAACTTAACAGGGTGGTTCTGGCTCAGGCTCCCTCATAAGGTTACAGTCAAGCTGTCAACTGGGGCTGTAGTCTTCTGAAGACATGACTGGGCTGGAATATCCTCTTCCACAATGGCTCATTACTTGGCTTTTAGCAGGAGACCTCGGTTTCTCCTAAGGAGACAGCATTGACCTCTCCATAAGACTGCTGGGTGTTCTCACATCATGGCAGCTGGCTTCCTCCAGACTAAGTGATCCAGAACAAGAGCAATTAGAAAGCTAAGGGCCCTTCATGACCGAGTATCCACAGTCACCCACCATCACTTTCATTTTTTTTTTCTTCTATTCTTAAAAGCAAAGCACTAAGTCCAGCCCATTCTCAAGGGGGGATTATTGAGCTCTGCCTTTTGATAGAAGCACTAAATAATTTGTAGACATACTCTAAAACACCACACGAGACAAAAAATAGCTCTAGGAAATTAAAAATATGATCAAAGTATGACCATCAAAATAAAAATTCAATAGAAACATTAAAGTAAAATTGAGAAAAGCTGACAAAAGTAAGAGATGGTTAATGTGAGAAAAATAGTAAGAAAAATAGAGGTTCCATCCAGAAACTCCAATTCCCAACTAATTGGAGTTTCAGGACAAGAAAACAAAGAAAATAAAAGGAGGGCAAAAATTAAACAAAAAATTTTCACAGAACTGAAGGACACAAATCTCCAGCTTCATAAAAAGGTTCTCCTATTCTCTAATACAATCAATGAAAAATTATCCAGACCAAAGCACAGCCACACCAGTAATACAGAGGCGATCCTAAGAGCTTCCAGAGTGGAAAGACAGATCATGTACAAAGGATCAGGGTAAAAATGATATGGATTTCTCAACAATAACATTGCATCTAGAAGTCAATGAGGCAATGTCATCAAAATTCTGAGAGCACATGATTTTCTATATAAATTCTAAATCAGCTAAACGATTAATCAATTTGGATGGCTAAAGAAATTTTCAGACATGTAAGTTCTAAAAAATTTATCTCCCATACTCCATTTCTTAGAATGCTACTAGAGAATGTGTGCCAATAAATAAATAAAAAGACATGAAGTCCAGGAAGCAAGGGATTTGGCACAGGAAAAGCCATCAAGTAAAGACTCAGGACAAAACTGTGCACCTGCGTTGTTTCAGAATGAAAATAATCCAAATTGGAGCAAAATGAAGGGCTCTAGGAAAAAAAATAGTGGAAGAGATAAATTATCTGATAGATTTGACCATGCGTATACTTGACTGAGTATGGAAAGAATTAGCAATAGGTACATAGAAAATGAAATAAATGAAAATATGGGATAATTTTAACTCCAAGAAAAATAAGTTATATGAGAAAGCAAATAATCATAGTATATTCTATGGCTCAAAAGTAAATAATATTCGACCAAAAACCAAACCAAACTTGCTGCTATTGAGTCAATTCCAACTCATAGTGACCCTATAGAACAGAATAGAACTGCCTCATAGGGTATTTTCATGGATTGAATTGTCTCCCCAAAAAATATGTATTAACTTGGCTAGGCCATGATTCCCAGTAGTATGTAATTATCCTCCATTCTGTGATCTGATATAATTGTCCTCCATTTTGTGATCCTCCATTTTATGTTGTAAATCCTAAAACCTCTATGAGCAGGATTAGAGTGGAGTGTACCTTAAGTTGTACCCTTACTAGAGGGTATGACTCAAGCCACACTTTTACTTAAGCCACCACTCTTACTCAAGTCACACCCTTGCCAGAGTCACACCTTTTATCTGACAAGAGATAAAAGGAGAGAGAAGCGAGCATAGAGGAGAGGGACCTACTACTACCAAGAAAGAAGAGCCATGAGCAGGGCACATCCTTTGGACCCAGGGTCTCTGCATGGAAAAACTCCTAGACCCAGAGAAAGACTGATACCAAGACACATAGAGATCTCCAAGGAACGCCGGGCCCACAAATGTTGAAAGGAGATAAGGACCTTACCCTAGAGCCAGAAAAGAAAGCCTTCTCCTAGAGCGGGCACCCTGAATTTGGACTTCTAACCTCCTAAACTGTGAAAGAATAAATTTCTGTTTGTTAAAGCCATACACTTGTGGTATTTCTGTTATAGCAGCACTAGATAACTAAAACAGGTTTCCAAGGCTGTAATACTTACAGAATCGGACTGCCACATCTTTCTCCCATGGAGCAGCTGGTGGGTTTGAACCGCTGACCTTTCAGTTGGCAGGCAAGTGCTTAACCACTGCACTACCAGGGCTACTTACATAATATAAAATGATGTATTGACTACAGGAAACTTTAACACAGTATACATGGCCATTCACTTGGAAAGTTACTGTTAAGGTTTTTTTTAATTACAAATTTCCAAGTACCATACATCTGGGATTCAAACTCAGTACTTTTGAGGTGGGGACTAAACATCTTTATTTTTACTAAGTTACTGAATTGTTTTTAAAGATCAATCAAGTCTGGAAACCATAGGTTTACAGAATTCTAAGGAGAGTGAGATTTTCATACTCAGTATCACCTTTCTCTAAAACTGTTAGACATGTTTTTCTAATACTCTGTTATAAATAAATCCAGTTTGTGTGTGAGTGTGTGTATGTGTGTGTGGCAGAATTATTCTCATTTTATAGAATCATGATAGAGGGAGGAGGAAATAATTTCTAAAGCAAACTGTAAACAAAACTTTGAGTTCCATGTAATGCTCTTCTCAGACTTACACACGGAAAGGTAACCTATTCACTAAACCAAAAAAAAGACAAACCCGTTACGGTCAAGTCGATTCTGACTCATAGCAATCCTATAAGGATAGAGTAGAACCGCCCCATAGAGTTTCCAAGGAGCGTCTGGTGGATTCGAACTGCCGACCTTTTGGTTAGCAGCCGAAGCTCTTAACCACTGCGCCACCAGGAATAAAAGGAAATGACTTAAACTACAGCAAAATAGTCTTAGTGTAAGAAAGTTTCTTGCCATTGAAGTTTGTTAAACACTAGCATAGATTTTCAGAGATGTCATGAAATGTTCACCTTGGGTAGTTTTAGAAAACGTTTCCCATCTGTCTGAGTTTAGAGCATGAAGCCTGAAGGAAAGAAGATAGCTGGGAAGACTGAATAAATTCACTCATTTAGTAAATACTTGTTGAGCTACTGCGAAGTGCCTGGCACTGTGCTAGCTATTGTGAATTTTAAGATGGGATCATGGAATACTCTCAAATGAAAGTGTGGGAATAGATCATCAAAGGGAACTTCCAAGATACAAAGTTTATTTGGATAAAAAGAAATAGGAAAAAATGTCTCAGGGAATAATTGCTGCAAGAAAATAAAAAATCGTATTTGTTGACAAAAATTTAATTTATCAAGTGTATTAAAATAGCGTTTATGTCATAGTTTTGTTATAAAATATAATGCATGTTTGCAAATTAAGTTTATACACATACAAAATAATCAAATGAACATTTTTCTGAACTTGTTGGAGTTCTTCAAGACAATCAGATACGAGATAAATACACAAACCAACAGTTTCCTTTTCTATAATCAGTTGGAAAATGTAAACAGGGGAGTTGTAATTGGGATGTCTGATCTCTACAACAATAAAAATGATGAAATATCTAGCAATAAGCTTAGCAGAAGACAAAAGGGCTGCGAAGTAAAGGGATGTGTTATCTGAAATTTACTCTAACATGAATAAATGAAATTAAATATAAACAGATTAATAAGGAAGAGAATGTTAAAGCAAATATAGAAAAATGCAAACAGAAAAAAATGGGAGTCATAATGGTATCCAATCCCATGATAACATAGAAAACTAGAAGCCAACAAAGAAATCCCTCTAAAATCCACAGGGAAAATGATTTCCCTCCAAGAATTCCATACTCAGCTATATTAGTTTTCTATTGCTACATAACAAGTCACCATAATCTTAGCAGCTTAGAACACACTCATTTATCATCTCACAGATTCTGTGGGTTAGAAATCTGGGCATGGTTTAGTAACTGGGCTCCTTGCTCAAGGTCTCACAAGGCTGCAATTGAGATGTTGGCTTGAGCTCTGGTATCATCAGGAGCCCAGGCTCCTCTTCCAGGCTCATTCTGGTTGTTGGCAGAAGTCAGTTTCTTGAGGTTGCATGACTAAAGTCCTTGTTTTCTTGCTAGCTGTCAGCAAAGACTTCTCTTAGCTCCTAGTGGCTGCTCTCAGGTCCTTGTCATGTGGCCCTCTCCTCTCTCAACATGGCAATTTGCTTTCTCTTCAAGGCCAGCAGGAGAAAGTCTCTCTGATGCTTTATCTTCTCTTAAAGGGCCCACCTGATTAGATAAGGCCCACCCAGGGTAATCACTCATTGGATTAACTCAAAGTGAATTGATTAGTAACTTAATCATGGCAATGACATGCCATCATAATTCACTAGTCCCACTCAGAAAGGAAGGGTATCGTACAGGCCACCTGGGGGAGGGAATTGGGGCTCGTCTTAAAATTCTGCCTCCCCCATCAGCCAAACCATCCATAGTTGCAAGTGTGAAAAAAGAATATCTGGTTCTCAACCCTGGCTTCACTTTAGAATCAGCTGGGGATCTTTTAAATTAATATAAAAAATTCTTATTTAATTGGTCTAAGGCAGTGCCTGGGAAGGTTTTCTTGATTTTATTTTTGATTTTAAGACTTTCCCATGGAATTCCAATCTTCAGCCAGGGTTGAGAATCACTGGAATTGAATGAAAACATGTTCAGATATTCGAGATCTCAGAGAATTTACTTCCTATTTACCCTTTCTCGGGAAACAACTAGAGGACTACTCCTCTGAAATGAAGGAGTAATGAAGAAAGAGGAAAACACAGCCAAGATGCTAAAACAGGAAAATTACCAATGGGAGTCCCAGATGACAGATAGCAGAAGCCTAGAAAATAACCATTCCAAACTGAAGCAGGAGGTGAAGAGCTCCAGGATGAGGTCATTGACAAAAAAAAATAAAAGGGTGAGGGAAGATTAACAGAGTATCTTATATATCTGGGCTTTGGAGGAAGAGAACTAGTATTAGACATATGACAGAATTTAATAAGCAATTGGAAAATAGTAAGAATAGGTACATAGAAAATTTTACATGTGATAAATGAGGAAATTATTTTGTTCAAGAAAAATTAAAAGTTGTTCAAGAAAGAAAAGTATGCACTACTTGGCTCTTCAGTTAACAAAATTAATGTAGTCATAACAATGTAAATAATGATATTTAATTTAAATTGGAGCCCTGATGGCATAGTGGTTAAGCATTTGGCTGTTAATCAAAAGGTCAACAGTTAGAATCCAATGGCTGCTCCTTGGAAACCCAATGGGGCAGTTCTACACTGTCTTATAGAGTTGCTATGAGTCGGAATTGACTCTACAGCAATGGGTTTGGTTTTTTGTTTGGTAATTTAAATTACCATATAATTAGGATGAGAGGAAGCAAGGGCATGTATGTGTTCATGGAAAATAAAAGACCTAAATCAGGAAATTGCAAAATAGTGCTGTAACACTAACATCTGAAGTAACAGAAGCATTTAATGTGTTTAGCTTCCAAAAAGTAGGATTGAAAGAGTGAGGGACTCCTGTTTTTTGTTATAATCTTTTTATTACTGTTTTCTTTTTCATTATATACATATATTACTGTATTAAAAGTAAAAAACAAAATTAAAAAACCACTAACAGAAGAAGAAGATCACTATTAAATGGTTAAAAGAAACTAAATTGATAATGGAATGCCAGTTTTCACTCAACAGATTGGCAAAAGTTAAAAATTCTGACATTATCAATAGTTAGAAAATATAAAATTCACAGTTGGTAGGATGGTAAATTGGTATAGTAATTCTAGAGAGCAGTTTGTCATTCTACTACAATTGAAAATGTGCCCACGCTACTACCTAGAAACTCATGCTCATGCATGAGAAGGATGTCCAGTGTAGCATTGCTTGTGCTATGGAAAAACTGAAAATAACCTAATTGTCTAGTGATTGGTATATCACTTAAACTCATCCATTTGTTCATTCAACAAACATATATCGAATGATTGTTACATGCCAAACACTGTTCTAAAATCTGAAGACACAGCAACTAATAAAACAAACAAAAATCCCTGCCTTCATGTAGCATATGTTCTTATAGCAGAAGACATAATAAATAAATAGTGTGTGTGTACTTTTTAAAAGGATGGTCAGGGAAATCCTTAGTGACTGCAGTGCCTTTCTAGCCATAGTTTTTGTGATTCCCACAGAATGATTGAGTTGGACTATGCTAATGAGGTGTTGTGGCCCACCAAGGGTTGGACAGCTTGCTAATAATGCAAATAAGGTGCATGGAATCCTACAGAGGTGAGACCAGGCAAATAAGGTATATGGAACTCTAAGGAGGGAATTGGTCAGTTATCCCATTCCACTAGGCTTAAAAGAGAGCCAGTCCCAGAGCAGAGGGGGACCTCACTATCACCAAGAAAGAACAGCCAGGAGTGAAGCATGTCCTTTGGACCTGAGTCCCCGCACTGAGAACTTCCTAGACCCGGGAGACAGAGACAGAGAGAGAGAGAGTTGTAACATCAGAGATGGAGCAAGTTGATGAGAAACAGGGGCAGAGAAATAGCAGCAGCAGAACCAGGAGACTGGCACAAGATGGCATGGTGTGCTTCCCGGCCCACAGAGCAAAGCAGTTACAATGGTTGTGTTGATCCACAGAGTGAAACAGCTGAATGCCTTCAGTTAGGAGGCTTCCTGGAAAAGTGGGGTGCCTCTGGGCACTTATCAGCAGAGCTGAAGAGCTTTATAACACTTGACCAAACAAGCAGAGGCCAGGCCAAGAGGTCCTGGGGCCCAGGGACAGGCCCACCTTCAGGCATGGCTAAAAATCTGTCCTGACTGAAGAACTATATGCTGAGTCTTTCCTGATTCTGAATTGTAACCTGTTACTTCGGTGACTAAGAGCTCGGCTGCTAACCAAAATGTAAGCAGTTTGAATTCACCGGCCACTCCTTGGAAAACCTACAGGGCAGTTCTACTCTGTACCATAAGGTTGCTGAGTTGCAATCAACTCTACAGCAATGGATTTCTTTTTGTTTGTTTACTTCCCTAATAAACCCCATAATCATGAGTATTTTCTGTGAGTTCTGTGTGACCACTGCAACGAATTATCAAACCCAGCAGAGAAGTAGAGTGTGCCATGGGAGGGATGGCTGGTGTCAGAATTGGTGAAAAGGTTGGAGAGAGGAGGTATGTCTGACCTCTGCCTCATAGGAATTATCCTGGGGCTGATGTTGATCTTGATTCTCCCCCCTCATGAAGTTAGAGGAGGTCAGATATCTGCACCACCATTTTTACACTGACAATTGCATGAAGACTTGAAGGAAGTCAAACAGGGGGTGTGTCATGGATTGAATTGTGTCCCCCCAAAATGTGTGTCAACTTAGCTAGGCCATGAGTCCCAGTATTGTGTGGTTGTACACCATTTTGTGATCTGATGTGATTATCCTATGTGCTATAAATCCTAACCTCTTTAATGTTAATGAGGCAGAATTAGAGGCAGTTATGTTAATAAGGCAGGACTCAATCTACAGGATTAGGCTGTATCTTGAATCAATCTCTTCTGAGATATAAAAGAGAGAATCGAGCAGAGAGGAGGAGGACCTCAAGAAAGAAGTGCCAGGAGGGGTGTGCGTCCTTTAGACCCGGAGCCCTGTGCTAAGAAGCTCCTAGACCAGGGAAAGATTGATGACAAGGACCTTCTGCCAGAGCTGACACAGAGAGAAAGCTTTCCTCCTGAGCTCGCACCCTGAATTTGGACTTCTAGCCTCCTAAACTGTGAGTGAATAAATTTTTCTTTGTTAAAGCCATCCACTTGAGATATTTCTGTGACAGCAGGGCTAGATAACTAAGACAGGGTGGCAGTGAAGGGAAGAATGTGCCAGGTAGTTAAACAAACTGGATCAACATTTATCAACATGGATAGATCTTTAAAAAATGTTGAGTGAACAAAAAAAAGTAAGTGTACCACATGAAACTGTATTTTAAAATAATACTATTTCTTGCTCCTAGATATAGGTAGGTAAAAGCATGAAAAAGGTAGGTAAAAGTAGGAGAGGAAAATATCAAATTAAAATTGTAGTTGGTTCTGGGAAAGAGGGAATAAGAATGAGATCTGAGTGGGTAGTCAAGTGATACTTCAGTTTTACCTGACATGTTTTATTTATTTGATGTAAAACAATGGATTTCACTCACACATTACAGACTGTTAAAATAACTATTAAGTCTGGGTAATAGGAAGGTAGGTGTTTGTTATATCACTTGTACTTTTTTGAGTTTACAATTTCTCAAAAAACTAGCTAATGTATTTTTGAAGAAATTAATGAAAGCAGAATTGACCTATCAGATATCAAAATCGATAATAAACCTACCATAATTCAAATACTATCATGCTAGCATAGACAGAGAGATTAATGAAATAGAGTCCAGAAACAGATTTAGTTACATATAAGAATTTTTTGTTGATGAATATGGCATTTCAAAAGAGTAAAGAAAGAATACATTATTTAATTAATGTTATCAGGATAGGTAATGAGGTAACCTTTTAATTGGTGGCCCCCAGTGGTCCACACCTCATTTGTACCCCTCTGTCCTTGGATCTAGGCTGGGCCTGTGACTTGCTTTGTGGCTACTGTTGTTGTTAGTTGCCGGTCAGCCGATTCTGACTCATGGTGATCCCATGTGTGCAGAGTAGAACAGCTTCATATGGTTTTCAGGACTGTGACCTTTCAGAAGCAGATTGCCAGGTCTGTCTTTTGAGGCACCTCTGGGTGGGTTAGAACTGCCAACCTTTCAGCTAGTAATTGAATGCTTAACCATCTGTGCCACCCAGGGACTCTGTGACTTGCTTTAACACTCACTAAATATCAGGAATAATGTTACTGAAATGAACTCTTACTGCAAAATCAAGTGTATTTCTACAATTTATTTTTATTGCAGCACAATATGAAAATTCTGCTTCACATGAGAATGTTACAACAAAGGGAAGAAGGAAATGAACTGCACGTGTTTCAATATTCAGGTACTCCCGAGTTAGGGTACACTAAACACCACTTGGCTAAATGTAAAAATTTGTTTTACCTGACATTGAAACATCCCTTCTTACAGAACCTCATGATCCTACCATTCCAATACAACTGGTTTGACTAACTCTAAGGGAATCCAAATCCAAATATTCTTGTTGTTTCTTAGATAGAAATATTTTAGCAGAGTAGCATGAAAATCCTTCGGTTGTACAATGGTATGGTAAATATCTTTGGCAACTACAGGGTTAATTTTAATGATAGCTACTGAATGTAAGAAAAGTATTTTCTATTGTGGTCAAGGTGCAAAATGTGTTTTCTTACCAATGTTGGATTTTTAAAAATGCAGTAAAACTGGTTATTCTTCCCTTAATAGCTATTTTCTCTCATTTAACTTCATAAAAATATCTGCAAGTTATAAAATCTCAGAAGATAACAGGCATTTGTAAATCATACAGTCAGAAACTGGGAATTCATGAAGATGACTAGTTTACAAAGTTGCTCAAATAGACTCATTAAGAATTTCACTTGTAAATGTTACCTTACCTCTGTACGTTAAAGAAAAACTATTTGCAAATAATCAATTTCTTTGCCTCAGATCAAAAATTTATTAAATTTAGTTATACTTAAATAGATGATTTGTACTTTCTAATGGTTCAGAGCTGTAGACATTTCTTTTCATTGCTAGTACATAAAATATGTAATACATGATTATACGCAACTTTTGGTGCCATTCTTCCATCTGAGGTATATGTGCCCTTTTCAACAATTACCATGACATCATCATCATAGATATATCAGCATGTTTCCCAGTAAATTCAATATTTGTGCAGAAAGTTGACATAATACTTCATTTGTTCATTCAACAAATATTTTTTGAGCCCCTACTATAAATCTGGCACCTTTCTAAGTTCTAAGAGTTCAGCGTTGCTCTCATGAAACTTACATTCTAGTGGCAAGGGACAGACAAACAAATGCATAATAAATAAAATATTAAAAAAAATTATTTCAGAGTTCTACTTCTAGCGTGGTAGTCTAACTCTCCCTCTAAATCTCTGAATAAAATAAAAAAGCAACTACCTGAAGACTCTGAAAATAAATAAAAGCAGGTGGATTATGAAGGGTAGTCAAAATTTGGAGGTACAACCTAGAAGGGGATGAGTTTCCCAGGTTTTTGTTTCTCTGTTCTTTCATGGCTTTGTCCCAAAGCAGTGCCCTAGTCACAGAACTACAGAGCAGAATGGTAGCATGGGTGTATATTACTCTAATGGAAACACCATCTTTCTGACCAAGGGGACCAGGAAAAGGGGCCTCTGAAGACCAGAAGGTTATGGGAGGATTTCCAGAGAGGAGAGAGCTATAATATATATACAATCCTCTAATTCTGTACTTGAGACCACACAAATCTTTGGCTCACCCCTGAGCTTTGAAAGTGTTGGACAGATCAAAAGAAGTATAGCAAAAATTTTTGAGACCTAAACTAATATTTAAACTACAGCTGAAGTTTCAGACTAACCCCTGAGTAGCACATGCATAGGATTGACCCAAAGCAGAATAGTGGAGGATTTTAAAACTGAGATGAGATTGGAACCACTGCCCACCGGAAACAAGACTGCACCTAACCAAGTTGACTGCCTACTAAAACAAAACAAAACAAAAATTTTAACATTCTCCAAGGATTATAACAGGATCTAGAATTGAAGCAACATAGTATTCAAAATATCCAATATGCAATCCAAAATTACTCGACATACAAAGAACCAAGAGAATGTGACAAATTCTCAAGGGAAAAGACAATAGATACCAATCTCAAGATAACCTAAATGTTGGAATTATCAGACAAAGACTTTAAAGCAACTATTAACTACACTCCCTGAGGTAAAAATGAACAAACTTGAAATGAATGGAAACATACAGGTTCTTAGCACAAAAACAGAAATCATAAAAAAGAACCAATTAGAAAATTTAGAACTGAAAAATACAATACCTATAATAAAAAATGTCCTGGGTGCTCAATAGTAGAATGGATACGAGAGAGAAAAAAAACTCAATTGGAAGATAGATAAATAGAAATTATCTAATATGAACAAGAGAGAGAAAAAAGATGGAAGGAACAGTCTTAAAGAAATGTACATCAATATCAACATGTCTAACATTCATGTCATTGAATTCCCAGAAGAAAAAGAAATTTGGGCAGAAAAATATCTGAAGAATTAATTGCTGAAAACTTCCCAAATTTAGGCAAAGACGTAACTTTACAGATTCAAGAACTCAGCAAGTCCAAACAGGATAAGCTCAAAGAAAGCCAAACCTAATAGATACATCAGATTCAAAAGAAAAATTAAAAATCTTGAATGCATCTAGAGAAAAATGACACATTACATAGAGGGGAACAGTGATTTGAATGACCACTGAAGGTGCTTAAAGACAGTAGAACAACTTTTTTAAAGTACCAAAAAAAACAAAACTTTGTTGTCTTAGTCATCTAGGGCTGCTATAACAGAAATACCACAAGCAGATAGCTTTAAGAAAGAGAAATTTATTCTCTCACAGTCTAAGAGACTAGAAGTTCGAATTCAGGGTGCCAGCTCCAAGGAAAGGCTTTCTCTCCCTGTTGGCCCTGGAGGAAGGTCGTCTTCATCAATCTTCCTGGGTCAAGGAGCTTCTCAGTGCAGGGATCCTGGGTCCAAAGGACTCACTATTCTCCTGGCTCTTGTTTCTTGGTGATATGGGGTCTCCCTGTTTCTCTGCTCACTTCTCTCTTTTATATCTCATAAGAGACTGACTTAAAACACAACCTAATCTTGTAGATTGAGTCCTGCCTCATTAACATAACTGCCACTAATCCCACCTCACTAACATCATAGAGGCAGGATTCGCAACACATAGGAAAATCATATCAGCTGACAAAATTATGGACAATCACACAATACTGGCATTAATGGACTAGCCAAATTGACACACATTTTTTTTGGAGGGGGGACACAATTCAATCCATAACATTCCACCCTTTGGCCCCCAAAAATTCATGTCCTTGCCACATGTAAAACACATTCACCCCATCATATCATAGCAAAAGTCTTAAATCAAGTCCCTAATCCAAAAATCCTCTTCATCTGTCAAATCTGGAATATAGGTCATCTGCTTCCGAAGTACAATGGTGGAACGGGCACAAGCTAGATATTTCCATTACAAATGGGAGAAATTGGAGGGAAAGAAGGGATAACAGGCACCAAACTAGTCAGCAGAACACATTACATTATCACATTACATTATCTCAAAGCTTGAAAATAATCCTCTGTTCCCTGAGACCATTTAGGCAATGCCCCTGGCCCTCCAGGCTCTGGCCACACTCTCTAGATTCTGAGTGGAGGCCCCTCGGCTCTGGGCTTCAGCTCTGCCTTCTAGGCCCGCTGGAATGGCAACTCTGCTCCCTCGGCTTTGGGCAGCCCCATTCTCTTAGTCCATCTGAGTGGCAACTCCACCCTTTAAGACCCCAAAGGTCATGGCCCTACCCTTTGAGACTGAGGCAGCTCTCCTTCCTGTGTTCCTTGTCTCTTCAGCTTCTGCTTCCTGTTTCCTTGGCCTCTCAGACCCTCAGGCCTCAGTGACCACATCTACCCTGCTGGGGCAAGTGTTCCAAAGCTCTTTAGCTCCACGGATAAGTGCCTGGAGGCAACCCACTTCACCAGTAAACAGGCTGGAAGGCACTCAGCTCTCTTGCTGTGTGGGTCAGCAAGCCTAGCTCCACCCATAAGTGCCCAGAGGCACCCACACTGCCAGGAAGACTCCCGTGCCAAGGCACTCAGCTCTCTTGCTCCATGGGTGGGCTCCAGTGCTGTCGCATGCTGGCTCCTGGTTTGGTTTCTCATTTTCTCTGCGGCAGCCATTTCTTGCCATCTGTGCCATCTCCAGTGTAACAGCTCCTCTCACTTCCTTCTGAGTCAGTCTTAAAACTCTTCTAGCCTCTATCCAATCACATTTTCAAAACTGCTTCCACATTTTAGGTATCAGTTAGAGCAGTACCCCACTCTCAGTACCAAATTCTGTCTTAGTCATCTACTGCTGCTATAATAGAAATACCACAAGCAGATGGCTTTAACAAAGAGAAATTTATTCTGTCACAGTCTAAGAGGCTAGAAGTTCTAATTCAGGGTGCCGAGGCTCCAGGGAAAGGCTTTCTCTCTCTGTCGGCTCTGGAGGAAGGTCCTCTTCATCAATCTTCCTGGGTCGAGGAGATTGTCAGCGCAGGGATCCTGGGTCCAAAGGACTCACTATTCTCCTGGCTCTTGTTTCTTGGTGGTATGGGGTCCCCCTGTCTCTCTGCTCACTTCTCTCTTTTATATCTCAAAAGAGATTGACTTAAGACACAACCTAATCTTGTAGATTGAGTCCTGCCTCATTAACATAACTGCCACTAATCCCACTCTACTAACATTATAGGGTAGGATTTGCAACACATAGGAAAATCATATCAGCTGACAAAATTATGGACAATCACACAATACTGGGAATCAGGGACTAGCCAAATCAACATACTTTTTTGGTGGGGGGACACAATTCAATTCATAACACTTGTCAACCTAGATTTCTTGTCAACCTAGAATTCTATAACAAGATAAAATATCCTTCAGCAGTAATAATAGAAAAATTAAAACATTCTCAAATAAAGTAAAACTAAGAAAATTTGTCCCAAAAAGCCCTGCTCTAAAAGAAATGCTAAAAGTAGTTCTTCAGGCTAAAGGAAACTAATACCAGAAAGAAACTTGAATTTTCAAGAGAGAAGGAAGAGAAACAGAAATGTAAATGTCTAGGTAAATATAAAAGGCTATTTTGTTTTTTTTTTTACTTCAGATTCCCCGGGTGCTGAAAATGGTTAAGCACTTGGTTACCAACCAAAAGTTTGGTGGTTCAAACCCACCAAGAGGTACCTTTGTAGACAGACCTGGTGATCTGCCTCTGAACTGTCACAGCCTTCAAAATCCTATGAGCAGTTCTACTCTGCACATATATGGGGTCACCATGACTCAGAATTGACTCAACAGCGACCAATAATAAGAGGAGTAACATTTTTTCTTGTAAGTTCTTTAAAATATGTATGGCTGTTGAAAACAAAAACTGTAAAATCTTCTTACAGGTTTTTATACATACACACACATATATACTTATACCAAGTATGACATAAAGGTCAGTGTATGGGGATGGGATGCAAGTCTAAAGGGATCTATATGGTTAGAAGGCCTCGACACTTTATTGATTTGATAAAAATTAAGTCTAAGTAAACTGTGAAAGTTTAGGTATGTATATTGCAATCCACAGAGCAACTACAAAAAAATTTAAAAAATACAAAGAGATATATCCAAAAGCCAATATCTAAGTTAAAATGGAATATTAAAAAATATTCAAATAATCCAAAAGAAGTCAGGAAAGTAAGAACAGAAAACAAAAACATAAAGGAGAAACATAAAACATACAATAAAACGGTAGGCCTTAATCCAATTGTATCAATAATTATGTAAAATGTAAATCATCTAAACACAGCAACTAAAATTCTGAGATTATCAGATTAGATATAAAAACAAAAAAAAAGCAAAAAAAAAAAAACCAAGAACTATGTTGTCTACAAGAAACCCACTTTAAATATAGATTAATGAAAAGATGGGAAATGATATACCATGCAAACGCTAATCAAAAGAAAGCTGGAGTGGCTGTATTTATTCCAAAGTAGATTTCAGAACAAGAATTTTACTAAGGATAAAGATATTATGTAATGATAAAAAAAAATTCAAGTCATCAAGATGACATAACAATTCTAAATGTGTCTGCACCTAACAACAGAACTTCAAAATACATGAAGCAAAAATGGAGAGAAATGAAAGGAAAATAGACAAATTCACAATTACAGTTGGAGACATCCTCCTCTCTTAGTGAACTGATAGAACTAGTGGAGAAAATCGGTAAGGATATGTAAGACCTAAATAACATCATCAACCCACTTGATATAATTGACATTTATAGAATATTTCACTAAACATCAGCACATGAAATGTTCTGTTTTAAGAGCACATGGGATAGTCACCAAGAAAAACCATATTAGGGCAAAAAATAAACTACAATAAATTGAAAATAATTGAAATCACAAAAGTATTTTCTGACCATAACAGAATAAAACTAGAAATCAATCATTGAAAAATTCCCAAATATTTGATAACTAAAATGAAACATTTCTAAATAGCACATGAATAAAGGAAGAAATCACAAGCAAGTGTTAAAATATTTCCAACTGAGGGAAAATAAAAACAGAACATATCAAAATTTGTGACACAGTGCTTTGAAAAAATTACAGCATTAAATGTTATAGTGTTGTTGCTGTAAAGTGCCATCCAGTCGGTTCCGACTCATAGGGACCCAACATACAACAGAATGAAAAACACTGCCTGATCTTGCACCATCCTCACAACCCTTGTTACTCTTGAGCCCATTGTTGCAGCCACTAGGACAATCCATCTCATTGAGGATCTTTCTTTTTTTTCCTGATCCTCTACTTTACCAAGCATGATGTCCTTCTCCAGGAACTGGTCCCTCCTAATAACATGTTCAAGTACATGCTTCTAAGGAGCATTCTGGTCGTACTTCTTGCAAGATAGATTTGTTCATTCTTATGGCAGTCAATGACATATTCAACATTCTTTGCCAACACCATAATTCAAAGGCATCAATTCTTCACTCTTCCTTATTCATTGTCCAGGTTTCACATGCATATGAGGTGACTGAAAACACCATGGCTTGGGTCAAGCGCACCTTAGTCCTTAAAGTGACATCTTTACTTTTTAACACTTAAAAGAGTTGTTTTGCAACAGATTTGCCTGATGCAATGCATTCTTTGATTTCTTTTTAATTGTACTTTAGATAGTTTACAGAACAAACTAGCTTTTCATTAAACAATTAGTACACATATTGTTTTGTGACATTGGTTACCAACCCCATGACATGTCAACACTCTCCCCTTCTTGACCTTAGGTTCCCTATTACCAGCTTTCCTGTCCCATCTTGCCCTCTAGTCCTTGCTCCTGGGCTGGTGTGCCCCTTTAGTCTCACTTTGTTTTATGAACCTGTCTAATCTTTGGCTGAAGGGTGAACCTCAGAAGTGACTTCATTACTAAGTTAAAAAGGGTGTCTAGGGGGCATACTCTCCGGTTTCTCCAGTCTCTGTCAGATAAGAAGCCTGGTCTTTTTTTTTTTTTTTTGGTTAGAATTTTGTTCTACATTTTTCTCCAGCTCTATCTGGGACCCTCTATTGTGATCCATGTCAAGCAGTGGGTGGTGGTAGCCAGGCACCATCTAGTTGTGCTGGACTCAGTCTGGTGGAGGCTGTAGTACTTGCGGTCCATCAGTCATTTGGACTAATCTTTCCCTTGAGTCTTTGGTTTTCTTCAAAATCCCTTGCTCCAGACAGGGTGAGACCAGTGGAGTATCTTAGATAGTTGCTCACAAACTTGTAAGACCCCAGACGCTACTCACCAAAGTAGAATGTAGAACATTTTCTTTAAAAACTATGTTATGCCAATTGAGCTAGATGTTCACGAAGACCATGGTCCGCACAGCCCTCAGCCAAGTAATTCGGTCCCTCAGGGAGTTTGGATGTGTCTATGGAGCTTCCATGATCTTACCTTGGACAAGTTGTGCTGGCTTCCCAAGAATTGTGTACTGTCTTACCCTTCACCAAAGTTACCACTTATTTATTGTCTATTTAGTGTTTTTCCATCCCCACCCCTCCCATCCCTCATAACCATCAGAGATTGTTTCTTCTTGTGTGTAAACCTTTTCATGAGTTTTTACAGTAGTGATCTCATAAAATATTTCTCCTTTTGTGATTGACTTATTTCACTCAGCATAACGCCCTCCAGATTCATCCATGTTGTGAGATGCTTTGAAGATTCATCATTGTTCTTTATTGTTGTGTATTACTTCATTGTGTGTATGTACATTGTCTGTTATCCACTCATCTGTTGATAGGTATCTAGGTTGTCTCCATCTTTTTGTTATTGTGAAAAATGCTGCAATGAACACTGGTGTGCATATGTCTATTCGTGTGACAGCTTTTATATATTTCTTTAGGATATATTCCTAGGAGTGGAACTACTGGGATCATATGGTATTTCTATTTCTAGCTTTCTAAGGAAGCACCACCCCCAAGTGTCTGTCAGTTTGTCGTACTGTGGGGGTTTGCATGTTGCTGTGATGCTGGAAGCTATGCCACCAGTATTCAGATACCAGCAGGGTCACCCATGGCAGACAGTTTTCAGCTGAGCTTCCAGACTAAGACAGACTAGGAAGAAGACCTGAGAGTCTACTTCTGAAAAGAATTAGCCAGTTAAAACCTTATGAATGGCAGTGGAACATTGTCTAATATAGTGCCGGAAGATGAGCCCCCCACGTTGGAAAGCCCTCAAAAGACAACTGGGGAAGAGCTGCCTCCTCAAAGTAGAGTCGACCTTAATGACGTGGATGGAGTCAAGATTTTGGGACCTTCATTTGCTGATGTTTCACAACTCAAAATGAGAGAAAACAGCTGCAAACATCCATTAATAATCAGAACGTGGAATGTACGAAGTACGAATCTAGGAAAATTGGAAATCATCAAAAATGAAATGGACGCATAAACATTGATATCCGTGGCATTAGTGAGATGAAATAAACTGGTATTGGTCATTCTGAATAGGACAACCATATGGTCTACTATTCCGGGAATGACAACTTGAAGAGGAATGGCGTTGCATTCATGGTCAAAAAGAACATTTCAGGACCTATCCTGAAGTACAATGCTGTCAGCAATACGATAATATCCATATGCCTACGAGAAGGACCGGTTAATACAACTATTTTTAAAATTTACACACCAACCACTAAAGCCAAAGATGAAGAAATTGCAGATTTTTACCAACTTCTGCAGTCTGAAATTGATCAAACATGCAATCAGGATGCATTTTTAATTAGTGGTGATTGGAATGCGAAAGTTGGAAACAAAGAAGAAGGATTGGTAGTTGGAAAATATGGCCTTGTTGACAGAATGATGCTGGAGATCACATGATAGAATTTTACAAGACCAATGATTCTTCATTGCAAATACCTTTTTTCAACAAAATGAACGGTGACTATACACATGGACCTTGCCACATGGAATACACGGGAACCAAACGACTACATCTGTGGAAAGAGACGATGGAAAAGCTCAATACCATCAGTCAGAACAAGGCCAGGGGCTGACTTTGGAACAGACCATCAATTGCTCATATGCAAGTTCAAGCAGAAACTGAAGAAAATTAGAACAAGTCCGCAGAGCCAAAGTACGAACTTGAGTATATCCCACCTAAATTTAGATACCATCTCAAGAATAGATTTGAAGCGTTGAACACTAATGACCGAAGACCAGATCAGTTGTGGAATGACATCAAAGATATCACACATGAAGAAAGCAGGAGGTCATTAAAAAGACAGGAAAGAAAGAAAAGACCAACATGGATGGTAAAAGAGACTCTGAAACTTGATCTTGAACGTCGAGTAGCTAAAGCAAAAGGAAGAAATGATGAAGTAGAAGAACTGAACAGAAGATTTCAAAGGGCGGCTCGAGAAGACAAAGTAAAGTATTATAATGACACCTGTAAAGAGCTGAAGATAGAAAACCAAAAGGGAAGAACACGCTCGGCATTTCTCAAGCTGAAAGAACTGAAGAAAAAATTCAAGCCTTGAGTTGCAATAGTGAAGGATTCTATGGGGAAAATATTAAACGATGCAGGAAGCATCAAAAGAAGATGGAAGGAATACACAAAGTCATTACACCAAAATAATTGGTCGACGTTCAATCATTTAAAGAGGTAGCATATGATCAGAAACTGATGGTACTGAAGGAAGAAGTCCAAGCTGCACCAAAGGCATTGGTGTAAAACAAGGCTTCAGGAATTAACGGAATACCAACAAACGTTTCAACAAACGGATGGAGCACTGGAAGTGCTCAGTTGTCTATGCCGAGAAATTTGGAAGACAGCTACCTGGCCAACCAACTGGATGAGATTCATATTTATGCCTATTTCCAAATGAATGTGGAAATTATTGAACAGTATCATTAATATCGCATGCAAGTAAAATTTTGCTGAAAATCATTCAAAAGTGGCTGCAGCAGTATGTCGACAGGGAACTGCCAGAAATTCAGGCCAGATTCAGAAGAGGACATGGAATGAGGGATACCATTGCAAATGTCAAACGGATCCTGGCTGAAAGCAGAGAATACCAGAAAGATGTTTACCTGTGTTTTATTGACTATGCAAAGGCATTCAATTGTGTGGATCATTACAAGTTATGGATAACATTGCAAAGAATGGGAATTCCAGAACACTTAATTGTGCTCATGAGGAACCTGTACACAGATTAAGAGGCAGTTGTTCGGACAGAACAAGGGGATACTGTGTGGTTTAAAGTCAGGAAAGGTGTGGGTCAGGGTTGTATCCTTTCACCATACCTATTCAGTCTGTATGCTGAGCAAATAATCCGAGAAACTGGACTATATGAAGAAGAACGGAGCATCAGGATTGGAGGAAGACTCATTAACAACCTGCGATATGCAGATGACACAATCTCACTTGAAGAAAGTGAAGAGGACTTGAAGCACCTACTGGTGAAGATCAAAGACTACAGCCTTCAGTATGGATTACACTTCAACCTAAAGAAAACAAAAATCTTCACAACTGGACCAATAAGCAACATCATGATAAACGGAGAAAAGATTGAAGTTGTCAAGGATGTCATTTTACTTGGATCCACAATCACCCGTGGAAGCAGCAGTCAGGAAATCAAAAGACGTGTTGCATTGGGCAAATCTGCTGCAAAAGACGTTTTTAAAGTGTTGAAAAGCAGAGATTTCACCTTGAAGACTAAGTTGTGCCTGACCCAAGCCATGGTATTTTCAATTGCATCATATGCATACGAAAGCTGGACAATGAATAAGGAAGACCGAAGAAGAATTGACGCCTTTGAATTGTGGTGTTGGAGAAGAAGATTGAATATACCATACCATGGACTGCCAAAAGAACGAACAAATCTGTCTTGGAAGAAGTACAACCAGAATGCTCCTTAGAAGGAACAATTGCCAGACTACGTCTTACATACTTTGGACATGTTGTCAGAAGGGATCAGTCCCTGGAGAAGGACAGTGTCGGTGAAAAAGAGGAAGACCCTCAATGAGATGGATTGACACAGTGACTGCAGCAATGGGCTGGAGTATAACAATGATTGTGAGCATGGCGCTGGACCGGGCAGTGTTCCGTTCTGTGGTGCACAGAGTCACTGTGAGTCGGAACTGACCTGACAGCATCTAACAACAACAAGGAAGCACCAAATTGTTTTCTAAAATGGTTGTGCCATTTTGCATTCCCACCAGCAGTGTATACAAATTCCAATCTCCCCGCAGCCTCTCCAGCATTTGTTATTTTCTGTTTTTTTTGATTCATGCCAGTAATGCCAGGGTGAGATGGTATCTCATTGTGGTTTTGATTTGCATTTCTCTAATGGCTAGTGATTGAGAGCATTTCCTCCTGTGTCTGTTAGCCACTTGAATTTCTTCTTTGGTGAAGTGTCTGTTCATTTTCTCTGCCCATTTTTTAATTGGATTATTTGTCTTTTTGTTGTAGATGTGTTGGATTTTCCTTAAGATTTTAAAGATTAGACCTTTGTCGGATTTGTCATAGCCAAAAATTTTTTCCCTGTCTATAATTCTCTTTTTACTCTTTTGGTGAAGTCTTTTGATGAGCATAAGTGTTTAATTTTTAGAAGATCCCAGTTATCTAGCTTATCTTCTGGAATTTGTGTGTTGTCAGTTATGGTTCGTATCCTGTTAATGTCGTGTATTAGGGCCTCTAGCATTGATCCTCTTTTTCTTCTATGACCTTTATAGTTTTTGGTTTTATGTTTAGGTCTTTGATGCATTTTGAAGTAGTTTTTGTGCAAGGTGTGAGGAATGGGTCTTGTTTCATTTTTTTGCAGATGGACATCCAGTTTTACCTGCACCATTTGTTAAAAAGACTGTCTTTTCTCCATTTGATGGACTTCGGTTCTTTGTCGAAGATCAGGTGACCATAGGTGGATGGATTAACATTTGGTTCTCAGTTCTGTTCCATTGGTCAATGTATCTGTCATTGTACCTGTTCCAGACTGTTTTGACTGCCATAACTATATAGTAGGTTTTGGGGTCAGGTAGTGAGAATCCTACTTTATTACTCTTCTTCAATAGTGCTTTACTTATCCAGGGCCTGTTCCCTTTCCATATAAAGTTAATGATCAGTTTTTCCATCTCTTTAATGAATGCTGTTGGTATTTGGATTGAGACTGCATTGTATTTGTAGATTGCTTTGGGTACAATTGACATTTTCACAATGTTGACTGTATTGATCCATGAGCATGGTATGTTTTTCCATTTATGGAGATCTCTTTTGGTTTCTTGCAGTAGTGTTTTGCAGTTTCCTTGTCTGGGTCTTTTACATCCCTGGTTAGATTTATTCCTAATTTTTTTTTTTTAGGGGCTATTATAAATGGTATTGTTTTTCTGATTTCCTTTTTTGTAACTTTCTTTATTGGTATATAGGAATACAACTGATTTTTGTATGTTTTATCTTATATCCTGCTACTCTGCTAAATCTTTCTACTAGTTCCTGTAGTTTTCTCATGGAGTCTCTTGGGTTTTCTATGTATAGCATCATATTATCTGCATATAGGGACAGTTGTACTTTTTCATTACCAATCTGAATGCCCTTTATTTCTTTTTCTTGCCTTATTGCTCTAGCTAGGACTTTCAGCACAATATTAAATAGGAGTGGTGATAAAGGGCATCCTTCTCTTGTTCCTCTTCTCAAGGGGAATGTTTTCATCCTCTCTCCATTAAGACTGATGTTGGCTGTTGGTTTTGTATAGATGCCCTTTATTATGTGGAGGAGCTTCTCTTCTATACCTATTTTATTGAGAGTTTTTATCAGGAATGCATGTTGGAATTTGTCAAACGACTTTTCTGCGTCTATTGAGAAGATCATGTTATTCTTTTATTTTATTTTATTTTATTTTTGTGGTGGATTACATTGATTGATTTTCTAATGTTGAACCATCCTTGCATACCTGGTATGAATCCTGCTTGGTCGTGGTGTATTTTTTCTTTTGATAGGATGCCGAATTCTATTGGCTAGAATTTTGTTGAGAATTTTTGCATTTATATTCATGAGAGATAGTGGTCTGTAATTTTCTTTTTTTGTGGGGTTTTTGCCTGGTTTTGGTATCAGGGTTATGCTGGCTTCATAGAATGAATTCAGAAGTATCCCTTCATTTTCTATGTTCTGAAACAGTTTGAGTAGAACTGGTGTAAGCTCTTCTCCGAATGTTTGGTAGTATTCTCCAGTGAAGCCATCTCGGCCAAGGCTTTTTTTGTTGGAAGTTTTTTTTTTTTTCATTACCTTTTTAATCTCTTCGCTTGTTATGGGTCTGTTCAGATTTTCAACATCAGTTTGTTGATGGTAGTGTGTTTCTAAAATTTGTCCATCTCTTCTGGGTTTTCAAATTTGTTGGAGTATAATTTTTCATAGTACTCTGTTATTATCCTTTTTATTTCAGTTGGATCGGTTGTAATGTCCTCCATTTCATTTTTTATTTGGGTTATTTGCATCTTCTCCTGTTTTTCTTTTGTCAGTTTGGCCAATGGTTTGTCAATTTTGTTGATTGTTTCGAAGAACCAACTTTTGGTGTTGCTGAGTCTATTGTTTTTATATTTTCTGTTTCATTTATTTCTGCTCTGATCTTTATTATTTCCTTTCTTCTGGTGGTTGTGTGCTTCTTTTGCTATTATCTTTCTATTTGTTCAAGTTGTGTAGCTACTGTTTTGATTTTGTCCCTTCTTTTTTGATGTGTGCGTCTCTTGCTAGAAATTGACCTCTGACCTCTGCCTTTGCTGTGTCCCAGAGGTTTCGGTATGATTTGTTTTCATTCTCATTTGATTCCAGGAATTTTTTTATTCCATCTGTTATTTCCTCTACTACCCAGTGGTTTTTAGGCAGGGTGTTATTCAGTTTCCATGTATTTGATTTTTTTTCCTTGCTCTTCCTGCTGTTGGTTTCTACTTTGATGGCATTGTGATCATAGAAGATACTTTGTATTATCTCAGTGTTTTGGATTTTGTTGAGGATTGTTTTGTGGCCTAAGATGTGGTCTATTCTGGAGAATGTGCCATGTGCATTGGAAAAAATGTATACTTTGCAGCAGTTGGGTGGAGTGTTCTATACATGCTTACGAAGTCAAGTTGGCTGATTGTGGCATTTAGATCTTTATCTTTGTTGAGTTTCTTTGTAGATGTTCTGTCCTTCACTGATAGTGGTGTGTTGAAGTCTCTGTCTTAGGCTGGGTTCTCTAGAGAAGAAAAACCAGTAAAGCGTATAAATATATATATATAGAGAGAGATTTATATCAAGGAAATGGGTCACATGGTTGCAGAGGCTGTAATGTTCCAAGTCTGTTGGTCAGGACAGAGTCTTCTCCTGATTCACGTAGCGGCAGTGGCTGTTGAATCGAAGATAGGCAGATCAGAAAGTGGGGCTGTTGCTCACAGGCTATGAAAATCAATGAATCCCAAGATCAGCAGGCAAGACCGCAGGTAAGCTCCTAGCCCAGTTCCCAAGAAATGGAGGTCGAGAGAACAGCAGCCAGCTGCAGGATCCAGAATAAAAAAAGCCCCCAAGCCCTATCAGAACATCCACTCACACTCGACGCGGGCCACACGCCCAAAGAAACTCCCCTTTGACCGATTGGCTACTCATAGCAGATCCCATCATGGGGGTGATCACATATCAAATCTCAATAGGGAAGTGACCACAACATCACACGATGGCCAAAACACTAAGAATCATGACTCAGCCAAGTTGACACAATCTTAACCATCACAGTCTCCTATTATTGTGTAACTGTAAATTTCTCTTTTCAGTGCTGTTAGAGTTTGTTTTATGAAGTTTGGAGCCCTGTCATTGGGTATGAAGATATTTGTTATGGTTATGTCTTCATGATAGATTGTTCCTTTAATCATTATATTATGCCCTTCTTTGTCTCTTACGGTGGATTTTGTTGTAGTCTATTTTATCTGAGATTAGTATTGCCACTCCTGCTCTTTTTTGGTAGCTGTTCGCCTGATATATTTTTTCCATCCTTTGATTTTTAATAAATCCATGTCTTTGTTTTTAAGGCGTGTCTCTTGTAGACAGCATATTGATGGATCCTGTTTTTTTATCCATTCTGTCACTGTCTGTCTCTTTATTTGAGCATTTAGGCCATTTACGTTCAGTGTAATTATTGATAGGTGTGAGTTTATTATTGTCATTTGTCATTTTTTTTTTTTTTTTGTGGTGCTGACATTTTCTTTGTTCCTCTTAATGTCCTGTGCTTCATTCCTTTTGTTCATGGATTTTTTTAAAATTTCATTTTCGTAGATTTTGTGTTTAGTGAGACTTTTTGTGTTTTTCTTTTTTATTTTGATGAGTAGGTTTGCCACCTTCCTTTGTGGTTACCTTGAAATTTACCCTGATCTTCCTAGGTTTGGACCAGTCTATTATTAGTCGGTATCGCCTTGACTTCCTCTCCATTTGAAAATACTGTACCTACACTGTTTATTCCCTCTTTTATTGTTCTGACATTGTTGTCACTTACAGATTAACCTATCTGGTTCCTTGTAAATCTTTGTTTGGATTAATCTTTGAGAGTTATCTGGCTGATGCCATCTTGTGTCCTAGATTCAAGCAGTCATTTGATGGTGTTCGTTCTCTAACCAAAAGACTCCTTTTAGTAATTCTTGTAAGTTTGGTTTTGTTTTTACGTATTCTTTATTTTTATCTGGAAATGTCCTAATTTCACCATCATATTTGAATGAGAGTTTTGCAGGATATATTAGTCTTGGTTGGCAATTTTTTTCTTTCAAGGTTTTATATATGTCATCCCATTGTTTTCTTGCCTGCCTGGTTTCTGCTGAGTAATCACAGGTTAGTCTTATTGTTTCCCCTCTGTATGTGGCTTTTTGTTTTTCTCAAGCTGCTGTCAAGATTCTTTCTTTGTCTTGGTTCTAGTGGATGTGATTCTGATATGCCTTGGTGATTTTCTTTTGGGGTCTATCCTATATGGGGTTCATTGAGCTTCTTGGATGGTTAGTTTTTCATCTCTCATGATATTAGGGAAGATTTCTGTCAGCAATTCTTCAATGATCCTCTCTGTGTTTTCTGTTTTCTCCCCCTGTTCTGGAACTCCAGTCACTCGAAAATTTTTGCTTTTGATTGCATCCCACATAATTCTCAGGATTTCTTCATTTTTCTTCATTCTTTTCTCTGATTTTTCCTCATTGTTTTCTCTGATTTTTCCTCAAAGTGATATCCAAGTATTTGTCTTCAATTTCACTGATCTTGTCCTCCGTTGTTTCAAACCTGTTTCTCAAAACCTCTATGATGCTGTCCATTTCTGAAATCTTGTTGTTTATCTTTTGGATTTCTAATTGTTGTTTTTGTACGATTTCTAGTTGTGAATTTATTTTGACATTTTATTCCTGTATTATTTTCCTGAATTATTTCATTGTTTTGTCTCTCTTTTCCATAATTTTGTCTGTATTTTCCATGATTTTGTCTGTTTTTTACTTATTTTTGCCTGCTTTTTGCTTCATCTCTTGGATAGCTCTGAATATTATAGATTTGAATTCCCTATCATGTAGTTCCAGTGCCTTTTCTTCTACTGGAAGGTCATCTGGTGTTTTATTTTGGATGCCTACTGGAACCATCCTGTCCTGTTTTTTTCATATGTTTCATTATGTTTTAATATTGTCTACTGTCTTTGGAACATTCAGGAATTATTTTCTTCATTTATTGAGTGTAGATTTGTTTCATCTTGCTTTTTTATTTGGTTATGTCTGAGCAGGCGGGCTCAGCGTTCTTTGTTGTTTGCTTGTCTGTGGGCACAATACTTCTCACCATCTCGTCCAATGGCAGGGTCGGTCACTCAGCTATAGTGCAGCAGGACAGGTTCAGTGAAGGGGAAGGGGTATGTACTGGGGCTGACAGAGCAGGGCAGGGGGTCAGTACAGGGCAGGTTCTGGTAGACTATGTCTGTGCTGCTTGGGGGTGCAATGCTCAGCTTGTGGTGCACATAGGCAGGAGGGAGGAGGAAGTTGTGATGTGTGGAGGTAAGTGGGTGTGGGAAATAAGAGAAAGGAGCCAAAAAGAAAAAAAAAGTGCTGAGGGAGCCCGCTGTTGCATTGGTGCAGACCTGGGGAAGTCAGGTGTTGGTGGCTTTCTAGCTGGGTGGTGAGGCACAACCCATCAAGAGGGACAGATATGGCACATGCAGCTAGGTGGGCAGAAGAAAGGAAAGGAAGAGAGAGAGAGATAAGAAACTATATTAAAAAAGGAGAGAGAGAGAGAAAGGCACACACAGCCAGGTGGTTGGGAGAAAGGAATGGAAGGAATAGAGAGAGAAACAAGAAACCAAGATAAACAAGATGCCAGGTGGTTGGGAGGAAGGTAGAGAGAGACAAGAAATTGAGGGGAAAAAAAGAAAGAAAAAAAATACCCCAAGAGAGCCCACTGGATGTGGGTCTCCAGCTGAGCAGTGCTGCACAGCCTGTCAAGAAGGAGTGGAGATAGCACACGGTGCAAAGTGTTCAGTAGAAGGGTAAGGAAGGAGGGTAGAGAGAGACAAGAAAATGAGAAAAAAGAAGAAGAAGAAAAAAAATGCCCTAAGGGAGCCCATCAGAGGCAGGTCCTCAACCAAGCAGTGCTGCACAGCCTGTCAAGAAGGAGCAGAGATGGCACGTGGCACCAGGTGTTCAGGAGAAGGGTAAGGAAGAAAGAGAGAGAGAACTGAGAAAAGAAGAGAAAAAGAAAAAAAATGCCCCAAGGGAGCCCTCTGGTGTGGTGGCACGGATCAGGGAAGTGACTCCCCAGCCATGCAGCACTGCACAGCCTATGTAGAAGGAGCAGAAATGGCACATGGCACGAGGTGTTCAGGAGGAAAGAAGGGAAGGATGGTAGAGAGAGACAAGAAATCAAGAAAAGAAAAGAAAGAATCTCCATGGGAGCCTACCAGCTTGGCGGCGAGGGCCGGGGAAGTGGCTCAAAAGCTGAGTGGTGCTGCACTGCCTGTCTGGAAGGAGCAGAGATGGCACACAGCACCAGGAACTCAGGTGACAGGAAAAGAAGAAAAGTAGAGAGAGATGAGAAACTGAGAAACAAAGGGAAAAAAAGCCCCCAAGGAGCCCACTAGCGTCGCAGCGCTCACCAGGGAAGTGGTTCCCCAGCCAAGTGGCACTTCACAACCTGTTAAGGAGCAGAGGTGGCACATGGAGCCAGATGTTCGAGAGAAAGGAAAGGAAGGATGTGTGAGAGAGAGAGAGAGAAGAAACAAAAAGAAACAGAAAAATCAACAACAGCAACAAAAAAAATGGCACTGAAGGAGGCAGCTGGTGTGGGCAGGGCAAATCCAAGCAGCAAGGAGCTAGCACCTCCCAAGACAAGCAACTGGGAAGCTTTGGAGGCAGAGCAGGAGGAAGGCTGGGGGGTGGGAAAGCGTGTATCACTGGTTACCGGATGCTCTGTCTCCTGCTGGGAGCTCTGTGAAGCTGCCTTCCTGTATTCCCTGTCCACTGTTCTTGGTGGCTGAGGAGTCCAAGATGGTGAATCCATGTTGTTAGCTGATAGGGGACCTCCACTTCGTATCTCTCCTTGCTCTCTGTTCTCCGTCGGTTTCTTATTCCATTTGGTGCTTGGTTGAGTTCGTTACCCCTTCATTTGACACTTAGGATTCCAGGATTGATGTTTGTCTTTATTTTACTTAGTTTTTCAGGTCTTTGCTGTGGAGGGAGGGTGTGGTGCTTCTGTCTATAGCACCATGTTGGCTCTGCCACTCCACATCCTTTGATTTCTTGACTGCTGATTCCGTGGCTGTTGATTGTGGATCCAGGTAAAATGAAATCCTTGACAACTTCAATCTTTTCTCCGTTTATTATGGTGTTGCTTATTGGTCCAGTTGTGACGGTTTTTGTTTTCTTTATATTGAAGTGTAATCCATACTGAAGGCTGTGGTCTTTGATCTTCACCAGTAAGTGCTTCAGGTCCTCTTCATTTTCAGTAAGCAAGGTTGTGTCGTCTGCATATCGCAGGTTGTTAATGAGTCTTCCTCCAATCCTCAAGCCCCCTTCTTCATATAGTCCAGTTTCTTGGATTATTTGCTCAGCATACACATTGAGTAAGTACGGCAAAAGGATACAACTCTGACGTACACCTTTCTTGACTTTAAACTACACAGTATTCCCTTGTTCTGTTTGAATGATCGCCTCTTGGTCTATGTACAAGTTCCTTATGAGTACATTTAAGTGTTCTGGAATTCCTATTCCTCACAATGTTATCCATAATTTGTTATGACCCACACAGTTGAATGCCTTTGCAGTCAGTAAAATACAGGTAAACATCTTTCTGGTATTCTCTGTTTTCAGCCAGGATCCATCAGACATCAGCAATGATATCCCTCATTCTATGCCCTCTTCTCAATCCAGCTTGAATTTCTAGCAGTTCCCTGTTGAAGTACTGCTGCAACCACTTTTGAATGATCTTCAGCAAAATTTTACTTGCGTGTGATGATATTGTTTCATAATTTCCACATTCTATTGCATTCTTTGTAATGGGCACAAACATAGATCTCCTCCAGCCAGTTGCCCAGGTAGCTGTCTTCCAAATTTCTTGGCATAGATGAGTGAGCACTTCCAGTACTGCATCTGTTTGTTGAAACATCTCATTGGTATTCCACCAATTCCTGGAGCCTTGTTTTTAGCCAATGCCTTCAGTGCAGTTTGGATTTCTTCCTTCAATATCATCAGTTCTTGACCATATGCTACTTCATGAAATGGATTCTTTTTTGCACAGTGACTCTGTGTATTCCTTCAATCTTCTTTTGATGCTTCCTGCATCGTTTAATATTTTCCCTACAGAATCCTTCAGTATTGCAACTTGAGGACTGAATTTTTTCTTCAGTTCTTTCAGCTTGAGAAATGCCAAGCATGTTCTTCCCTTTTTGTTTTCTATCTTCAAGTCTTTGCATATTTCATTATAATGCTTTACTTTGTCTTCTCGAGTTGCCCTTTGAAATCTTCTGTTCAGCTCCTGTATTTCATCATTTCTTCAATTTGCTTTAGCTACTCAACGTTCAAGAATATGTTTCAGAGTCTCTTCTGACATTCATTTTGGTCTTTTCTTTCTTTCCTGTCTTTTTAATGACCTTTAGCTGTCTTCATGTATGATCTCATCGCACACTAGTCTGGTTTTCAGTCATTAGTGTTCACTGTGTCAGATCTATTCTTGAGTTAGTCTCCAAATTTAGGTGGGATATACTCAAGGTCATACTTTGGTTCTCGTGGACTTGTTTTAATTTTCTTCAGCTTCAACTTAAACTTGCATGTTAGCAATTGATGGTCTGTTCTGCAGTCAGCCCCTGGTCTTGTTCTGACTAATGATATTGAGCTTCTCCATTGTCTGTTTCCACAGATGTAGTCAATTTCATTCCTGTGTATTCCATCTGGTGAGGTCCACATCTACAGTCATCGTTTATGTTGTTGAAAAAAGGTATTTGCAGTGAAGAAGTCGTTGGTCTTGCAAAATTGTATCATGCGATCTCCAGTGTCATTTCCATCACCAAGGCCATATTTTCCAACTACCAATCCTTCTTTGTTTCCAACTTTTGCATTCAAATCACCAGTAATTATCAATGCATCTTAATTGCATTTTTGATCAATTTCAGACTGCAGAAGTTGGTAAAAATCTTCAGTTTCTTCATCTTTGGCATTAGTGGTTGGTTGGTGTGTACATTTGAATGATAGTTGTATTAACTGGTCTTCCTTGTAGGTATATGGATGTTATCCTATCACTGATAGCGTTGTACTTACGGATAGATCTTGAAATGTTCTTTTTGATGATGAATGTGATGCCACATCTCTTCAATTTGTCATTCCTGGCTTATTAGACCACACAGTTGTTTGATTCAAAATGGCAATACCAGTCCATTTCAGCTCACTAATGCCTACGATATCAATGTTTATATGTTCCATTTCATTTTTGAACATTTCCAATTTCCTAGATTCATACTTCGTACATTCCACGTTCCAGTTATTAATGGATGTTTACAGCTGTTTTTTCTCATTTAGCATCATGACACATCAGCAAATGAAGGTCTTGAAAGCTTTATGCCATCAAAGTCATTAAGGTCAACTCTACTTTGAGGATGCAGCTCTTCCCCAGTCCTTTTTTGACTGTCCTCCAATCTGAAGGGCTTATATTCTGGCACTGCATCAGACAATGTTCCCTGCTATTCATAAGGTTTTCACTTTCCAATTTTTTCAGAAGTAGACTGTCAGGGCCTTCTTCCTGGTCTGTCTTAGTCTGGAAGCTCGTGTCTGTCAGTTTGTTGTACTGTGGTGGCTTGCGTATTGGTGTGATGCTGGAAACTATGCAACTGGTATTTCAAACAACAGCAGGGTCACCATGGTGGACAGGCTTCAGTGGAGCTTCCAGACTGAGACAGGCTATGAAGAAGGACCTGGCAGTGTACTTCTGAATAAAATTGACCAGTTAAAACCTTATCACTAGTAATGGAACATTGTCTGATATACTGCTGGAAGACAATCCCCTCAGATTGGAAGGCACTCAAAAAACCGTCAACGAGATGGATTGACACAGTGGCTCCAACAGTGAGCTCAAACATATCAATGATTGTGAGGATGGCACAGAACTGGGCAGTGTTTCATAGTGTTGTACATAGGGTCGCTAAGAGTCGGAACCAATTTATTTATTTTTTATTGTACTTCAGGTGAAGGCTTACAGAACAAATAGTTTCTCATGAAACAGTAGTACACATGTTGTTTTATGACATTGGTTAAC
>NW_004444068.1:5251451-5268438 GCF_000243295.1 Trichechus manatus latirostris | reverse complement strand
AAAAGGAAAAGAAAACAAACAAGCAATTCAAAACAAACAAATGAACAAAAGCCCCGGGATCCCACTAGCACGGTAGTCCAGACCGGGAAGCAGCTCCACACTCGAATGGAGCTCCGCAGCCCCTCAGGAAGAAGCAAAGACAGCGTACGGAGCCAGGCACTTGAGTGAAAGGAGGGGGAGGTGGCGAGAGGCAAGCAAGAAATCAAAAGAAGCAGGGAAAAAAAAGAAAAAAGCAACATCAGCAGCCAACAAATGGCACTGAGAGAGCCAGCTAGTGCGGGCTGGTGTTTCTGGACAAGAGACTGTGTCCGCAGGAAGCAGAGGAGGCTGAATGTGGGTGAAGAAGGGTAGAGAGTGGGAAAGCGTATATCAAAAATTGCCAGCGCTCTGCAGCCCCTCAGGAAGAAGCAAAGATGGCGCACGGAGCCAGGCACTCGAGTGAAAGGAGGGGGAGGTGGCGAGAGGCAAGTGAGAAATCAAAAGAAGCAGGAAAAAAAGGAGCACTAGCAGCCAACAAATGGCACCCAGAGAGCCGCCCGCTTGGGTGTGTGGAATCCAAGCAGCCGGCCCTTCCTGGTCAAGAGACTGTGCCCGCGGGAAGCAGAGGAGGCCGAGTTGGGGCAAAGAAGGATGGGGGGTTGGAAAGCGTATATCACCAATTACCGGTTGTTTTGTCTCCCGCTGGAAGCTCTATAAGGCTGCTTTCTCATACCTCCTGTTTGCTGGTCTCCGATAGGAGTCCAAGATGGCGGATCCGTGCTACGTTAGCTGGTAGGGGACCTCTGCATGAATCTCTCCTCGCTCTCCGTTCTCTTTCAGTTTTCTCACTCCATTTGGTGCTTGGCTAAGTTCTTCATCTCTTCATTTGATGTTTTAGGGTTTCAGGATTGTTGTAGTCTCTGTTTGGCTTAGTTTTTCAGATCTTTGCTGTGGAGGGACGGCGTGGTGCTTCTGCCTAGAGCGCCATTTTGCTGGAAGTCTCGGCACATGATTTCTTAAAGGCAGATTACCACATTAACAAAAATCCCATGTAATTAGTATTTTCTTGTTAAAAAAATCTTTTTTAAAAGAGAAATAGCCCTAGCATATTTTTTTCCCACCAAAGACTACCTAGTTATATCTCACGGAACTCCTCTGTGCCAGAATACAGAGTTTGGAAAATGCTGTCTTAAGATTTACTTTTGACCACCAATTCAATGCTTTCTTTCTTTTTTTTATTCACTACTCTGGAATGGAGTCCCTGGGTGGCTCAAATGTTAAGCGCTGGCCTACTAGCTGGAATAGGTTCATACCCACCCAGAGGCACCTTGGAAGACAGCCCTGAAAACCCTATGGACCAGTTCTACTCGGCACATATGGGGTCACCTTAAGTCCTAATGACTCCACAGCAATTAACAATTCTGGAGTAGCACAGTATTCTGAAACTGCTGAAAACATTGGTTCACGAAAAATATTTGGAAACATAGACTCCTGGAATGTGAAATGATGACCAGAGCTTAAAAGAAAGAACGGGAAACATAGAAATACAGTAAAGTGAAACTATATGACCACGTAAACCCACTGCCATCGAGTCGACCGTATAGGACGGAGTAGAACTGCCCCATAGGGTTTCCAAGGAGCACCTGGTGGATTCAAACTGCTGACTTTTTGGTTAGCAGCCATAGCTCTTAACCACTACACCACCAGGGTTTCCATGAGCACATAGAAGAATGGATTTCATTTACCATTTGGTATGGACATGTGGTGTTTGAGAAAGACTGATCATTAGTGAGGTTTTTTGCTCTGGATGACAAGTTGGACTGTAACATCTCTGGGGTGGGCCACTTCCAAGTCCTCTATTCCTTAAAAATGCAAGGGGGAATAGCTGCTGGACGACTTGCATCTCAGACTTCTACTTATCACTGGTACTACGCCTTTTCAATACAATAAAAGACCACTAGTGGGGTTGGACGCAGAGTACTGGACCCTCATCAGTAGTAATCTCAAACGGCAAGAGCCTACTGCTACTCTTAGGCAAAAAGAGACTTCTACGGCACGTAGAGCTAAGGCACAATCTTGAATTTAATCTACAGTCAACATGGCTTTTCTGATGTCTCCACAGGCCCTTTGCGAAAAAAAGCTCATCTTTGAATAATCAAAAGTGAATCTTACAAGCTGATTGAAATCAGAAAAAAAAGGCATAGCAAAAAGTCTCGACGGAGTGCGTGAAAGGATTCCAAAGGGGTGTGACAGTGTATTCCGTCTTCGTCATACGCTACATCTTAAACCAATGTTGGCAGAAGGACGCACAGAAAAGCTATGTAAAAGGCTTTCTTTCTAGAATCCATAACCACTTCTGGTTAGCCACTGACAGCGGCGGTTAGCCACCGCGTCCGTGTCTCTCGCCCCTCAACGAATCTCATTTCCTCTACCCGCGCAAGGGAATGAACTCACTTGCTCCCAATACGCCTTTCTAGATCTCTATCCTAGCCCGCCTTCTGCTCGTAAAAACAAATACACGGCACATACGTCAGCCTAAGATGACACAACATCCTCGCTACTGCATTAAGACAGTATTAAACCAACGCGCCAGAAAGGGAGCTACACCACCACCCAAAGTTCGGGCGGAAAAACAATGCGCATGCGCAGTAGCACACTGTTGCTGGCTCTACCCATTTCTCCCTCCTTGACTCTGAAATTTCACTTCCGCTCCGCACATCTACTTCCGGGGCATTTGTAAGCTCGTCACCTCTTCAGCTCCTACCCTCTTCTGCCCGAGGAGGGGGGGAGCCGAGGGGGTGGGGAAGAGTTCGTTGTTTGTTTACACGATGTGAGCGGAAAGAGAGACCAATAAAGTTTATTCTGGAAACAAAAGGAAAAAAAAAAAACAGGGGCGACAGAGAAAGAGACGGAGACGGGGGCGGGGGCTTGTGGCGGGGCCGGCGAAGAGAGGGAGCAAGAAGGTGAAAGCAGAAGTGCCGGTGCCGCTGCTGCGGCCGCTGAAGTCTTGGGCTGCTGCTGCCGCGGCCGCTGGGGCTGGGGCTACCTGCAAGGCAGGGCTCGGGCCCGGCCGGGCAGCTCCGGAGCGGCGGGGGAGAGGGGCCGGGAGGCGGGTGCCGTGCCGCCCGCTTTCCTCTCCCTCAGCGCAGCCGTCGCCTCCGCCGCCGCCGGCGGGGCTGGGACCCGATGCGGTTAGAGCCGCGGAGCCTGGAGGAGCCCCGAGCGTGAGTAGAGAGCAGAAGGGCCGGGAGCGGGCGCGGTCGGGATGGGGATGGGGTGTGTGCCGGGGACTCTCGGGCGCGCCAGCCGTTTGGAGCGGGGGCCGCCCGCGAGTCGGTTGTCTCTCCCAGCGTCAGCCCGCGCTGGAGTTCACGGCTATCTCTCCTCTCAGCCGCCTGCCGTTGACCTCTCCCAGATGCAGAGGCGAAGGCTCGCTTCTCCCTCTCCGTTCTCCCTCTGCCTGCCGCCTTGTTCCTCGTTTCCTTCCTCTCCTCCCATTTTTGGGGATGGGGCGGCCAGAGGCTGAGGAAGAGCTCCCGGGGCCTCCGCCCCTGCCCCGGCCGCGACGGCTCGGTCCCTAGCACCTCGCACGCCCACCCGGCAGGGCGCGGCGAGCACCGCGCCGGGAGGAACCCGGGCGCGGAGCCGCGAACTGTTCCCGTTGGGCTGTCACGCCGGAGGGCTTCGGCCCCCCAGCCCAGCGGCCCTGCGTTTGTCTTATACTGGGTTTAAATCGCCCGGCTGGGGTATGGAAGGAAAACCGCTCACCTCACCCCCAGCACCCCTCCCACCCTTCCTCTCGAGGTTGTTTTTTCCTTTTAACCGAGACTATCAAACCTATAGGATCTTTCATTCATAGACCTGAGACATTGTCTCATCTGACTGGTGTCTTTACTAAGTCTATTATGTGGTGCCTGTTTTCATAGCTCCTCAGTGGCTCGGAAAGGTAGGGTAAGCGCCCAAGACTGGGCTATGTAAACACCAGACGTTTAGCTAATGTGCTTTGACCGCGGCTTGTGGGATTTATTTTATCACTAAGGAAATAGTGATAATGGTGGCTAACCATGTTACCAGACTTGGAAATCGAAAGCTCTGTTTTCTTAGATGGCAATGATTGGGGAGCTGTTTACAAACAGAAAGGGCAAGGGGAGCGCCGCAAGACCGGGGTTTGTAGAAAACAGTCTGCGTGTTGTTTAGTGAATTAGAGTTGTGATTTCGTCTTAGTGAAGCTTCCTCATTCCAGCACTGCGCCTTTGTGCAAATGCAGAACATGGGTTTGCAGGACGATGTTTTGAATCGTAGTTTGTGAGGCCGGGGAGAACCCCTAGGAAACTTAGGTGTTCCAGGTACCTCAAACCGGGTGATTGCTACTGCCACTTTTGAACCATTGCGGACAAAATTGGTCCCATGTTTTCCTGCTTAGAAATTAGACTCTCTGGGTGTTTGCTTTCATTGCACCGTACAACATTTGTTTATGTACCAGATCGCGTGTTATAAGAAAAAACCTGGAAATTACTTGTTATTGTATTGCTAATTTTATTTGGATGAATCAAAACACTTTGTTTTTATTAGTGGGCCCTTGAAACAACTGCAGCGTAAGAATTTGTTGATATGTCTATGTATTCAAGTTTTGAGATTTTTTTAACTGAAGAATTGAATTCTGAAGAATTCAGAAGAATTTGAAGAATTTGAAATCAAAATAGATCTCTATCTAAATATTGCATGTTCTGGGACATTTTAATTATCAGATTAACTGTTCTGCAGTGTCATCAGCCAAAATTATATGAAGAAGGCCCAGTGGTTTTGTTTTTGTGTTTTAAGTTTTCTCATCGCATGTTTTGGTTTTTTTTTTAATTTATTTTTCCCATACAAAAATTTATACATACATTGTTATGTGACCGTAATTGCTCTCCCTATACTGTGACAGACACTCCTCCTTTCCACCCCTGATTCCCCATGTCCATTCAACCAGCTCCTAACCCTCTCTGACTTCCCATCTCCCCTCCTGACAGAAGCTGCCCATTTAATCTCATGTATCTACTTGAGCTAAGAGGCACACTCCTCATGAGTATCACTTTATGTTCATCGCGTATTTTGGGATAAAATTAACTAAAATTCTATCCATAACTTTTCTTAGAAGTTTCTTACTTGGGTTTTTCTCTTTATTATAAAATAGAATACTTTCCTATTAAAATCACAAAATAGGTGATTGAAAGAAATGATAGTACATCGTTATAGTAATAGCATGGTAGGGGAAGTAGCAATAAAGTAAATGAACATTAATTTAATAATATTTTATCATTGATTGTAAGTATAAAGTTTGCAAGGCATTCCTGTTAGTTCTAGTTGAAGAATTAAAAATAAGTCACATATAAATGCAGAAATGTTTTTATATATCTGAAGTTTTTAAAAATTTAAGTAAATTGTATATAGCATTAGAGATGGCACTAAACACAAATAATATACTTAAGCTGAAAAATTGCTGCATAAAAATGAATATTCTCATGGGCTAGATCTAGGTAAAAGGGAGACCATAAAGAGCAGGGACTTTGCCTGGCTTTGTGAATGGAACAGTCCTGGAGACAGAGCTTCCTTCCTGTCAGGATAGGATCCTCTCCATCCCTTATAAGTATTCCCTTTTTTTTTTTTTAAAAAAAAAAAAAAACCTAAAAACTAAATTTACAAATAAAATACTTAGAACTTTTTTTCTTAAACTGTTTACTTTTTGTGTAGCTTATTCCTTATTAGTGCCCTTTGCTGAATACAGATTTTTAAACAGTAGCAATTATTGTTTAAAGGGCATTTGCTCTGTTGATCTGTATATTTGAAAAGAGCTAACTTAATCCCATTTGAACTCTTTAACAACTAGAATAGCATTAAAAGGATCAGTTATTTTCATATTTTGGATTCCAAGGGGGGGAGGATTCTTCAAATGAAATGTGTTTCTTAAGCATCATAAAAGATTTCATCTCTAAGGAGAATATTTGTAATCTTAAAAATTGGACAATTTTAGAAGCATAAGAGTCTTGGGATGTCATAGTTTATATCTTATTGGCACAGTTATCAGGCTGTTTTTCTTAAGTACTATTTACCTTGAGCTGCATAACAATCCTGTAGATAGGACAGTATTACTGTTCCTGAGAAGGGATGTTCTAATCTAAGGTCAGACAGGTGGCACGTGACAGACTCATTGACAAAACCAAGGTTTTCTGATTCCTTTCACCATATCATGCTGCCTCTAATCTGCTCCAGCCTGCTTATTTAATAGATAAAGAAACTGAGACCCAGAGAGGTTTAATTACATACTTAAGATCACCTTTTCCCATATTTGCTGTGATAAATGTGTATGTTTAATTCCCTGTATAGCTTTAACAATGGTTCTGAATCCTGGCTGCACATTAGAATCACCTAGGGACCTTTTTAAAATATCAGTGCCAGGGTCTCACCCCCCAGAGATTCTGATTTAATTTGCCTGAGGTAGAGCCCAGACATCTGTTTTGTTTGAAAACTTTCCAGGTCTAAGAGACAAAATTATAAGTCCTGGCTTTCAGTGGCCTGTATGAATTTGGTCCTTGCTTGTCTCTTTAGGTTCATTTTTCCTCTCTGCGCCAGCGGCTATCCTGGCCTTCACATGCTCTCGTGTGGACTTTGCAAATGCTTTTGCTCTTGATTACTTGCCCACTCTATATCCCTTTCTTACGTCTTAGCTGACTTCTCATCTTTCTTGTCACTTCTTCAAAGAAGTCTAGTCTGGGTAAGTTGCCTGTTTCCTGTTCCTATAGCGTCTTATACTTCCACTGTCATACCTTTAACTTCTTTGCATTGTAATTGCCTGTTTATTTGTATTTTCTACCAGAATGTCAATTTCATGAGGCTAGGGACTCTTTCTAAGTTATATTCTGTTGTATTCTTACTGCCAAGCAAACCAGTTGCTGCCAAGTCGATTCTGACTCATGGTGACCCCATGTATCTCAGTCTGGAACTGTGTTCCATAGGGTTTTCAATGGCTGATTTTTTCCATAGTAGATTGTCAGGCCTTTCTTCTGAGGCACCTCTGGGTGAACTCGCACCTCTAACCTTTTGGTTAGCAGCTGAGTGTGTTAACCATTTGCACCACCCAGGGATTCCCACTAAGCACAGTGAAAAAAAACAAACCAAACCCGTTGCCTTCAAGTTGATTCCAACTCATAGCAACCCCACATGTTACAGAGTAGAACTGCTCCATACGGTTTTCTTGGCTGTAATTTTTACAGAAGCAGATTGCCAGGCCTTTCTTCCACGGTGATGCTGAGTGAGTTTGAACCTCTAACCTTTAGGTTAGCCATCAAGTGCAAACCATTTGTGTTACCGAGGGACCAGTACATAATATGTACTCATTGAATAAGTATATCAGAGACAGACTTCCTTTCAACATGTGATATTGTGTATGCACCAATTGTGTTTTTCTTTATTCTTGCCAAATACATTTAATATTTTTGGTCACTGAAAATGTACAGCCCTGAAATTGCCACAGATATGAATTTCATCTGGAAACAGTTGAGATTATATAAATTATGTCAGTAGTGGCACTGCACTCTAAACACGCATATGCACGCATGCGCGCACACACACACACAAGGCAAAAATAAGGATCATTATACACAGCACTGTACTGGAAATCAAGAGATTTGAGTTCAAATCCCAGTTTTACCACTAACATTGTGTCCTTGGGCAAGTCTCAGTCTCAAGTCTCAACCTCAGTTTCCTCTTCTGTAACAGAAATTATGCTAGGTTCTCTACATTTAACTCAGTATTCTAGCCTTAAAATCCTATGAGTATTAAAAATATTGGCTTTCATATCTGACACTCTTTGGTTCAAAACCTGGCTCTTATACTTTCTGTCGGGATTACTTTGGACAGTTGTTGTTGAATTAAATGAGACACTGTATATCCAAGAGAGTTCATATCCTGGATCAGGTGCTTAGTGAGTGTTCATTCCCTTTCCCCTTAGGAGCATTAGATCTCATGAGTGAACTTATCTGAGATAACCAAAGGGCATGGTTTATGCAAGTTCTGTTTTCCATCTTGCTGACTGCTAACCCTGCAGGTATGACTAGGTACCAAAAACCACTGCGACTTTTGGTTTCATTTTCTTAGAACTCCAGTCCACTGCCAGACACCCAGGTGTTTCTCAGCCTACTTGGGAAAAAATTATGCCTGGAAGTTTGAACCATGACAGGATAGCAAGTGACAAGCTATTAGTACATACGTAGTACAGAATATGGGGGAAAGGACAGTCTAATTGATGACCTTACACCACCTCTTAAAAATGAGTAAAATCAAACTTGACCACTTCAAAAGAAGACCCAGGGATTATTGTGAAAACTCTGTTCACCAAACCTTAAAATTCTGGGACCATTATATAGTAATTTTTAAGTGCTATAGGAAATATCTGGTCAGGACCAATTCCCGAAGATAGGCACAAAGAATGTTTTCAATGTCAGATTAGCAGACTGAAGTTGTTGATTTTTTTGTCTCAATTTGGGAGCCATGTTTCTTCATTTTATGCAGTGATTTTAGGCTTTATGTAGTTGATAATATTGAGAGTAATCATACACATAATGTGATAATATTGCTCTGCTGACCAAGCTTATTTTTGTATAAATGAATTTAACTTACCCTAGTTTCCCCTGAGGTTTTTATGATATGTGAATTTTATAGATGACTTTTTAGAAAGAATACTGTAATAAAAATTAAAACTTGTAGGTAGGGGAAACTGAAGTGTTAGGAGGTAAAAAAGAAACATGAAGCAACATACAGTGAAGTCTCAGCATGCAACGTGAAGGCTTGAGATTTCCATCATCCAGAAAGGTTATTTATTCAGTCTCAGATGTAACTATGTAATTTGAGTTTTATTTTCTCAAGCCGTTAGGCTTATACTGATAACTTTTTTTTTTTTTAGTTGTAAATTTCTCTTTTTTTAATTGTTGTAATTCAATGAAGTTTACATTTCAAGTTAGTCTCCCATACAGAAATTTTTTTTTTTTTTTACATACATTGTTACATGACCCCAACCACTCACCCCATTCTGTGATGGCACACTCCTCCCCACCGCCGCTGATTCCCCATGAACATTCAACCAGCTCCTAACTCTCTCTGTCTTCCCCTCTCGCCTCTGGACAGAAGCTGCCCCGTTGGTCTCTTGTATCTACTTGACTAAGAGGCACATTCTTCACACTTATACTGATAATGTTTGATAGCTATATACCTTATTCACATTTAATCTTTTTTGTGATTTATATGAATCAGTTGATCCTCCTTAAGAAGTTTTAGGTCTTTCTCTCCCTCCCCACCTATGCAGTTTAGGAAGTTTAAAGCAAGTTCTTCAATAAAAAACCTGTAAGTTTGTAATTAAAGTTGTGACTTAGAGCTATCTTTTGCTTTCAGTTTAATATTTCTTAAAATGAACTATGTTTAGTATGAATTCTAGAGCTCTGGTCTAGATGCCTGAGGGACTAAATTCCAATCCAAAACTGCTACTATGTATATGTGGGGGTGCGGGGTGGGGAGGAGGCAGATTATATCACATCTTTGGCTCTTTTTATGCATTGATACAACAGCAATTGTAATATGTTGCTCACTAAGGATTGAATTGTGTCCCACAAAAAAGTCTGTTGCCTTGGCTAGGCCATGATTCCCAGTGTTGTGTGAATTGTCCACCATTTTGTCATCTGTTGTGATTTTCCTGTGTGTTGTAAATCCTGTCTCTGTGATGGGATGGGATGGGATTAGCAGCAGTTATGTTAATAAGGCAGGACTCAATCTACAGGATTAGACTGTGTTTTGAGCCAATCTCGTTTGAGGTATAAAAGAGCAAAGTGATCAGAGAGACATTGGACTTCGTACCACCAAGGAAGCAGCGCCAGGAGCAGAGCACATCCTTTGGACCCAGGGTTCCTGTGTGAAGAAGCTCCTAGACCAAGGGAAGATCGATGACAAGGATTTTGCTACGGAGCCAACGGAGAGAGCAAGCATTCCCAGGGAGCTGGCACTCTGAATTCAGATTTCTAGCCTCTTAGACTGTGAGAGAATAAATTTCTCTTTGTTAAAGCCACCTGCTTGTGGTATTTCTGTTATAGCAGCGCTAGATAACCAGGATACTAAGTAACTCATATAATTGATGAGATAGTTCAGCTGACCCCAAATTGCATAAAGCTGCTTAGGAAAAAACGTATACATACTAATTATTATTTTACGCTTATATTTAATACAAGAATAACGTGTTTCGTATTTGGCCTGACAATAAATACTCATTTCTTTTGTATTATTTTATTAGTTTGAAAACTTATCTAAATGGTATTCATAAGAGATTAAGTTTTAGTAACTTTTAGCATATAATTGCAATTGTTGCAGAGCAGAGTCTTTGTATCAGGGCCAACATTGCCATTTGAAATAATGTGGGATAAAAAACTAAAAATCAACAAGAATTCTTCCAGACCATACTTAACAGGTACATTTCAGATTTTAAGTGTTTGTGTAGTAGAAGCCAAGGAAGTCAGTGGTGTGAAGTGCCAAAGCTGCACTAGGATAGAATCATTCTGTTCTGATCATAGCTCTCTTGCCTAGTAAACCTCAGTGGAGAGATGCAGCTTCTAATTATAAAGTACTACATAAATATAAGGCAATATTATGAATTTTAAGCATAGTTTTTTGAACAAGAAGAGACCATGTTTGTGTTCCTTCTTGAATCCTCAGCTAGGTAAATTGCTATGTGCTGGTCTCATTAGTTGATCATGTATTGAGTATAGATGTGAGGTATATAAGTAACATTTTTCTGTAAGTTTGTTAACTAGTTGCATATTTCTATTAATATTTTGAGACATTTTCAACAAAGATTGATAGATTAAGTAGACCTGTGTGCTATGATGAAAAGAACATTTGCTCAGGAATCACAAAATCTGGGTTTACATTCAACTAGTAACTAGTTGTTTGACCTTAGATCAATTACTTGACCTTTCAGAGCTTGTTTGTTCTTCTGCAAAATTTCTAAGGTTTCTTACAATTCCAAAATTCTATGATATCCCTAGCATTTTAAAGTCTATTCCTGATTTTAGGAAAGAGTAAGACCCTCCCTAGAGGAAGGACAGTTTGTTGTATTTCAGTCCTTCTGATGTATCTACTGCCAAAGGTTTCAGAAGCTAAAATCATTTCATCTGCCTGTTTGTAAATTTACATGTTTGAAGGCCCTTGTGTGAAATTCTGTGGCAGAAAAAAGCTGACATTGGAAAAGAACGGAGTGAGAAGTTTTTTTTTTTTCTTTCTGAAATTATCAGTGAACGTACTGAGAGTCAACTGTATTACAGGCGTGGCAATTTTGGTTACAGGAGCAGTTCAGTGACTGACAGGCATTGAGAGTAGATCATCCATTGTAAGCCAGTTGCCAGAGTTATGAAGGCCAGCAAATCTGTCACAGCACCCTTAATAGCCACTGGCTACTTGTGAAAAACTTCTAGGAAAGTATGTTCCATAATTTCCCTTGGTAACCCATTCCACTAGATGGTTTTCAGAAAATGTGTTCTAATCTTAGAAACATAATTCAAGAGGCGTAATATGCCTCTTTTTTCTAGTTCTGTCCTCAGTTGTGCAGACAAATGTATGGAAAGATGACAGAAATCATTGTTCCTAATCAGAAAATAGTGATATTTATGCTATTGATTTGTTGTTTCTATTAATGTTCAAATTACTCACTATCAACTTCTGAATATTTTTTAACCAGCAAGCTGCTTCAGTAATGAGATATTATTCAGAGTTATTTTGAGTATGTACTCATTTTTCAACAAGCTAAGCAGATTTCTGTGGCTTATTTTTCTTTGAGAGAGCATGTTTTTCCAAGTATTTTTCTTGATGGACTTATTGTAGGTTTAGACCTGAAAGTACTATTGTATTTTAAAACAACTGATTGCTTTTAGCCTAAAAGTGGATAAATTGTGTCTTTTTCCTTTGGAGGTTAACTTCTTGGCACATTAAAAAAAACTTGGAGTTTTTTGCTAAATCAGCTACTATTCTGTGAATATAGAGTTATGGAGCACATCTCAATTGTGAAGCAGCATTAATGGGAACAATTGTGGGAGAAAGGTAGAAATTAGGCACTACTATAAACTCCAATGTGAAATCAAACCATACATGAACAGCTGGGACAGGAAAGAAGTATATTTTTAAATTATCATTTTTATACTTATTAAGAGTAACAGCATTTTAAAAATTATTGTCCATGTGAAAATATTTCCTTAAAAACTGGCTACTATTATTATTTGAAGTTGAGATCCTGATAGACAGCATCTTAAAGTATTTATGTAAGTGTATTTGTGTTCCTTTTCACTAACTGTATACCGGTTGTAAAAGTTGAACATAACGTTTATTTTTTTAATTGTACTTTAGGTGAACGTTTAAAAAACAAATAGTTTCTCATTAAACAGTCAGTACACATATTATTTTATGACATGAACATAATTTTTTTAAAGCAGTTTCTCTATTTTGATAATTACAATGATAATAGAACTAAAAGCAATTCAAGTATTAGTAATTTCATAGTGAAACTGGTTAGTTGTTTTTTCTTCACTAGAAATGATCACTTGGCTTGAGGCTTTCCACTTTATTAATGATATTGTGAGACTCCAGATTTCCTCAAAATCACTTTGAGTAACTTCAGCTGTTATTTCTTTTTGCAGCCATGTGATGTTCACAGACACTACTAATGTACAGTGAAACGTATCTGCTAACATACAGCTACTAAATCACAGCTAAACATACTTTCTATGTGTGTACAAACATCAGCCGTTAATTAGCATGCTCCTCCTGAAATAATTTTTTTTCCCCAAACAAAATTGGGGCAAGTGATCTGACAACAGGATAAAATATTTGAAGTCAGGATAGTCTTAGAACATCCACAAAATATGGTCAGTGTATTTAGGCTTCTTTAATTTTCCTGTCCTTCTCATAAATACATGGCATAATGCTTAAGAACATGTGCTCGGAAGACAGACTTTCGAGATTACTAGTTTTGTAACCTTGAGCAAATTATTTAACCTGTCTGGGTTAAATATTCTCTGGGTAATGCAGATTTCCTCATTTGTAAAAGGGGGATAATATTACTTACGTCATAATATGGTCATGTAGGTTAAGTAGTATGTTAAAGCACTTAGAACAGTGTTTAACACATAGTAGGCCCTAAAGAAATATCTGTGAGCTCCTTGAGAACAAGGACCGTGTCATATTCTGTCTATCCTGAGATTTACTAATGAATCTAATCTCTGGACAGTGAACAATAAAATTGCATTCTAACAAGCTTATAGTTTTCAGTTCTTTACATTGCTGCCTGCCTTTGTTCTATTACAACTTCTTAAGTTTCCTTCTAGCTCTAGGAATCTGAATTTGATTTGGTGCCTAGTCCTTAGAGAAGTTAGTAAATGGAAATTTAGTTCAATAGGAATGAGGGATTCATGGACAGACAGAAGGTATTACGTAAATGGATGTATATTTTTCGGGTGTAGTCTGAGCTTCCTGTGGATTGATTTTCCCTGTCCATCCTAGAATCTCAGAATCTGTAGCAGGTGTTTTAAAAGCTCTCTGCCAATGAATCAGTTATTTGTTTTGTGCCACAAGGTAATTCCTTTCCCTGTCTTTCTTCATACAGTAAAGACAATAGTTGTGTCATATTGCCATATAGGCCCTGTGTTACATAGCTTTTAGGGAATTCTCATGTCGTATTTTAAAACTGCTTGTATCTCACTTGCCCATTCTACCTGCTGTGCAGTGTTTATTGAAATAGTATTTAATTCCTGTCTGTCATTCTGTTTGTAACATAGTTTATACTGACTGAACATTTTGTAAACCTTGCAAGTCATTTATGTGACAATTAGGAAAGTAACCATGCGTTTTGATTATTTTCATCAGTTCAATCCTTAAGTCTTTGCCTTTAATCACTAAGATAGCTACCCGGCCCCATGAATAAAAATTTCTGTGGCAATATCTACCTGCTTTTGGTACAGTTAGTGCTTTATATAAAGGAGACCATTAGCTCATCTAGAAGTTTATAGTAAATATTTGTTTTCTTATCTCGTTTTAGCAATTTTGTCTAGAATGCTCTTGATAAGAACACAAGGTAGCTTGTTCTTGTCAAGTTGATGATCAGATGGTCTATATCTCATAAACCAGATTAATACACACACTTTTAAAAACGATATATAGTTATTAATTTTAGGGAGATTGTTCCAAAATGTATCTGTACTTTTTGACATAATTGTTCAAATTATTTTTCATTTGTACTTGCTTTTAAAGAATGATTTCTATTAAGCATACTTCCAGACTTTTATACATGTAGAACTACATAGAATTAAGTCAATTTATTTATTGGAGTGGTATGCACAGTGAAAAAATAACATGACATTAGACTGTCCGGGTACTAACATAGTACTGATCAAGAGTGTGTTGCCATACTGAGTGGTTATGACTAACCCCAGCACTTAAGTTAAGAATTAACTATTTATTTCAAAATAGTATCACAAAGAATTATAGCTGACAAACTATGGGAGAAAGTTCTTGGTTTTCTAAACGTACCCTGTAGTATGTACATTTTGAGCTGCCTCAAGCCAGACTTGAGTATGATGAATCTGGGGAAGGGAAAAAGGGACTATTATTTATTGTGTGCCTACTGTGTAATGAGCCCTGATGGTCAAGTGGTTAAGAGCTTGGTTACTAGCCAAAAGGTTGGCAGTTCAAATCCACCAGCTGCTTCTCGGAAACCCTATGGGGCAGTTCTATTCTGTCCTGTAGGGTTGCTATGAGTCAGAATCTACTCGATGGTCACGGGATTGGTTTATTTTGGGGGGGGCGGGGTGTCACTATGAGTCGGAATCAACTCGACAGCAGTGGGTATATACTAGTGAAGCCCTGGCAGCACAGTGGTTAAGAGCTCAGCTGCTAACCAAAAGGTTGACAGTTCGAATGCACTAGCTGCTCCTCGGAAACCCTATGGGGCAGTTCTACTCTGTCCTATAGGATTGCTATGAGTCGGAATCGACTGGACCGCCACGGGTTTGGTTGTTTTTTTTTTACTGGGGGGTCGCTGTGAGTCAGAATCAACTCCATGGCAATGGGTTTGGTTTTGGTTTTTTGGTTTGTTTGTTTATATACTAGTATTGTGACTGACATGAATATGATGGACTTTTTATATATTATTTCTCTTAACCCTCACAATACTGTAGTACACATGTAGTCTCTCCATTTCACAGATTAGTAAGCTGAAGTCCCGCATCTAATCTGTACTGCAAATCTCATCACATTTAATTTACGTGAATTCAACTGTATGTACTCAGACAAAAGTCAAAACTTAACAGAGATAATAATTTAAATATTGCAGTCATATCCCACTTATTGAGCTTTGCTTCAAAGTAGACATGAGCTGAAAGATATGAATTTGCTCTACCCTAAATTGATCTGACTGCCCAGGTAAGAGGATCTTAACTGTGCTCAGTATGATTTTAGTGTTCAAACATGTAATGTTCATACAACATGGCCTCTAGGGCTCAACCAAAGAAATAGCAGTTTGTTCTGGAAGAAAAACTGCTGTTTCAGACTTGCTGAGCAAATGTGTTTGTCTCTAAGGTGGCCTGAAAATCTGTCATCTGTGCATGCACGTTCTCTCCAATACACATAGACACACATATAAACCCACACACTTTTAAATACTATATGCGTTTTGTATATCGCATATATAATTTTATTGTGTTCTTGATTACTATATACATTGTGTCCTTATACAAAATATATTTCTGTACAAGGTAATATACAGAAACCATACACATTGCAGTTTATGGTGGATTTAAGAGACATGTCAAGGAAAATGTTGACTTTGTACATTGGCAGACTGTGTTTGTATTGTTCCTCATACTATACCCAGGATCTAGCACATTGCCAAGCACAATGTTTATTGAATAAATGAAAACAAATGTATAATCACTGAGTTGCTTACTTTTTAGAGGTATAAATATACATATGGTGACTGTATCTTCCCAGCCCAAATTTTTTTGAATAATATTTTATTGTGTTTTTGGTGAAAGTTTACACAGCAAGTTAGGTTGCCCTTTGACAATTTCCACACAGATTGATCAATGATATTAGTTACATTTTTCACATTATGTCAGCATTCTCATTAATTGTGTCCTGGTTGTTCCATTTCCAGTACTCTAGTTTCCTTGCTCCCTTATCTTCTTATCTTTGTTTTGAATTAAATGTTGACCTTATGGGCTCATACAGGTGTTTTTTTAGTAGAGTATCAATCTAATGGGTAATATCCTTTATTTTGTGTGTCACTTTGCTTTTTTGTTAAAAGGTGATCTCGGGGATACTTTTGGTTCAAGGTTGTCTTAGTTATCTAGTGCTGCTATAACAGAAATACCACAAGTGGATGGCTTTAACAAACAGAAGTTTATTCTCTTACAGTCCAGTAGGCTAGAAGTCTGAACTTAGAGTGTCAGCTCCAAGGGAAGACCCTCTCTCTCCGTTGGCTCTGGGGGAAGGTCCCTGTCATCAGTCTTCTCCTGGTCTAAGAGCTTCTGCATGTAGGAATCCAGGGTCCAAACACGCTCTGCTCCCGGCACCACTTTCTTGGTGGTATAAGGTCCCCATGTCTCCCTGCTCACTTACCTCTTTTATATCTCAAGAGATTGGCTCAAGACAAAATCCAATCCTGTAGATTGAGTCCTACCTCATTAACATAACTGCCGCTAATCCCATCTGATTAATATCATAAAGACAGGATTTAAAACACATAGGAAAATCACATCAGATTGCAAAATGGTGGACAGTCACACAATACTGGGAATCGTGGCCCAGCCAAGTTGACAGATATTTTTGGGGGACACAATTCAGTCCATGACAAAGATTTAAAGAGTATCTCAAGGCAATTCTCTCAGGGAGTCCTTTGCGAGCCTCAAACTTTTTTTATTTAATTTTTTTTTTTTTTTTACTG
>NW_004444068.1:5173645-5251111 GCF_000243295.1 Trichechus manatus latirostris | reverse complement strand
CTTCTAGTCCTTGTCCCTGGACTGCTGTGCCTCATTAGTCCCGTTTTGTTTTATGGGGCTGTCCAATCCCCAGCTGAACAGTGAACCTCAGGAGTGACTTTATCACTGGGCTAAAAAAAGGGTGTCCAGGGGCCATACTCTCAGGGTTTCTCCAGTCTCTGTCAGGTGAGTAAATCTGGCCTTTTTTGTATGCATTGGAATTTTGTTCTACACCCTTCTCCAGCTCTGTCCAGGACCCTCTGTTGAGATCCTGGTCAGAGCAGTTGGTGGTGGTAGCCAGGCACCATCTAGCTGTACTAGACTCAGTCTGGTGGAGACCTTAGTAGCCGTGGTCCATTAGTCCTTTGGACTAATCTTTTCCTTATATCCTGTTGTCTTCATTCTCCCTTGCTCCCGAAGAGGTGAGACCAGTGGAGTATCTTAGATGGCTGCTCACAGGCTTTTAAGACCCCAGACACTACTCACCAACAGCCTCAAACTTTTAAAGGCACTTTTGAATAATCTGCTTCATTCCCCAAATGGATTACACTTGAGTCATGCTAGAAAAATATGGAAATTGAATGCTAGAAAATACAACTATCTTTCAACATCTGGCCCTGTGGCCACTGGACTTACCATTATTTCTTTTCTCCTATCTGTTTATTTATAGGTGTCTATAGATTTGCTAAAGAATGCTCAGCCATACTGGGCACAATTTCTTTTATAAAAATACTGAGTAGGTTTCTGCTGACCCCCTTACCTACAGAAATAGAAAGGCTGGAAGATAGACTATGTAAATAAGACGACATCTACGTGTTACTCTCACTTCCTTATGTAATATTTATTCCCTACTTACAAACACCCAACTTAATGAATGTCTTGTCTGATCTGCTGTATGAGGAAGCTTTGTAAAGAGCTTTGTAAAGAGAAAAGTTCCCTGGGCTGCCATGTGCCATTTTTGCCATGGTGACCAGCATACGTCATGACTACCAGGCCAAAAAAAACATAATCTATCTTACATTGGGGGAAGGAGGAGGTTTGATGCGGTGGAAAGATGACAGTGGTTTGTAATTCTAGGTCAGAATGAGAATATCCAAAAATGAGCTTGTGGAAACAAACTTTAAGAATGTAGACTCAAAATAGTAGCAACTCTAAATAAAATAGTAGCAAAAATAATTCAACAGTGTATCAACTCTCTTTTATTATTAAAGAAAAAACAGTTTCCTTCAAGGTGACTGACTCTTAGCATCCCCCGTGTGTTAGAACTGTGCTCCATAGGGTTTTCAGTGGCTGATTTTTCAGAGGTAGATTGCCAGACCTTCCAAGGTGCCTTTGGGTGGACTTGAGCCTCCAACCTTCCAGTTTGCAGCTGAGCACATCAGTCATTTGCACCACCCAGAATCTAAAAAACCCATTGCTGTCGAGTGTTTAGACTCATAGTGACCCTATAGGACAGAGTAGAACTGCCCCATAGGGTTTCCAAGGCTGTAATCTTTATGGAAGCAGACTGCCACATCTTTTTCCCGAGAGTACCTGGTAGGTTTGAACCAGTGGCCTTCTGGTTAGCAACCGAGTGCTTAACTACTTCGCCACCAGGGCTCCCTTCATTTATAACAGTAACAGAAAATATAAAATATGCTAATGAAAAATGTGTGGGCCCATGTGAAGAAATCTTTAAAAAAACCAAACAAAACTATTGGGATATATATTGGGGGATGAGAGGAGGAAATGAGGGATATCACATCATGTTCCTGAATGGAAAGTCCAACGATTACAAGTACCAGTTTTTCTCAAGTGAATTTACAGGCTTAGTATAATTCTAATTTTAAAAACGCGTTTGAGAAATTAACAAGATAATTCTTCATTTCATCTGAGAGAGTAAACAGGTAAAAGTGAGTTAACTTGTAAGTGAAAAACCAAGAGCAATGAGGGAGAGATAGCCCTATAGCTAGCTCTACCATATATCAAAACATACTACAAAATCACAGTAAAACAATCGGATACTGGCATAAAAATTGATAGTGAAGTCGGTGAAAGGGAATAGAGAGCCCAGAGACAAATACTCTGGTGTATACAAATAAAAATCTTAAATATGATAAAGGAGTCACCAAAAATCAGAGGAAAAAGAAAGGCTCAGTCAGTAAAAGCTATTGGAAGTGTTAAATATTTGGGAAAAAAAGTAAGTCAACTTGAATCTTTATCTCATATATCAGAATAAATTCCAAGTAAATTGTAGAGTTAAGTGAAAAAATAAATTATGCTAATTTCATTTGTAAAAGGTATTTCTCTGGATGGGAAAATACTTTCCAAACTTTAAAGAAGGGGAAAGGTCATTAGATTTGACTCTTAAATAGAACTTTGACATTTATTCTGTCTTTTTCTCCCACCTCCCTTCGCCCCACCCCATACAAATGAACAAATTAAAGTATCTGCAAACAGGGACCCAGAATTTGCAAAAATGCTACAGACAGAAGGCTATCTTTAATTTTTAAGGTATTCATACAAATACTTTCAAAAACACCAAGACAGGCTCAAGAAAGATGAAATACAAGCATATGGAAAAATGTTTTTTCCCTGACAGGTGGTAAAAGAAGTAAAATTTTAAGATACAATGATACGATATTTTTACTTTTCAAGTTAGCAAGAATTTTTTTTTTTTTTTTTAAATGCTGCTGTTGCCTGTGAAGGTGCCGTGAACAGAATATTGTCACATATTTCTGTTGGTAGTCTAAATTGTTTCAACCCTTTTGGAAAACAAATTGGCAGTTTTTGTGCCTTTAAATTAATATACCTTTTGACCCAGTAATTCCATTTACAGCATTATATATAATAAGGAAAATTTAGGACAGCTTAACTATTTGACAAAGGAGCCCTGGTGGTGCGATGGTTAAGCACTCGGCTGCTAACTGAAAAGTTGACAGTTCGAGCCCACCCAGCAGCTCTGAGGGAGAAAGACCTGGCCATTTGCTTCCATAAAGATTACAGCCTAGAAAACCCAAAGGGAAGTTCTACTCTGTCACATGGTGTCGCTAAGAGTCTAAATCAACTGCACAGCACCCAACAACAAGTATTCAACAAGTAAACTGTGCTGTGTCTCTCATAGAAGTCACTTGTCATGGATTGAATTGTGTCCTCTCAAAATATCAATTTGGCTAGGCCATGATTCTCAATATTGTGTGATTGTTCACCATTTTGTCATCTGATGTGATTTTCCTATGTGTTGTTAAATCCTATCTCTATGATGTTAATGAGATGGGATTACTGGCAATTATGTTTATGAGGGAGGACTCAATCTACAAGATTAGATTGTGTCTTAAGCCAGTCTCTTTTGAAATATAAAGAAGAGAAGTGAGCACAGAGACAGGGGGACCTCTTACCACCAAGAAGCACAGGGAGCACAGCACGTCCTTTAGACCCGGGTCCCTGTGCTGAGAAGCTCCTTGACCAGGGGAAGATTGATGACAAGGACCTTCCTCCGGAGCCAACAAAGAGAGAAAACCTTCCCCTGGAGCTGGCACCCTGAATTTGGACTTGTAGCCTACTAGACTGTGAGAGAATAAATTTCTCTTTGTTAAAGCCATTCACTTGTGGTATTTCTGGTATAGCAGCACTAGATGACTAAGACAGAGTTTGCTACCAGGAGTGGGGTACTCCTCTAACATATACCTAAAATGTGGAAGCAGTTGCCTTGAAGAGACTGTTGGTGGAATTATGGGTGTCAGACAATTTTGATGAGGACTCAGAAGAAAGTGAGGAGACAACCGGAAGCGGCAGAGGACCAGCAGCGGCAAAACCAGAAGACCAGTGTGAGAGAAAGCTGGAGCCGACCCACAACCCACAAAGTGAAAGAGCTGAGTGCCTTCGTCAGGAGGCTTCCTGGCGGAGTGGGGTACCTCTGGACACTTACCGTTGGAGCTAGGCTTGCCAACCCATGAAGTGAGAGAGCTGAGTGCATTCTGGCCAAAGTTTACTGGCTGGCCAAGTGGGGTACCTCCAGGCCCCTATCAGTGGAGCTACAGAGGTTTGAAACACTTGCCTCAGCAGGGCAGACAAGGTTGGTGAGGTCTGAGGGGCCGAAAGGCCAAGGAACCAGGAAGCAGAAGCTGAAGAGACAAGGAACACAGGAAGCAGAGCTGCTACAAAGAGTGGAGTCACCACTCAGATGAACTAGGAGAATGGCACATCTAAGGCCAAGGGAGCAGTGTTGCGGTTCCAGTGGGCCTGGAAGGCAGAGCTGAAGCCCTGGGCCTCCACTCAGAGTTGGGAGAGTGTGGCCAATACCTAGGGTCTGGAGGGCAAGGCCATTGTGTAAATGGTCTCAGAGAACAGAGGATTATTTTCAAGCCTTGAGGGTCAATATAATGTGTTCTGCTGACTTGCTTAAGGCCTTTTATCCCTTCTTCCCCTCCAGTTTCACCCACTTGTAGTGGAAATGTCTAGCTTGTATCTGTTCCACCATAGTACTTTGGAAGCAGATAACTTGTATTCTAGATTTCACAGATGAAGAGGAGTTTCTGGATTTTGGACATCGAGTTGAATTAAGACTTTTGCTATGATATGATGGGGAGAATGTGTTTTACATGTGGCAAGGACATGAATTTTTGGGGGCCAAAAGGTGGAATGTCATGGATTGAATTGTGTCCCCCCAAGCTATCTATCATTTTGGATAGACCATGAATCTCAGTGTTGTGTGATTGTCCACCATTTTGTCATCTGATGTGATTTTCCTCTGTATTGTAAATCATATCTCTATTATGTTAATGAGGTGGGATCAGTGGTAGTTATGTTAATGAGACAGGACTCAATCTACAAGATTAGATTGTGTCTTAAGCCAATCTCTTCTGAGATATAAAAAAGAGAAGTGAGCAGAGAGACGGGGGACCTCATACCACCAAAAAAGAAGCACTGGGAGCACAGTGCATGTTTTGAACCCAAGATCCCTGCACTGAGAAACTCTTTGACCAGGGGAAGATTGATGACAAGGACCTTCCTCCAGAGCTGACAGAGAGAAAGCCTTTCCCTGGAGCTGACACCCTGAATTCGGACTTCTAGCCTATCAGACTGTGAGAGAATAAATTTCTCTTTGTTAAAGCCATCTACTTGTGGTATTTCTGTTATAGCAGCAGTAGATGACTGAGACATAGCTTGTCATAGAAAATATGAAGAATTTATGAATTTATTTATTTATGAAATTTATGAAATTATGAATTTAAGAATTAAGAATTTATGAAGAATTTACAGTAATTTGAGGAAATGTTTTTGAGTGAAAAAACAAGCTATAAAATTATGTAGACTGTATGGGTACAACCATACAAAACAAAGAAACCAAAAATATGCACAGAAAAAAGGCGATAAGAAAAAATGGTAATAAGATTGTCTTGGGTGCATTTTTCATTGTTCCCCTTATTTGTACATCACTGTATTTCCAGTACGCATGAGCACAGTCCTAGATGGAGTAGACACTTCAGTCACTAAATAGGTGACTGAATCTCTGTAATACGCATGAGTTACTTTTACACTGAAAGAAACATGAACATAATTCACGTCTAAATTAAGAAAAGGAGAAATGTGGGAAATGCTCTAGAAAGGAGCCTGATACCTTACACTTAGTGGCTATCTTAGTCATCTAGGGCTGCTATAACAGAAATACCACAAGTGGATGGCTTTAACAAACAGCAATTTATTCTCTCACAGTCTGGTAGGCTACAAGTCCAAATTCAGGTTGTCCAGGGGAAGGCTTTCTCTCTCTTTTGGCTCTGGAGGTAGATTCTTGTCATCATTCTTCCCCTGGTCAAGGAGCTTCTTAGGCACAGGGACCCTGGTCCAAAGGATGTGCTCTGCTCCTGGTGCTGCTTTCTTGGTGGTATGAGGTCCCCATCCCTCTGCTTGCTTCCCCTTCCTTTTGTGTCTTGTAAGATAAAAGGTGGTACAGGCCACACCCCAAGGAAACTCCCTTTACATTGGATCAGGGATGCAACCTGAGCCAAGGCTGTTACATCCCACCCTAATCCTCCTTAACATAATCTAATCTTGTCTCCTTAACCACAGGCAAAGATTAGGATTTATAACACATAGGGAAATTACATCAATCACAAGATGGAGGACAACCACATAATACTGGGAATCATGGCCTAACCAAGTTGACACATATTTTGGGGGGACACAGTTCAATCCATGACAGTGACATTTCAAAATATTTTTTAATCTCTTTTATGCCATCTTTTTCTGTTCTAATAGCAATATTACTTGCCTAAGTCAGAAATTTCTGCTAACCTTTACTGTCCTCCCTTACCTGCTAAATCCAACTGATCACCAAGTCTTAGGTATGCTTTCTTAGAAATGTCTCTTGATTTCATCCTCATCTTTTCTCTGTCACTAGTCACTGTCTTAGTTTAGTCCTTTCTTCTATCACTGAAGTATCTTAATGAGTCCGTCTACTTTTCTGCTCTCCTCTCTTACTGTCCACACTGCTGCCAAAATTATCAGACATGTAAATGACTAGCACAACTTAATATATGTGCTATGATAAATAGATTCCATGGGACAGAGCAGGGAGAGATTAACACTGCTTCCATGATGCTGCCAAAATTATCACCCTAAAATACCAAATTGATCTTGTGTCACCCCTGCTTAAAGCTTGGTAATTTCTTGTGACCTATTTAGCAGCTTCTCAAACTGAGTGTGTAAAAATCACCTGGAGAACTTACAAAATGCAAATCATCCATACCCTAGAAATTCTGATTCAGCGGTTCTGTAAGCCTGGGAACCTGCATTTTAACAGGCACTGATTATCTTCATGCCTGTGATCCAAGGACAAGATTTTGAGGAACACTGATCTCAGGATAAAGTGCAGTCTTGTTAACTTGCTGTGTCTTCACAATTTGGCACTAGGTCGCTTTTCTGTACCCGTTTTCTATGCTTTTCCTCACTGAACACCTTAAAATCTAGCCATTACTGAACCACCCCAAACTCACCTAGGTCTTTCTGCCTTCTGTACCTGTCCTCTTCCTGTTCTTGCCACTTAGAGTCCCTTTTCCAGTGGTTGCTCCTACCCAATAACTTGTTGACATGGCGCACTGTCTACAGTTTATATGTAATCTGCCTCAAGTATTCCTGGGCTCATTTCTTAGAGTCAGTTTCTCCTTCCTCTGTATTTTCCTATCATCTATTAATTACAATACACACATACTAAATTATGTTTACTTATTTACACATCTGTCTTTCTCACTAGACTATGAGTCTCTTGAGGTTAGGGATGTTGTCTTATTTATCTTATACCACTGACATAAGCTTGGCACATAATAATTGCTTAATAGCTATTTGTCAGATTATTAACAATCCAGTGAAGAAGGCAAGAAAGGGGTGATTAGACCCTTCGAGAAATGACGTCTTGAGAAGTTAAGTATTTGCCTACAATTACCAAGCTTGTAGGTATACACTTGGGACTCTCACTGAAGATATCTGGCTTCCTTTCTGGTGTTGGTCTTCACAGGAAAGATAGACTGTAACCCTAAAATTACACACCCTCCCCCTTTTTAAGCATTTTTCTTTCTGGTCACATATTAGTTGTTCTTTTATCATCTTTGAAGGGAATGGTGCTTTAATAAACTTTTGCATTATATTCACGCTTTGTATAATAATGCCTTTTCCTCCAGGGCAAGAGCTGCTGGCTGATTATTAAGCTATTTGTCTCTCAGTCAGATCCAACCTTCTGTACTCTGCTTTGTGATGCTTATTTGTAGCCCTGGCAGAACCTGTATTATAGCACCTAATAGGATGTCCACAAATACTTGTTTAATTAATAAATTGCACTGACATTTATGTAGGAAACATTTTATTCTGCAAGAATTAAGACAAAAAGCTCTATAAGTATTCAAGTGAGTTTCCAGTGTATTGTTTTAAAGCTCAGTTTCCAAAATTTAAATGTGTTTAGCTTTGCTATAGACTTCAGTCTTAAAAGTGTTGATGGAAATCAGAGACCAGCTGCAAAGTTCAGATCTAGTATGCCATAGAATACATGCAACTATGGTTTAAACCAAATGTTAGCAATGAAATATTTAGTAGCAACTGTTCTTTTAAAAGAAACATTTTAGATAATTACAGTCATCTTGTAATATCCATATACCCAGCTGTCAGCTTTTTACTTTTTCTGCCAATACTTAACTGAAACCAAGAAAATGGAAATTAGGGTACCGAACTTTGGAATACACTATAAACATTTGAAAAACTGTTATATCGTATAAAAATTTCCAAATAGAGTCCTTCGGTTAATGTGTCAAAAGATTTGTATAAAGGACAAATATGTATGATAACCCCCCAGTATTAAGCTAAAGTATATACCTTATAATTGAAGTGTTTGAGGAATTGAAGAATTGTGTCTATTAATAGCCACTGGTTTTAAAAGATTGTTAAAGTAAATTTGATCGTTCTAATTCTGTTTTTGAAACTTATTGCTACTGTTTCTTAATTTGTTACCATGTTTAATCAGCATGTTACGATCCTTCTATCATCCCTCTCTTTAGTGTTTCTTGTGGTTATCTTTCTACTTTTAATATAGTCAAATCTATCTGTATTTCTTATCATATCAACTTTCAGTAATATTCCTGATTCTCCATTATCTTAAATAATGATAACAAAACCCCATTCTTTCTTTCACCTCTTCTCCTACCCTTCCACAACACGTCATATACAGTTGTCTGTCGGTATCCACGGGGAGTTGGTTCTGGGACCCCTGTGGATACCAAAATCTGAGGATGCTCAACTTGTTTATATAAAGTGGCATAATATTTGCATATAATCTACAAATATCCTCCTGTATACTTTAAATCATCTCTAGATTACTTATAATACCTAATACAGTGTAAATGCTATGTAAATGGTTGCTTCATGACAATTGAAGACTTGCTGTGGAAGGTAGCCTTTCTCTTCTGTGAGTTTCCTGAGCTCTTCTGGCAACGCTGATGCTGCTTGGGTATCAGCCAGTGCTGATCGCATGTGATCTTGAAGTTTGGGAGGCTGTAGCGCCTTACAGAGCTAGCCAGCTATCCCTTAAAAATCTGTTACTGTCAAGTCGATTCCAGCTCATAGCAACTGAGCAGAACTGCCCCATAGGGTTTCCGAGGAGCGCCTGGTGGATTTGAACTGCCGACTTTTTGGTTAGCAGCAGTAGCTCTTAACCAGTACAGTACCAGGGTTTCCCCCTCACACTTAGCCTTTGAGGGATTGCTTTGACCACTTCATTGCTTTGTAGGAGCCACTTTTTCACAGAACAAAGGGTGCACACAACACAAGTAGCGAACGAGCAAGACTTGAGTTGCAAACGATGCTCAAACAAGGAGTGCTGGAAAGAGGCTGAGGATCTGTGAAATGGCAGGAGGCTACAGCAGGGTATGCCTGCGCACCACTTCATTTGCATGTGTTCAGTGTAGTGCTTGGTGTGCAGCAAATTCAAGTTGTGCTTATTGGAACTTTATTTTTTAATATTTTTGATCTGTGGTTGGTTGAATCCGCGAATGCAGAACCCATGGATATGGAGGACCAACTATATACAGTGACTTTTTAAATTGTCAATGATGATAACATTTAAATTCTGTTCTATAATCTTAGTTAAATCCTCTTATGTTTTGGCTATAGGTAGATTTTATAGTGAAACTAACAATGTTTACATTAGTATGATTATGTAAAAACGCTACATTCCACATCAAGTAGAGTGCTTGTGCTATAAACTGCACTGTAAAAGGGACATTTTACTTTCTCCACCTTTATCTCTAACCACTTAGCCAGGATCAGCGTGAGTCCAGTTCCCAGTTGAAAGTGGGTCCAGGCCTCACCTTCCCACATTTCCAGTCCTCCTCACCAGCCACTTTCATGGCAATCCCCTTTCTGATCCTGGCCACCCAGAGTTAGGTCAGACTTCATCCCCTGCCATCCTGAGCCAGATCAAAGCATCCCTGGTAGGTCATCAGGTACCAGCCATAGGCCCAGGAGTCTGCACAACTCCCTGCACTTCACACCAGCCTCCCTTTCTCCTCCTCCTCCTCCCTTCTTTTTTCCCTTCTCTCTCTCCCTCTCCCCGCCCCCCAATATATATCATCCCCTGGGACTTGGTCACAAGCTGTAAGGTCTCTATCATTCTTCATCTGCCCATGCAGCCTTTCCCTGACCACCAGTCACCCAGGCTGACAAAATTCACAGAAACTATTACCCATATTTACCATTACCCATTTATTATAAAAAGAATGGGTACAGGTGAACAGACACATCAGGCAAGGTCTGGGAGTGGTTCCTGTATGAGGCTTTCATTGTCCCAGGGACATGCCACGCCCTTTCCTCTGCATGTATTTTCTCACCAATCCCAGAAGCTCTGAAGAGAGCTCTATGGTCCAGAGTCCCTGTGATGGTTAGGCTTGTGTGTCAACTTGGCTGGGCCATGATTCTCAGTGGTTTGGCAGTTGTGTAATGATGTAATTATCCTCCATTTTGTGATACAATCACCTCCATGATATGATCTGATGTGATAAGCCAGTCATTTGTAAGGGGAGTTTCCTCAGTGGCATGGCCTGCATCCATATATGAATGTTCTGGCAAAGCTTGTTGGCTTTTTGCTCACTGTGAGTCCTGCATCTGGCTTAGCATCATCTGACTTGAGGTTCTTGGCACTTGAGCCAGTGGCCTGCTGTATTGCCTGCCAGTATTGGGATTTGTTGACCTCTTCAGCCTGTGAGCCAGCAGCTTGCTGTCTTACCTGCCGATCTTGGGTTTATCAGGCCCTGTAGCTATGTAGGAGCCGTGGTGGCACAGTGGTTAAGAGCTCAGGTTGCTGACCAAAAGGTCAGCAGTCAGAATCCACTGTCCACTCCTTGGATACCCTGTGGGGCAGTTCTGCTCTGTCATATTGAGTCACTATGAGTTGGAATCGACTCGACAGCAACAGGTTTGGTTTTTTTATTTTTTTTTGGTAGCTGTGTGAGTCAGGAGAAGCCTCCAGCCTGACACGTGACCCACAGAGTTGGGACTTGCCAGCCTTTACAACCATGTGAACCATTGCCTTATGATAAATCTCTCTCTTTATATATATTTATATATATGCTTCACTGGTTTTGCTTCTTTAGAAAACCCAGCCTAAGACAGTCCCCTAGTAATTGGAACCTCAATGAATATGCATGAATAGAACCTTAACGCATACTTAGAATCAGTCTAGTCAATACGTATGCACGACTCACTGCATCACGCCCCCTCCCTTCTTGAAGTTGATTGCTAGGTGTCGGTTCTGGGTAGCCTCTACTTCCTTGTCTGTTTTAGAAAGACTAAGAGCACTTTTAATTACTCATGCTGTTTTCAGAAACCACATACTAAAGGCCAAATCTAGTTCTTCATCCCAAAGTGCTGGAATTAGATTTCTTTCTCTGAATGTTCAGCATCACAAACCATACAAAGAATACTCTTAGCATTCAGGTCACATAGTTTCTCCTTTCGTACATTCTACGAAGAACTCAAAATTGTACTATGTTTTACTTCGTATTTTGAGCATAATTTTACTGTACATTTTTGTGTTTTTTCCTAAAGTTTCCAATTGCCTTTTTTTCCTGTTGTCATGTTATTAATGTGGCCTAACTCCTAATTCTTTTAACTGTTGCTTAAAACTTATTCTACTCTTTTTTTTCTTGAACACTTTATTTGGGCCACATAGATGTTGTCTTCTAATTTGGGCTAATTACTTTCTGTGATTGATGTAAAACTTTATACCAGAATTGCTTTTTCTTATTTATTTAGTTATTTAATTTTATTTGACCAGTAGGTCAGTTCCACCGTTGTTAGTATATTATGTCTTCCTTTTTCTTGACCTCTACCTTTGGTTGACTAAAGTAATTAATCAGCTGCCTCATAATTGGCTCATGAGAAGTAACACTCTGAGAACCTAAAAAACTAGAAGTACCTTTATTTTTCCTTTACACATGATAGTTTGGCTGGGTAGAGAATTGCTGGTCATATTATTTTGCAACAGACTTTGATTACTGCATACTTTTTCATCATCTAGGTTGTTGATGAGAAGAGGGTTGCTAATCAGATAATTGTTACTTTGCAGATTATCTGTTGTTTTTTTCCCTCTCCCTCTAAAACTTTTCAAGCTTTTCTCTTTATCTTTTATTGCTGGTATAGAGTTTTTTTTTTTTTTTCCCCACACTTTGCTCAGTGGCTTCTTTTAATTTGAACATGTGTCTCCAGTTCAGAAGTATTTTTCTCATTTCTTTTATATCTTTTCTTCCATTTTTCTCTAATTTCTAATTTCTCCTGGAATAATGTGTATTTGGTTGTTGGACCTCTTGAATTCATCTTCTGCCTCCCACCTCCCCTTGATTTCAATCTTTGGGTCTTTTTGCTCTCTGTGCTAGCAGTTTTTCCCCCTGTATCTTTGTTAATCTGATAGGTGAAGTGTTATATCATTTAATTGGCATTTTTACAGCTTTACGGTTATTTTGTAGTAAACTTTGTAATAGAGAGTTTGTGATAGTGTTGTTAGTTGTCATCAAGTCAGTTCTGACTCATGGCGATCCCATGTTACACAGTAGAACTGCTCCATAGGGTTTTCAAGACTGTAACCTTTCAGAAGCAGATTACCAGGCCTTCCAAGGAGACTCTGGGTGGGTTCAGAACTCCCTGCCTTTTGGCTAGTGGTAGAGTGCTTAACCATTTGGACCACCCAGGGACTCCTAATTGGCATTTTTATTACAAGTGAAGATGAACAATTTTCATATGTTTATTATCCATTTGCATTTCTTTTTCTGTGAACTCTGAATTCATATTCTTTTGCCTGTTTTTCTATTGAGTTCCCAGCTATACAGTAGGGACGTGATCTCCTTATATCAGTCACATGAGTAGCGAATAATTTTTCCAAGTTTATCTTTTGTTTTTGCTTATGGTATTTTTCCTCTCCATATGGGAATGTTTGTTTTCACCTGTAGTTGCATTTATCAGTCTTTGCTTTTCATGGCCTCTCTATTTCACTTACACTTAATAAAAACTTTCTCATACAGATTTTATGTTAAGAATAATCTCATATTTCTTATAGTACTTTTATGCTTTGATGTTTTGTATTATGTTTGCTATTCTAAGTGGAATTTATTTTAATATAAGGTATAAATTGGGAACCTACCTTCCCCCCGCCAAGTATCTAGCCATTTAATTGTTCCAATGTGACCTATTCCCTATTGACTTGAAGGGACACCGTTTTCATGTAGTACATTCTATGTCTATTTTGAATTTTCTGTTATATTCATCTGACTCACCGTGAGCCAATGTCTTACCATTTTGATTATTGTGCTTTTATAATACGTTTTAATATCTGGTAGAGCTAGACCCTTCTCTCTCCTTCTTTATTTTTTCCTGCAGTGGTTATTTTTTATTTGAACATTAGAGGCAGTGTGCTTAATTCTGTACACACAAACACACAAAATCCTATTGGTATTTTATTGGAATTACATTAAACATATAGATTATCTAAGGGAGAATTGACATCTTTATGAATTTGACTCTTCCTATCCAAGCATTGGTTAAGAGCTAGGCTACTAACCAAAAGGTACAGCAGTTTGAATCCACCAGCCGCTCCTTGGAAACCCTATGGGGCAGTTCTGCTCTGTCCTGTAGGGTCATTATGTGTTGGAATCAACTTGACAGCAACGAGTTTGGTTTACGGTTTTCATCCAAGCATATGGTATGTGGTTTTTTGTTTGTTTGTTTGTTCTTTTCCATTTTTTACAAGTCTTTTGTGTTACTCAGGAACATTTTAAAGTTTCTTCATATATCTTAATTGATTTCTTAAATTCTTTGTACATTAAGGACATTTCTCCTTTGTCGTATTACTTCTGGTTTTTTTTTTTTTTCCTGGTTTGCCATTGGTCTTCTGGTTTTATTTATAGATTATGTTTTTGTTTTTCCACACAGAGGTTTTCACTTTTATATAATGAAATTTATCCTTGCTTACAAAGTTGCTGCCTTCCAAGATTGTTTGCAATTTATTTATGCTTTTATTATTTTATTTTTACACACAGAGTCGTGTCCTTCTGAAATTCATTTTGATGGAAAGAGTGTAGTAGAAATTCAACCTTATTTCCCTCCAAGTGGGTAGACAATCTACCAGGACTATCTATTAAATAATCCATTTTATTACCCAGATTAGAGATTCTGGTTTTTTCCTACACAAAATTTGTGTAACTATTTGGTTTGTTTCTGAACTCAGTTCTGTTCCTGGATCTGCTTACTATGGAGCCCAAACTGTAGTATTTTTTTAACTGAGACTTTACTGTTTATTAAGGCTAGCCTTTTTTATTCTTCTTTCGAACATTCTATATATTAAACCAATATAAAAACCAACCCTGTTGCCGTCGAGTCGATTCTGACTCATAGCGACCTTATAGGACAGAGTAGAACTGCCCCATAGGGTTTCCAAGGAGCGGCTGGTGGATTTGAACTGCTGACCTTCCGGTTAGCAGCCAAGCTCTTGACCACTGTGCCACCAGAGCTCCTCAGTATATTAAAAACCACTATAAAATTTGTTTTAGAGGCTGATTACAGACATCACACATACACACAAAGACAACCACAGACTGATCTCACTTAAAGTATTCGTTAACCTAAATAAAATGTTAACTAATGGATTCATCAAGTTGTTAAAGCGCGCGCACACACACACACACACACACACACACACACACACACACACTTTCTGTCTCGTTCTCCCTGTGCCTCGCTCACACACATACACATATACACAAAACCTTAATAAAGTCGGAATAGAAAGCTACTTCTTTGACATAATAAATAATAGATATCCAAAACAGAAGCTCCAGTCAGACTAATAATGAAAGACTAGAAGCATTCCCATTAATGTTATGAATAATGCAAGGAACAATAGCTATTATTTCACCTGTTTTTGTGTTTGTGGGGCAATGCTAGTACACTTAGGGAAATAGAAAGTATGAGAAAGGAGGAGACAAATTATTACTTGCAGATTTTTATTTCTATATCTGTTTCTGTCTCTCCTGACCTCCTACTCATATCCTTCTCCCCAGAGTATAAACTATTGCTGTCTAGTCGATTCTGACTCATAGCGACCACATGTGTTACGGAGTAGAACTGTTCCATAGGATTCTCTTGGCTGTAATCTTTACAAAAGCAGATTGTCAGGCTTTTCTTCCGCAGTGCCACTGGGTGGGTTCGAACTGCGAACCCTTAGGTTAGTAGTCGAAAGCAAACCATTTGCACCACCTGGGGAAGCCAGTGTTAATAGTGTGTGATTAATTCTAGAGGGAAAAATGAGAGGGGATGCAGGAATATATGTTTACTTATATGTACTGTTAAACCCAGATTTTAAATTTTATTAGTACAGAACTGTATATATTTTCTTGTCTTAAATATCTTCTGAGTCTATAATCATATTCCCCTTTTAAATTTTTATTTTAATTTTCATCATCAAAATAAATACTGCCTCCAGTAATGACAGTGTGAGGAGGTTAAATGACTCCCCTCTACAGAAAACAAACATAGGAATGCTGGAGTAGCTGTATTAACACCAGCCAAAATAGATTTTAAGACAGGGAGTATTACTAGTGACAAAGAGTGACATTTCATAATGATAAAGGAATGAACACAGCAGGAAGATATAAAAATTCTCAATGTATATACTCTTAATGGAGATAAGAAGCAAAAACTGATAGAATTGAAAGGAGAAATAGGCAGATCAGCATTTAGAGTTGGAGATTTCAGTACTCTTCTCAACAGTTGATAGAATAAGTAGACAGAAAAACAGTAAGGATGTAGAAGACTTGAATAAGGTTATAAACCACTTTAACCTAATGGCATCTATAGAACACTCTACCCAACAACAGTAGAATACACATTCTTCTAAAGGACGTTGAGAACATTCATCAGGATGAAACATATACTGGCCCACAAATATAAAATGTTTTAAGAAGTTTGAAAATATTGACATTATGCAGTGTGCTCTCTAACCACAAGGGAATTAAATTAAAAATAACAGAAAGAAATCAGGAAAATTCCCAAATATGTGAAAATTAAGCAATACATTTCTCAGTAAACTGTTGGTGAAAGAAGAAATCACAAGGGAAATTAGATAAATATTATGAATTGAATGAAAATGAAAACACAACATGTCAAAATATTTGTTATGTAGCTAAATCATTGCTAAGAAAGAAAAGAAAGAAAAGGCCTAAAAGCTGCTACCTTAAGAAGCTAGAAGAGAGCAAATTAAGTTCAAAGTAAGTAGAAAGGAGAGTGTAACGATGAGAGCAGAAATCAAGGAAATAGAAAATAGAGATAATAATGAAACTAAAAACTGTTTAAAAAGTTCAATAAAATTGATAAACCTTTATCTGGATTAGTCAAGAAAAAAGATATAAATTACAATATTAGGAATGAAAGAAGGAATATTACTACAGGTACTACTGATACTAAAAGGATAATAAAGAATATTATGGAAAACTTTATACAAACAAATTTGACAGCAGATGAAATGGGCAAATTCCTTGAACGATACAAATTACCAAAACTGAGGTAAGAAGAAATGGTTGTTGTTAGCTGTCATGGAGTCAGTCCCTGATACAATGGAACTAAATGCTGCCTGGTCCTGCTCCATCCCCATAATCAGTTATGGATTAGACCATTGTGATCCATAGAGTTTCCACTGACTGATTTTTGGAAATATGTCACCAGGCCTTTCTTCCTAGTCCATCTTAGTCTGAAAGCTCCACAGAAACCTGTTTAGCATAATACACAAGCCTCCACTGGCAGATGGGTGGTGGTTGCACATGTGGTGCATTGACCTGGAATCTCACCCAAGTCTTCCACGTGGAAGGTGAGAATTCTACCACTGAACCACCACTGCCCCCTTAAGAAGAAATAGAAAATCTAAATAGACCTATATTGTTGTTGTTGTAGGTGCCACTGAGTCGATTTTGACTCATAGCCAGCCTATGTGACAGAGTAGAACTACCCCTTAGGCTTTTCTAGGTTGTTATCTTTATAGGAGCAGTTCTCCAGGTTTTTCTCCCATGGAGCCACTGAGTGGGTTCGAACTGCCAGCCTTTGGTTAGCAGCTGGATTCTTAACTGTTGCACTACCAGGGCTCCTTTAAATAGACCTATATAGAGTAAGGACCCATGGTAGCATAGTGGTTAAGAACTTGGTTGCTAACCAAAAGGTTGGCAGTTCGAACCCACCAGCTTGCTCCTTGGAAACTCTGTGGGGACGGCTCTACTCTGCCCATAGGGTTGCTATGAGTCGGATTCGACTCGAGGGCAGCGGGTTTGGTTTGTTTGCTTTTATGTAGAGTGAAGAAATGGAGTTAGTAATTAAAAAAAAAAAACACCTTGCGACAAAGAGAAGTCCAGGCCCTGATGACTTAGTTGATTATTCTTAAACACTGATGGAAGAAATAATAGTAGTCCTGCTAAACTTTCAGAAAAAATACAGGAAGAAGTAGACTGTTACAATTCATTTTATAAGGCCAGTATTACCCTGATAGAAAGCCAAACAAAGACATCACAAGAAAAGAAAAGTAGTGGCCAACGTCTCTTATCAACATAGATAAAAAATCCTTAACAAAATGTTAGCATATTGAATCTAGCAATTTCTAAAAAGAACAATGCCAAGTGGGAATTACCCCAGCAATACAAGGTTGGTTTAACTGCTAAAAATCAATTCATTGTAATACACCATACTAATAAGATAAAGTTGAAAAACTGTATGATCATCTCAGTAAATGCAAAAAAAAAAAAAAAAACCGTGACAAAATTCAATACAAATTCATGACCAAAAGGCTCAGCAGACTAGGAATTGAAGGCAACTTCCTCCGTCTGATAAAGTGTATCTGAAAAACCCACATCTAACATCATACTTCATGGTGGATGATTTTATGTTTTTCCACTTAAGGTAAAGAACAAGGCAAGAATGTTTCCGCTCACCCTTTTTATTCAGCATTGTACTGAGGTGCTAGCGAGTGCAGCAAGGCAAAAAAAAAAAAAAAAAAAAAAAATTGCATACAGAATGGAAAGGAAGAAGTAAAACTGATTTATTCACAGATGACATGTGTGTAGAAAATCCTGATGAATCTACAACAGAAAAAGCTACTAAAAACCCTAAGTAAATTTAGCAAGATTGTGAGATACAAGATAATAAGAATTCGTTGTACTTAATCATGCTAGAACAGTACAAAAATGAAATTAAAAAAACTGTTCCCAATAGAAATACTTAGAAATAAATTTAACAAAAGTTATGCAAGATGTCTGCACTGAAAATACAAAATATTGCTGACAGAAATTAGGAGACCTAAATAAATTGAGAGATAGATACACCATGTTTATGATTTGGAAGACTGAAATTGTTAAAACAGCAACTCTTTCAAAATTGATCTATAGAGCCATTGTAATCCCAACCAAAATCTCATCAGTCCTTTTCCTAGAAATTGATTAACAGTTTCTAAACTTTATGTGGAAATGCAAAGCTATAGAATAGTTAAAAAAAAAAAAAAATTCAAGAACAAAATCTGAAGACTTACAACACCTGACTTTTAAGACTTGCTATGAAATTTTAAAAATCAAAATAGCACAGTATTGGTATAAGGATAGACATAGATGAATGGAAGAGACTTGAGAGTCTAGAAATAGAACCACACTTAAGATGGTAATTGATTTTTGACAAAGATAACAAGTTAATTCCATGGAGGAAGAATATTCTTTTACAGAAACAGTGCTGGAAAGCTGGATATCCGTGTGAAGGGGGGAAAAAAAAGATCCATAACCCTGTTGTCACACTAAACCCAAGAATTTATTTAAAATGGGTCCTAGACCTAAACTTAAGTGCTAAAAGCATTATGCTAAGTAAAATAAGCCAGACACAAAAGATTACATACTGAATGATTCTGTTTATATGAAGTTCTAGAAAAAGCAAAATTATAGTGACAAATTAGTAGTTACCTAGAACCTGGGGTAGAGGTGGTGATGGAATGCAAAGGGAATTTAGGGAATTATTTTAAAACTTGATTGTGGTGGTCATTTTCACAACTGTATACATTTACCAAAACTCATCAAATTGATTTTTATTGTATATAAATTATACCTTAAGTAAAGTTGAAGTGAAAACAGTAAATTCGTTTAGTTTTAAAATTATTTCTGAAAAGTTAATAGAAACAGCAGTTTACTACCTCTCTTCTCTTCCTTCCCATCCCCCCATCTTCTCTTGTCCCATGTCATTCTTCAGAAAAACCGCTTTCCACTATTTTAGCTGTTTCTTCTGGTAGTTACCTCCTTATAATAATAGGGTATTGTGACTGTTGGTGAACTGTGCTGCAGGAAATTACTTGTTGCTATCGTTAGTTGCTGTCGAGTAGGCTCTGATTCATGGTGACCTCATGTATAACAGAATGAAACATTGCCTGGCCCTTTGCAATCTTCATGATCATTGGAATGTTTGAGTTCATTGTTGTGGCTGTGTGTCGATCCATCTCATTGAGGGTTTCCGTCGTTTTCACTGATCCTCTACTTTACCCTAAATGTTAATATAATAATGGGGGTCACCAATATTGACATTATGCTTAATTTCCTCTTTTATCTTTTTAATTCTTATGCTTCCTTTTATCTCATTATCCTGATATATTTAATCAATACTGGTTAAATCTACATGTAGGGTTTTCATTTCATCATGCTTGGTAGAGGGTCATCGAAAAAGAGGAGGACCCTCAACAAAATGGACTGACACAGTGGCTACAACAGTAGGCTCAAGCATAACAGTGGTTGTGAGGGTGGTGCAGAACTGGGCAGTGTTTCCTTCTGTTGTACATAGGGTTGCTATAAATCGGAACCGACTTAACAAGAACAGGATTTTCGTTATTATGACTATATTAGTATCATTCAGTAATGACGCAAATGGTGTTATAATCTTTCCTGTTACAACTTTTTTTTTCTAGTTTAATAATTGCTTCATTTTTAAAATTTGCTTAAGTATCTTTTCATCTGAGTTTGTCTTCCCACAGGCTTTAATCTATCTGAATAACTCTCACCTGTGAGATAATTAGTTCAGTTGTTTTCAGGGCTTTGCATTTCCACTCCAGATACTCTGAATTAGAATCTACAGTTTAACAGGATCCCCAGGTGATTCTTATGTATAGTAAATTTTGAGAACCACTGGTCTGCTAGTGGAGCCCTGGTGGCATAGTAGTTAAGAGCTCATCTGCTAACCAAGGTCTGCAGTTTGAATCCACCAGCTGCTCCTTGGAAACCCTAGGGGGCAGTTCTACTCTGTCTTACAGGATCGCTGTGAGTTGGAATCTACTCCGACTCCAACGTGTTTGGTTTTGTTTGGCTCTACTACTGGTTCTCAGAAATGGTTTCTAACCATCATTATTAGCATCACTTGGGAACTTGGAGCCCTGGTGGCAAGGTGGTTAAGAGCTTCGCTGCTAACCAAAAGGTCAGCCAGCGGTTTGAATCCACCAGCTGCTACTTGGAAACCCTATGGGGCAGTTCTGCTCTGTCCTGTAAGGTCGCTATGAGTCGGAATCCACTTGAAGGCAATGGGTTTGGTTTTTGGTTTGGGAATTTGTTGCAGATTTTCAGCAGGGTTCGAACTGGAACGACCAGTTTGAAGCCCTGGTTATTTTCTTAAGCTACCCTTCCTAGAGCCTTCGGTCTTTACCGTTCAGCCTTGACTGCTCTTTAGGTCTGTTTCACAGCTGTTGTCTGGACACCTCTTTGCTCTCATCCTGGGAATTCCCTGCACCTGCTTCCTGTGTTGAATCCTTGATTTCCTGTACCCATGCCTTCATGGTTTTACTCCCTCATTTTACGGGAGCATATACTCCAGTGGCTTCCTGAAAAGGGGTAACGGGGAGGTAATTTTTTTTAGATTTTGCATATGTAGAATTATAGAATATGTCATAGTCTACTCCTTAAAAAAAAAAGTTGCTGTCGATTCCAACTCAAGGTGACCACAGGTTTGTTAGAGTAGAACTGTGCTCCGTAGGGTTTTCAGTGGCTAATTTTTTCAGAAGTAGATCACCAAGCCTTTCTTCCAAGGTGCCTCCGGGTGTACTTGAACCTCTAACCTTTTGGTTAGCAGCCTAGCACATTAACTGTTTGTGCCACCCAGAGGCTCCTACATGTATGTAGTATTTTAGATGAGTATAGAATTCTAGGTTGAAAATCATTTTTTCTCAGAATTTTTAAAAGCATTACTCTAATATCTTCTTGCTTCCAGTTTTGCTGTTTAAGGGTCCATTGCCATTCTAGTGCTTGATCTTTTTTTTTTTTTTTTTTTTTAATTCTTTCTGGAGGTGATTATTCTCTTCATACCTGCCTTTCTGAAATTTTATGGTGATGTATCTTAGTGTGGGTCTTTTTTCATTTTCACGAGGAAAGTATTAGCCCAAGAGACAAGAAGGGCCACATAAACCAGAGACTCCATTAGCCTGAGACCAGAAGAAGAACTAGATGTGCCCGGCTACCACCAATGACCACCCTGACAGGGAACACAACAGAGAGTCCCTGACAGAGTGGGAGAAGAGTTGGTGCAGAACTCAAATTCTAGTAAAAAGACCAGACTTAATGGTCTGACTGAGACTGGAGGAACTCCGGAAGACATGGCTGCCGGACTCTCTGTTAACCCAGAACTAAAACCATTCCTGAAGCCAACTCTTCAGACAAAGATTAGACTGGACTATAAGACATAAAATGATACTCATGAAGAATGTGCTTCTTAGTTCAAGTAGATACGTGAGACTAAATGGAGAGCTCCTGTCCACAGGTGAGATGAGAAGGCAGAAAGGGACAAGAGCTGGTTGAATGGACATGGGAAATCTGAAGTGGAAAGGAGAAGTGTGCTGACATATTATAGGGATAGCAACTAGGGTCACATAACCATGTGTTTATAAATTTTTGTATGAGAAACTAACTTGAGGTATAAACTTAAAGCACAAAAAAAAAAATTTTAGAACTCTATTAAGGAGGCAAAGATTTCTTGGACAAGACAAAAGAAAGCACTAATCATAAAAAGAAAATTTGATAAGTAGGATTTTATCAAAGTTAAAAATTTCTGCTCCTTAAAAAAGATACCATTAACAAAATGAATAGACATGCCACAGAATGTAAAAATATATATTCTCAGTATATATAAGTGACATATATTGCATTCAGAATATGTAAAGAACCTTTCAAATCAACATTTCTTTAAAAAATAAACTACCTAATATAAAAATGAGCAAGACGCAAATAGACATTTCACAAAAGAAGAAATACAAATGATCAATAAGCGCATGAAAAGATTTTCATCATCATTAGTAGTTATCAGTAAATGTGACTTGGAACCATAGTTATATTCCACTACATCCCCCCTAGAATAGCTAAAACAAAAAATACTGATATTATAGACAGTTCTGAGGAGATAGAGCAACTGGAACTCTCATTTATTGCTGATGGGAATACAAAATGGTCAACCAGTTTGGAGAACTGTTTGGCAGTTTCTTTTTTTTTTAATTGTACTTTAGATGACAGTTTACAGAGCAAACGAGCTTCTCATTAAACAGTTAATACAAATATTGTTTTGTGACATTGGTTGCCAACCCCACAACATGTCGACACTCTCCCCTTCGCAGCCTTAAGTTCCCCCTCCTGCCATCTCATCCTTGCCCCTAGGCTAGTGTGCCCATTTAGTCTCGTTTTGTTTTGTGGGCCTTTTTTAATCTTTGGCTGAAGGGTGAACCTCAGGAGTGACTTCATTACTGAGCTAAAACGGTGTCTGGGGCCATTCTTTTGGGGTTTCTGCAGTCTGTCAGACCAGTAAGTCTGCTCTTTTTTGTGTGTATGTGTGTTAGAATTTTGTTCTACATTTTTCTCTAGCTCTGTCCAGGACCCTTTATTGTGATCCCTGTCAGAGCAGTAGGTGGTGGTAGCTGGCCGTCTATTTGTGCTGGACTCAGGTGGTGGCTGTGGTAGTTGTGGTCCGTTAGTCCTTTGGACTAATCTTTCCCTTGTGCCTTTGTTTTTCTTCATTCTCCCTTGCTCCAGACAGGGTGAGACCAGTGGAGTATCTTAGATGGCTGCTCACAAGCTTTTAAGACCCCAGATGCTACTTACCAAAATAAAATGTAGAACTTTTTTTTTTTAGAACAGTTTCTTTATAAACTGTGTTATGCTGATTGAGTGAGATGTTCCCCGAGACCATGGTCCCCACAGCTCTCAGCCCAGTACTTTCGTCCCTCAGGGAGTTTGGATGTGTCTATGGAGCTTCCATGACCTTGCCTTCATCAAGTTGTGCTGGCTTTCCTCATGTTGTGTACTGTCTTACCTTTCACCAAAGTCACCACTTATCTATTGTCTATTTAGTGTGTCCCCCCCAACCTTGTAACCATCAAAGATTGTTTCTTTTTGTGTGTAAACCTTTCCTGAGTTTTTATAGTAGTGGTCTCATACAATATTTGTCCTTTTGTGATTGACTTATTTCACTCAACGTAATGCCCTCCAGATTCATCCATGTTGTGAGATGCTTCACAGATTCGTCATTGTTCTTTATGGTTGCGTAGTATTCCATTGTGTATATGTACCATAGTTTGTTTATTCATTCATCTGTTGATGGCATCTAGATTGTTTATATCTTTTTGCTGTGTTTGGCAGTTTCTTATAAAGCTAAACCCCACTCCAGGTTTAATGATTTTCTAGGAGGACTCAAAGGACTCAGCATAAAGTAGTGCTCACAGCTATAACTTATTACAGGAAAGAATATAAAGCACACCCAGCAAAGGGAAAAGGAGGATGGGGTGAAGTACAGGGGAGACTAAGTGCAAGCTTCAGAAAGGTCCTTTCCTGGTGGAGTCCCATAAGACGTGCTTAATTCCCCAGGCAAGGAGTTGTGAGCTGAATTTAAAGTATGAGTGTGATTGAAATGGCAGTGAATGAGAATAGAGGTAGAAGAAAGATCACGGACTTTACAAAGGCAGAGAGAACTATAAAGGGAAAAGACTGATCCAGTAAGATTAGAGCTTGGAGTGTGGGAAAGAGAGGGTAAGGACAGAACATAGTTATAATGGTTGGTGAGGGTTTGAGTCTGAGCTATATACTCTCTAGATACTAGAGATTCATATTATTTTAGTTGAGTAGCAATGTGATTAGATACATGTTTTAGATAGCTAGTTCTAGTGACACTGGATAATGAGTTGGGGTGGAGAGAAATTGAATACTGTGTGCTTTCAGGCTGTTTTGCATTTGTTCATACTGCTCTCTTAACCTACTGTGCCCTTCTTCTGTAAATCAGTTGCCATTGAGTCAGTGCTGATTCATGGTGACCCCATGTGTGTCAGGGTAGAACTGTGAGAACTGTGCTCCATAGGATTTTCAGTAGTTAGTTTTTTGGAAGTAGATTGCCAGGGCTTTCTTCTTAGGCACCTCTGGGTTAACTCGAACCTCCAACCTTTTGATTAGTGGCTGAGCACGTTAACCATTTGCACCATCTAGGGACTTCTCATTCTGTGCCTGTCAAGAATCACATTCATGCATTAAGTGCTCCTCCTTTAAACACACACACACACACACACACACACACACACACACACACACACACACACACCTCTTAAAATGACATTATACCTTATAGATTATAAGTTAATAAAGGTTGGAGCCCTGCCCTTTTCACTCCCATTTTATAAACACATGATTTTTCCCCCTCTCTTTCCTCATCATTCACCCCTTCAGTACAACTGAAGCCAGTGTCTATATCTAGCTAGCACTTGCTTAATGAATGCTTGCTGAATTACAGACAAGTCAGTGCTCCATATAAGAACTCTTTAGGGTTAGTCTGGTATAGTGACAAAGAAGATGGCAAAAAAAAAGATGAACTTGAGGGAGAATTAATGGGTGGAAGTGACATCATACAAGAGACGAGTTGCAAACTCCAAAGGTTCTAACCTTGGAGATTGAGAGTGGTGATATAATGAAGAATGCCCATATCTGAGTAGTAAGCAGAGTGAGAGGTACCAACAAAGAAGCAATTAAAGGAGATTATAAGAAGCTCATAATATGAAGACTATTTTGACTTTTTATTGAGGAAAAAATTTTTTTAAAAGCTTTAATTAAGTTATTGATAACATCAATAATTTCTTACCTGTGTAAGTTTTATCTTTTAATATATGAAGATATTTTAAGGTGAGATATAAAAGATGAACGTAATAACTTTGTAACATTTAATATCATGGAAATAAATATCCATTTTTAGAATGTTTTGTGTGTATATGGCAGTGACTTTGTAATAGATGCTCAAGTTATGAGAGGTGTGTGCGCGCGTGCGTGCGTGTGTATGCATGAGCACTTGTGTGTGTATGCATGAGCACTTGTGTGTGTGTATTTGTCCTGGGAAAAATGACACCCTAACAGGGCAGAAGAACAAAAGAGCAGTACTGAAAATAGCTAGACTAAAGGTTGTTTTCCTGTCACCACACACCAGATATGGAGAGCAGTAAAAGCAGACGGATGGATTTGGAATGTTTGAATAGAGAAAAGAAACATTCTGTTCCTTTTATTCAGAAAAGGAATTTCTAGGGTAAATTACAGGTTTCAGTAATAAGTTTCATACACTGACCAAAGAAAAGCTATTTATTTATTTATGTTTTACCCTGGAGATAGTGACTCATGCTCTTCCCAGAATTTTGCTTTTGTGGAAACTGAAGTGCTGTCCTAAATACAGCATTATTACTTGGAGAATAGTGTTAATGATACTGTTGTGAGTTGACTAGTATTGTAAACCCAACTGTAACAAAGGAACCAAGCATGAGTTTTAGTTAGCTGAGCCCAGGAGAAGTGAAAGTATTTTTTTTTTAAATACTAATAAACTAATTATTGTAATTTTCTGAAATATGAATTATGCAATAGACGTAGGACTTGTACTTTCGTCTTCCTTTTAGATACCTTATCATTTTGAGGAATTCATGTTAGAAGGTAAATATCTAACTTCCAAGGTTGACATTGGAGATACTTTCATGTAAGAAATTTTTTCTGTACCTTTTTTTTCCTTAACATTTCTCAAATTGGTATGAGACCATCAAATTATAATCATATAGACCATAAAGCAACTATCAAACAATTGAGATTGTTAGCATGGGCTAGATGAAGCTGAAAGTTTATGTTCCAGTTTTAGTTGAACCTTAATCTTGTAGTTTAAGAAATAAAGGTCTGAATATGTTCTTCATGTACTGTAATATATATACGTTCTCACTCTGAATTTTCACCACATCAGTATATGCCCTCCTTGTAATTACCATTTTTGGGCACATACACAAAAACTTCTTATTCTGATAATGTCCCCCACAATATCTCTCTCTAACCTATAACCTGTCCTTATTGCTTCACTTTAATCTTTGAAATCATTCAGTTTCCTGGGGTACCTCTTTAGCCACTTCCTTTTGAAGACTTAGAATTTTAGCTCTTGAAGTTTAACCCTTTTTCACACTTTCTTATATCTTCCTCTGTGCCTTTCTTTTAATTTCAGCAAATGTTAACCAGTGAATCATAATGTGCAAAGCAGTGGTTGGGATAATAGACGGTTTAATGACTTATGACCATTTTAAAAGTTTTGTCAATTGATAAATTTTATAAAGAGACACTTTAACTTATTGAATTATTATAGGTAATTGGTTAACTATATGCCTTAGGTGGTCAACCGATGGCATACTGAGCATCAGTGAATATAAATGGAAGTATTCTACTTGCACAGTGGCTGCCATGATGAACTCAAGCGTAGCAACGACTGTGAGAATAGCACAGGACTGAGCAGTGTTTCGTTCTGTTGTACATAGGGTCACTATGAGTAAGAATCGACTCGACAGCACCTAACAACGTAGCAGCAACACCCACTACAATTTATCATTCTCATTGTTTTCCATTTTATAGTGTAGTAATGGTAATTTCCAAGATACTCATATAGTACATTTTACTATACCACGTATAAGTTGAACAGTAAGTGTTTGAAAGGACAAAATAAAGACTATCTACTAATATTTCTCTCCCATCATCAAATGGATTCTGAAGTACCTTGCTCATATTGTATTGGCTAAAAAGATGGATTTATTTATTTTTCTTGTTGTGCTTTAAGTGAAAGTTTACAATACAAGTTAGTCTCTCATACAAAAATTTATACATACATTATTTTGTGACCCTACTTGCTCTCCCTGTACTGTGACAGCACATTCTTCCTTTCTACCCTGGATTTCCCGTGTCCATTCAACCAGCTCCTGACCCTCTCTGCCTTCTCATCTTGCCTCTGGACAGGAGCTGCCCATTTAGTCTCATGTATCTACTTGAGCTAAGAAGCACACTCTTCACAAGTATCATTTTATGTCCCATAGTCCAGTCTAATCTTTGTCTGTAGAGTTGGCCTCGGGAATGGTTTTAGTTTTGAGCTAACAGAGCCTGCGGGCCATGTCTTCAAGGGTCCCTCCAGTCTTAATCAAACCATTAAGTCTGGTCTTTTTACTAGAATTTGAGTTCTGCACCCCACCTTTCTCATGCTCCATTCAGGGACTTTCTGTTGTGTTCCCTGTCAGGGCAGTCATTGTGGTAGCCGGGCACCATCTAATTCTTCTGATCTCAGGCTAATGAAGTCTCTGGTTTATGCGGCCCTTACTGTCTCTTCGGCTGATACTTTCCTTCTGTCTTTGGTATTCTTCATTCTCCTTTACTCCGGGTGGTTTGGGACCAATTGATGCATCTTAGTAGGCCACTCACTAGCTTTTAAGACCACAGACACCACTCACCAAAGTGGGATGCAGGACATTTTCTTAAAAAACTTTGTTATGCCTCTGGACAGAGCTGGAGAGGGATGTTGAACAAAATTCTAACTCACAAAAAAAAAAAAAAAAGACCAGATTTACTGGCCTAAAGGAGACTGGGGAAACCCCGAGAGCATGGCTCCCAGACACCCTTTTAGCTCGGTGGTGAAGTCATTTCCGAGGTTCACCGTTCAGCCGGAGAGTGGACAGCCCCATAAAACCAGATGGGACTGATGAAGCACAGCAGTCCAGGGACAAGGGCCAGAGGGCAGAGAGGGACAGGAAAGCTAGTGATAGGAAACCCAAAGTTGAGTAAGGATAGTGTTGATGTGTTGTGAAGTTAACCATTGTCATAGGGCAACATGTGTACTAACTGTTAAATGAGAAACTATTTTGTTCTGTAAGTCTTCATCTAAAGTGAGAATAGCAGCACAATTGGAAGAGCGTAGTCGATGTCACTGAGCTGTGCATGTAGAAATTTTTGAAATGGTGTATCTTTGGCTATGTATATTTTCACCAAAAACAAAAAGAAAAAAAGGTCAAGAAGGGAGAAGGTTGACATGTTGTGGGGTTGTTAACCAATGTCATAAAACAATATGTGTACTACTGTTTCATGAGAAACTATTTGTTCTGTAAGCCTTCACCTGAAGTACAATAAAAAATAAAAATTTAAAAAAAAAAAAAACTTTGTTATGCCAGTTGACTGAGATGTCCCCTGGAACCATGGTCCCTAGACACCTAGTCCTGCTACTCTGTCCCTCAAAGTGTTTGATTGTATTCAGGAAACTTCTTAGCTTTGGTTTAGTCCAGTTGTGCTGACTTCCCCTGTCGTGTGTGCTGTCCTTCCCTTCACCTAAGATAATTCTTGTCTACTGTCTAGTTGGTGAATACCCCTCTCCCTCCTTCCCCACCCTCATAACCATCAAAGAATATTTTCTTCTGTGTTTAAAACTTTTCTTGAGTTCTTATAATAGTGGTCTTACACAATATTTGTCCTTTTGCAACTGACTAAATTTGCTCAGTATAATGCCTTCCAAATTCCTCCATGTTACAAGATGTTCCACAGATTTATTGTTGTTCTTTATCGTTGCGTAGTATTCCATTGTGTGCATATACCATTATTTGTTTATCCATTCATCCGTTGATGAGCAACTAGGTTGTTTCCATCTTTTTGCTATCATGAACAGCGCTGCAATAAACTTAAGTGTGTATATCTATTCGTGTGATGGCCCTTATTTCTCTAGGATATATTTCAAAGAGCGGGATTGCTGGATCATATAGTACTTCTGTTTCTAGCTTTTTAAGGAAGCACCAAATCAATTTCCAAAGTCCTTTACCATTTTACGTTCCTGTCAATAGTGTATAAGTGTTCCAGTTTCTCCACAACCTCCCCAACATTTATTATTTTGTGTTTTTTGGATTAATGCTAACCTTGTTGGGGTGAGATGGTATCTCATTGTAGTTTTGATTCGCATTTCTCTAATGGCTAATGATCGCAAGCATTTCCTCATGTGTCTGTTAGCTGCCTGAATGTCTTCTTTGGCGAAGTGCCTGTTCATATCCTTTGCCTATTTTTTAATTGGGTTGTTTGTCTTTTTGTTGTTTTGCAGTAAAAAGATGGATTTTTAAAATATATCTATGCTGACATGACTCCACATTGATGTTGCTGCACAACATTTGGCTATATGGCACTTATGCTGAAATTAAGCTACCCTGTCTCTGATTGCACTTCTGGGAGATCCATGTTCATTTGTTTGTTAAACAGTCAGTCATCCTATATTACTTAAAATTTTCTTTAGTGAAATAGCTCTTTTACCAGAGATCAAATATGGAAGGTTGACAAATCACTATTTAAGTTGGCTGATAATTGTTTGCAATGGAGTTTTCACCATTACTAATGTAATACTACAATATTCTGTTATTGCCAGAAAATGAAGCACATGGCAGACCATTACATCAGAATATAATGCTTTGTTTGGTCTTTATAATTGAAAAAAGCAGAATGTTTTTAAAATCAGATTTCTACTGTCTTTTATCCAATGTCGTAACATCTCTCTTGAAATGAATTGGTACCTGTGAATAGACTTAGGTAGTACTTACTGAACAAATAATATATCTTATATTCATCAGAGTATCGTTTGAAAAAAATGGAGCATTTTTGCAAGTAGCTCTTGATGGGTTTATCTGATTAGGTAAAATTGAGAGAAAACTTCTCTTGGCCATTAAATTTGGCATGTGAAATAAGTAGGCTAAGAAGATTAAGTGATCAGCTTATGTGAAATAAAATTTCAATGTACTGTAATTCTTTGCTTTGTATCTTTTTGTAATAACGTCAGTAATATATCAATAGATATGGTGTAAGAGGAAAGAATGCTTTAAGAGATTACAATAATGGCCTCTAAGAAAGGAAATCAGTTCAAGGACATAGGCTAAGATTGTGATGTTAGGGCAAAAGGATAATAACAAGGGTAGATAAAAGAACTAGACAGAAATGTCAGGGACATAAGTATTGATCTGATAAACAAGGATACTCATTACTTCTTGTGCCTGATTTTTCCAGTGCCTAATCTAACCCTCATTGTATATTAAATACATTTGTAAACTAACATACTTTTCATGCCACTATATTACACTGATGCTTAATCATAAAAGTTCATTGGATAGTGCCTATTTCTGCACTAAATACTACTAAAAATTGGAATGTCAACAGAAGACTAGCATGGCTTCTGTGCAGGGTTGACACACATTCAAGAAGTGTTCCATATTTTTAAGCTAATTATTTTTATGTGATTCACTTACCAGCAGGCTGTTTTCCTGCTGTAAAAGCAGATTGGTAGAGTCTATTAACATCTTCTCCTTAGCCTGTCAGTATTGGCAGAATCACCACAGTGGTCACTATAGCACAGTTCAGACCTTGTCATTCAGTTTTTAAAATATTGTCCTCGCAGCAGCCAATTAGGGCAGCAATCTGTGGGTACCCAACTTTGCTCATTCTTTGTGCCTGGTAGTAGGTAATCATAGGCACAGACACCGTAGCTACAGTTTTACGACACTTGGCCTCAGGAAATAGAGAAATCTGTTGGAAACAGTAAACCTTGATGGAGCTTTATGATTGGTCCCTATTCTCTCCCCCCACCCCCAGATCAATTTGGCCTTTTGACAGATAGTACAGATAAATCTGTCAAGTTTGAAATGTTGAGTTGGTCAAAAATGAAAATAATACTCCAAAGCAAAGAGACCTTCTGTGAAGTGTATCTGGATGTAGTTAGCTGAATGTATTTTACATCTGCTAGTACCCCTAATCAAAGTTGCTAGTTTCATCTTTACTAGAATGGACCAGAATGTGAAAATCTTCTGTTTTGGCATTTTGGATTTTTTTCTTCTTGGATATAAACTGCCTGTTCTGTGCAAGAAAGACAGAGCAACTGGTTCTACTGAGAAACCTGTGGCCAACCCAAGTTTCTCTTTATGATGGCAGTATAAGGTTGGTACGCAAGTCTCAGTTTTCCTTCATTGTCAAGAACAACCATAAGGTTGATCAGTAGAATGCAGACAAGTTTTAATACATCTGAACACTAAAGGGTTACTGCCAGAAGGCATAATATTTAACTATAAGTCCAAATAGTGACTGAATTATGTCCTTATCCCGTAAGGAGATAAGGTAGCGTACATTCTTGATGAAGAGAGAAACAGACTAAGGAAAAACAGTGTGAAGTGAGTGTTTTCCAAGTGGTCATCTACCTTTACCCATAGTAGCAGAAAGACTTGGAAAGAAGACTTTTGAGATAGTCAAAGTCGCTGAAAGGATGATGAAGGCAATAAGCTGTATCAGAAAGAAACCAAAAAAACAAGGAAAAGTCATTTGATAAACGTCAAGGGAGAGAAGTTCACATTCCTGATGACTTATGGAAACATCTTGACTTCAGCTTGTTTATTACAGATCTTTAAAAGACTCAAGTCAAGTGAGCTAGTAGACGCATTGCTAGAGTTACTTTTTTCTAAATGTTCTTAATTTAATTAAGGTGTTTAATATGGATGTCCTTAAATTCCTTAATGAATTCATGTAGCTGGGCTCGGGATGATGTACTCTTGTCTCTTTTTTCTTCTTAGATCACTAGCAGCCAGGAAGCAACTGTTTTGTAAGTCAGCCAGGTCCAGAATGGTGTTAGCTTCATTATGGCAAGAAAGAGTGAAAGAAAAAGAGGGGAGAGTTGATTTTAATACCGACTTTAAGCTAAAAAGTAGAACACTTTTAAGCTTTTTTTCTTAAATGCATCCATCAGTCAAGAAAGGAACCACATATGGTTATCATCTTTGAAATTCCAAATAATAGAGGGCTCTTCTTCCTGAGGTACTTGGGATATGAGTCGCATTTGTAAAAGGGAATTACAAAGGACTGTGAGCTCCCCCCCCCGCCCCTTTTCTGGTTATCGTCAGGAATAGATTTGGTAATAAACTTTTACTTTTTGTAAAAGGTGAAACTTTCAGGACCTTTCCTGTTTGTGTTCCTTGGGATCTGGAATTTTTGCTTAGTGGAAATCAGAGTAACATTTCAAGAGCCCCTCCACATTTTGCATTTCCTTTACAGTAGGTCATGCTTCCTTGCTGGGACTGGTCTCTTCATTGGTCTCACAGTGGTTAAATTTTCAGTGAAGCAATTGAGTATATAATCAGGCTTCTGTTTTCACTGCTACATTGAATTATAAGGAGCCTTGGTAGTGCAGTGGTTAAGCACTCAGCTACAAACTGAAAGGTCGGAGGCTTGAACCCCCCAGCTGCTCTGCGGGAGAACTATGTGGCAGTCTGCTTCCGTAAAGATGACAGCCTTGGAAACCCTACGGGGCAGTTCTGCTCTGTCCTGTAGGGTCACCATGAGTCGGAATTCGACTCGACGGCAATGGTTGATTGAGTTGTATACCCTTATAGCTCCCCAAACTTAAATACTTTAAGGTTGTTTCTCTCTGTATATAAAAGATACTACTTTGTAACTGTTAAATGAGAAACTGTTTTGTTCTGTAAGCCTTCTTCTTAAGTGAGAATAACAGCACAATTGGAAGAGCATAGTCAATGTCACTGAACTGTGTATGTAGAAATTTTTGAAACGGTGTATCTTTGGCTATGTGTATTTTCACCAAAAAAAAAAAAGATTGAGAGTTTAGAGGGTTAATATGTTGTGGGGTTGTTAACCAATGTCATAAAACAACAAGTGTACTACCGTTTCATGAGAAACTATTTGTTCTGTAAGCCTTCACCTGAAGTACAATAAAATAAAAAATAAAAAATAAAAAAAAATACTACTTTGTAATATTTTTATAAAGAAAGTGTCTTTTTTCTAATTGAAAAATTACCCCCATGCATGGTATCAAATTTCCTTTTTAGGAAATAAGTATCACAAAGCTTTACTTAGCAAAGTCTAGTATCTTTTTTAAGTATTGCTTCAGTGAACCAAATAGTGTCTTCTGAATGTAGGAGATCTTACAAGGTAATATCTAACATCTCTTACAGCAAGCCTGAAGCAATAAAATTATGACCCTTCCAAGACACATGGGTCTAGATTGCATTGATCCAGTAGATAATAGAAAGGAAACCTTTATTGAATTTGTTCTGTGCTCCAAACACTATGCTAAAGACTGTACTTATTTAATTCTTATAACATCACCATGAGGTAGTAACTATTTTATTCATCTTTTGCAGATAAGGAAACTGCTTTAATGTGAGCATAGCCCTCGTAAGTAGCCCTAGTGGTGCAGTGGTTAAGAGCTCAGGCTGCTAACCAAAAGGTCAGCAGTTTGAATCCACCAGCCGCTCCTTGCAAACCCTATGAGGCAGTTCTCCTCTGTCCTGTAGGATTACTATGAGTTGGAATTGATGCAACAGCAGTGAGTTTGGGTTTTGGTTTTAACCCTCCTAAGGAAGTCTTAAGAATTGCAGAGTTCTCCCCAGGATCAGTGGAATTGAGGGTGATGGAGCACTGAGCTGAACCAAAGCAAAAAGCACTCTAGTTAGGCTATTTCTGCTTTACCCTTAGTACTAGACTGGGGTTCATATACATTATTCTCTTTGCTACGAAATACTAAATATTATCATGGTTGGAAAAATACAGAATTTTCCAAAACTTTTCCAGGTACTTTTGTTATTCATTTGCTACAGATGTTGTTAAAAATGTTAAAGCTCGAGTCACTCATTAGATTCTCTGTGTGAATGGTTACCTTTGTCCCTTTCTTTGGTTGGAAGACAGCACCCCTCGTCCTGTCCACCTGTCTTACCGGTGCATGCCATTGATCACAACATGAGCTGGTTAATAAAGGAGAATCAAAGAATTAGAGCAAAAGTATTCTTCCACTAGAAAAATAAGGCAGAATATTAATGTACTTTTTTCATTTGAAGTATTAGTCATTCTTTTAGTTTTGTGTTTTGAAGTCAGAGTTTACCAAATTCTGTTATCTTGTTCTGAAAAAAATTAACGGGATTTCTAGAGTTGCCTAATTTACAATTTACTTCTGACCACCTTCTGCTTATTTTGTATGAAGCTATGGTAATCTGCCTTCACTCCTTCTCAAAAATGAGAAAAATCTTTACTGGAAAACTTTTATCACTGTGGAATAATTTGTTTCCTATTAAATTGTATGATACTATGAAATGTCTCTTGTTGTATTTTTCGTACTATTGAACTCCATTTCCCTTTCTCATAATTCTCTCCCTCTGAGGTTCACCTTTATCTATTAATGGTCAGTCTTCTTTTGAACTTACATCTTAAGAAATTTTATCTTACCACACATTAAAATTTAAATTTTTAAAAAGTTTAAATTGAGAAGATTAGTGACAACACATTTCAAGAATTGGTATGGTTTCTTTGTGTATAAAATACAGAATTTAAAATTCACGATTTATCTAATAATCTAAGATCTACTTTTTTATTGTGGTAAATATATATATATGTAACAAAACATTTGCCGTTTCAACATTCTTCACATGTACAGTTCAGTGACGTTAATTATGTTTATTGTGTTACTCAACCATGAGCATTATCCATTCCTAAATTTTTCATAACCCTTAGCAGAAGCTCAGTGTCCTCTAAGCAATGAGCCCCCCTCCCCCTGACTCCATCCCCGTTCCCACATGATAACCACTAGTAAACTTCGATCTCGATAAAGTTGCCTGTTCTAGATTTTTTATATAAGAGGATTCATACAATAATTGTCCTTTTGTAACTGACTTATGTCACTCAGCATAATGTTTTCAAACTTTATCCATGTCATGGCATGTATCAGGACCTCATTTCTCTTTATGAGCTGAGTAATAGTCCATCCTATGCATGTACCACATTTTGTTTATCCCTTCATCTGTTGATGGACATTTAGGTTGTTTCCACCTTTTGGCTATCATGGATAGTGCTGCAGTGTACATTGGTATACAATTATCTGTTTGCATTCCTGCTTTCAATTATTTTGAGTATGTGCACACTGGATCCTTTTAACCCAACTTATTAAGGTCCTTGTTCACATTTATTGATAATCAAAAGTCTACGTTGCTATAGACATCAATGACCTAGATCTTCTTTGGAATAATTATTTGTCATTATTTTTTAAATCCATTAGACACCAAGAAAACTCTCTGGAGCAGTTCTACTCTTTAACACATGGAGTCACCATGAGTTGGGGGCTGACTTGACAGTGGCTAACAGCAACAGCACAGACCCTTACTGAGTCCATCCATGGACCTCAAGTTAGGGAATCTATGTCTTGTGTACTGCTTTAAATGTCTGAAATGTATATTCATAACACATTTCATAGCACTGTGAATTTAATAATGAAAATGAATTGTAGCCCTATAAAGCAATTTAAATTTTCTACATACTTGTCATGAGAACTTGATTTTCTGCCCTCAAGTTGTAAAGGTCTGTCTCACTAAAATCATGAGTTCAGTCTGTTTTCCCATGGTCAGTTTGTAAAGGTCAGTGAAGGACAGCACTTTGAAAGAAATGGATAATATGCATCCTTCCAGAGCTAGTGTATATTACAGCTGTCCCTTTGGACTCACTCCAACAACAGCTCAGTGACTCTTAGAGGAAGAGCATTTTAGAGGCCCTAACTGGGGCTCAGAAAATTGTACTGAAAGACATTTGCTTCCCATGCATCTCTACTGCAGTGAAATTTAAGATTATGCTTTTCATTCCTCAAATCCAATTGGTCTCTGAGTGTTTATGGTGTTTCCTTTACAAAATATCTTCATCCATCTCTTCCTTGCTGTTCCTGTTGCTGCCTCTCTCTGTTTAGACCCTTGTTAAATTTTCCCTGGGATAATTTCAGTCATCTGGTTCTCCTCCTTATTCCTTTATGCTGTAGGACTATAATGACAAAAGAAACAAATGGGCCCTTGCCTGGAAAAGTTCACAGTCTACTAGGAAGGCAAACATGGATAGAGATAATTTTAATAAGAGTGTGTTAAGGTATAATCATAGAAATATGTACAAGAGATTGGTAACATTAAGAAAGGGAGTAATTAACTCTGGAAGTATTTAAAGTAACTTTCAAGGAGAGTGATCAGACCATAGAAGTATCAACCTAAATTTTAATCATGTTATTTCTGTAGTAAGTATAGAGAAAAGTTTTTGTTCTGTTCTGAATCAGACTAAAGATTCATTTTGTAATTAAAAAACTAAACAGAAAAGCTTATTTTTATTTTCTAGTTGATGAAGAAATAAAAAGATGTAACTGAGTTAGCCATGAAACTAAATGTTAATGTTTTCCTATTGATCTGTCTGAGAATGAGTGTAGGAAATATAAGCATATGTCTAAATAAACTCATTTGTAAACGTATCAGATAAAAACAGAAACAAGTATTTGTAAACCTCTGGTCATTCAGCAGACATTTATGCAGCTTCTGTATTTGTGGTATTGGGGCATTGGTGGTTCAGTGGTAGAATTCTCACCTTCCATTTGGGAGACCCGGGTTCATTTCCCAGCCAGTGTACCTCATGTGCAGTTACCACCCATCTGTCAGCAGAGACTTGCATGTTACTATGATGCTGAACAGGTTTCAGCAGAGATTCCAGACTAACACAGACTAGGAAGAAAGATCTGGTGATCTGCTGAAAATCAGCCAAGGGAAACCTTATGTATCACAGTGGTCCGATACGCAGCCAATCATATGGATGGCGTAGAACTGAGCAGTGTCTCATTCTGTTGTGCGTGAAGTCACTATGAGTCGGGGGCCAACTCAACAGCAGTTAACAACAACAACAGTGTTTGTGGAATATAGATATCTAGATAATTCAAGCTGCTTATTTTAGCGAGTTATAGCTGCTTAGCGTAATTTGATTGCCAATTAAGTCACTGTAGTATATCCCCTAAACTTGGAAATATATACTTCAAAATAGCTTTCTTATTTTTAATGACTTCTGATACAAGTGTAATATTGATGCTTTAAAAACAACTGTTTTAAATATAACATACTTCTGAAATTTCAACTTGAGTTAAACATGTTATATAAAATATACTTTGTATATCTTAAAGTAATCAAGTCAGAAAAAGTCTCTGCAGTCCTAGGGTGTGTTTATAGAGACTCATAATCCACAGTCAAGTAGTAGTTTCCTATACTCTGCCTTGGTAATACTGAACTCAGAGCATTGTACTAGATTTTGGTTGCCACATTTTGAGATGAATATTAGCAAACAAGCACATCCAGAAATGGCAGAGATGATAATAAACTATCTTTCTTGCATTATGGTGGAAGGAATTGAGGATAAAAAGCCTTAGGGAATGTTTTCATAGTTTTCAAGTATGTGAAGAGACAGAGAAGGCAGAATTGATGGAAGTTACCAGGAGGAAGATTTTAACAGTAACAATGTTTAGAGATAACTTTAGAAGTAATTCACAAAGTTTCATCAGGTATTGTGCTCCCATCACTGAAAGTGTCCAATTATGTGACTGCTGAAACACTTTCTTATTTCAAAATTTTAACTTCACTGGCTTAAAATTAATCCCCCCCCCCCAAAAAAAAGGACACTTTGTTGAAACTGTAGGATTGTGGTTGCAGGGGCAGATTTGGGGATGACTCACTAGCCAATATGTATTTAGAGAATTCTCCAGTTATTATCAGGTAATCCTGATACCTGTTCAGAGGTCAGCAAACTTTTTCTTTAAAGGGTCAGATAGTAAATATTTTAGGCTTTGCAGGCCACATGTTCTCTAGCATCTGCTCAACTCTGCCATTGTAGCGCAAAAGCAGCCATAGACAATATACAAATAGTTTTATTGGTTGTTTTCCAATAAAATTTTATTTCAGAAAACAAGTGGCAAGCTAGATTTGGCCTATAGGCCATAGTTTGCCAGTCCTTACGTTAAATGATGAAATCTGGAATAACAGTTATAATATCAGTGAAGAAGAGCTTCCAGTTTGGAGATGTAAAAAACAAGAGGTCAAGATGTTATTGTCTTCTTGGACTGGAAGGGTACATATCAAATGTTTAAAATGTTGAATTGCACAATGAATTAAGAAGACTTCCACTATAAAAGTCAAGTGATAATAGTCTGAGAGTATTTTTTCTGCTGTTCATTTCTGCTACTTATTTTGTCCTTAATGGAGTCTTTTCTCCTGCTAAGCAATACTGTCTACCCTACATGGGCTGCTAACACAGACTCAATCCTTACCAAGTAATAAATGCAGGTTCAGGCCTTCTAAGAACCAGAAGACTTTCAGTACCTCAAATGCAGTAATTTTAACACCAGAACAAAGAAATAAACAAAAATCTCTGGTAGTAGGTATCTGCCACATATTTCATGCTCCAAAGCTCATACCACAGAGCCTCTCGTATCATTATTTGGTCTGTTCGCCTTTAGTTTATAGAGTATTGTAAAATGTGGTCAGTTGTTGACGCTGACTAGAGATGAGTAAGAGAAGAAGGGGAAGCTACTGTAAGCAGTATCTTAGTTGTCTAGTGCTGCTGTAATAGAAATACCACAAGTGGGTGGCTTTAATAAACAAATGTATTCTCTCATAGTCCAGCAGGCTAGAAGTCCAAATTCAGGGCACCAGCTCCAAGGATTGGCTTTCTGTCTCTCTGTCGGCTCTGGAAGAAGGTCCTTGTCATCAATCTTCCCTTGGTCTAGGAGCTTCTCGGCACAGGAACCTCAGGTCAAAGGATGTGCTCTGCTCCCAGCATTGCTTTCTTGGTGATTTGAGGTCCCCCTGTCTCTCTGTCTTGCTTCTCTCTTTTATATCTCAAAACAGATTGATTTAAGAGACAGCCTAATCTTGTAGATGGAGTCCTACCTCATTAACATAACTGCCTCTAATCCTGCCTCATTAACATCATAGAGACAGGATTTATAACACATAGGAAAATCATATCAGATCACAAAATGGTGAACAATCACACAGTACTACGAATCATAGCCTAGCCGAGTTGACACACATTTTGGGAGGACACAGTTCAACCCATAACAAGCAGGCAGGCTGACAGTAGCTGAGAAGTGACCACTGACTGCTAGACTACAAAGCAATAAAGGGAAATTTAAAAAGGCACCACCTCCTACCTGGGGTCGTCGGTTTTAGGGCTGGAAATAACCCCAAACTCCTCAATAATTCTTAAGAACTTTGCTATATTGTGTTTTAGTGTAGCACAGTAATTGGTGTTTATAATGAGGACTGTAATTCATCAAGAAAAGGATAAATTGTGAATATATTCTTTCAGGCTGCCCTAACTGAAATAGTTATCATTTAGATATATACAAAATTAGGATAAGCAAAACCAATCTAAGAGTTCTGAATAGTCATGATTTGTCAGTATGTGAATATTTATTCCTGGCATTCTGAACTCAGACCCCCCATAGAGTGGTTCCTTGACTCTTAAATTGTTTTATTTTTAGTAAATACATTTTTCATTCTGTGACCTCAAACCTCCAGATTGCATAGATGTGTATTTTTGATGTTAATTTTATAGTGATTAATCCCCCTCTATCGCATTTCAAGGAGCCCTGGTGGTGCAGTGGTTAAGAGCTTGGCTGCTAACCAAAAGGTCAGCAGTTTGAATCCAGCAGCTGCTTGTTCCTTGGTAACTCTATGGAGCAATTCTACTCTGTCCTATAGGGTCACTGTGAGTTGAAATTGACTCCAGGGCAACAGGTTTTTGTATTGCATTTCAAATAAGTTCTTTTTCTTTGTAAATAGAATGTGCACTGAAATTTGAATAGTTCTGTCTTCTTTATCTGCATTTAATTTTTCTCTAAATGGGAATTAAGAAGTATATAGTTATTACACCTTAGTTTAATGATTATTTGATTAAATGCTGTATTTTATTTGATTGGATTATATCTTAAATTTGAAGAGCAACTCTTTAAAGAATTTTTTAAAGAAATCTGAGAGAATCTACGTCAGAGATTTCCTTTTTCTTACAGTGTACAGCATAAAACTCAAATTCCTTAACATAGTTTTATTATCTGGCCCCTACCTTCCTTTCATCCCTCTTTCCTAGTCACACACCTATTCTTGTGCACTTTGGACTCAAGTAATAACAAAACAAGTTGCACTGTGGTAACATGCTGCATTCTTTCATGGTGTGTAACTTTGAACAGATACTCTTGCAATCTAGAATGCCCCCTTTATTTAGCTCTCCCACCTCCACTCCATCCCTCTCTTCGAATTACTGCAAATCTGTAGTATTCTACTTAAACTTCACCTCTCTGAAGCCTTTCTTAACTTCCACAAGCAGTTGGGGATTTCTTGTGATTTTTCCATAGTTCATATTGTGCCTTGTAGCAGTGATCACATTGTTAAAGTTGTTCCCGTGTCTGTCTTTCCCCAGTAAACCGTCAGTTCCACAATGGAAGGGAAAGCATCTTATCTTTATTTCATTGCATACCTAGCATAGAGCCTGGCATAAGCAGGCACTTCAAAAAAAAAAGGGCGGGGAGGAGGAGTAGGGGGCGCAGAGACAGCAAGGGATTCTTCACACCTAAGCTGCAGATAGAATGGGTATTCCAGAACGCTTAATTGTGCTCATAAGGAAGCTCTACATAGATTAAGAGGCAGTTGTTCGGACAGAACAAGGAGATACTGTGTGGTTTAAAGTCAGAAAGGTGTGTGTCAGGGTTGTATCTGTTCACCATACCTATTAAATCTATATGCTGAGCAAATAATCTGAGAAGTTGGACTATATGAAGAAGAACGGGGCATCAGGATTGGTGGAAGACTCGTTAACAACCTGCATTATGCACTGACACAACCTTGCTTGCTGAAAGTGAAGAGGACTTGAAGCACTTACTGATGAAGATCAAAGACCACAGACTTCAGTATGGATTACACCTCCACATGAAGCAAAAATCTTCATAACTGGACCAATAAGCAACATCATGATAAACGGAGAAAAGATTGAAGTTGTCAAGGATGTCATTTTACTTGGATGCACAATCAACACCCATGTAAGCAGCAGTCAAGAAATCAAAAGACGCATTGCATTGGGCAGATCTACTGCAAAGGACCTCTTTAAAGTGTTGAAAAGCAAAGATGTCACCTTGAAGACCAAGGTTGCACCTTACCCAAGCCATGGTATTTTCAGTTGCATCATATGCATGGAAAAGCTGGACAATGAATAAGGAAGACCAGAGAATTGACGTCTCTGAATTGTGGTGTTGGCGAAGAATATTGAATATACCATGGACTGCCAAAAGAACCAACAAATCTTTCTCGGAAGAAGTACAAACAGAATGCTCCTTAGAAGCAAGGATGACAGACTGCATCGTGCATGCTTTGAACGTGTTGTCAGGAGGCATCAGTCCCTGGAGAAGGACATCATGCTTGGTAAAGTAGAGGGTCAGCAAAAAAGAGAAAGACCCTCAACAAGATGGATTGACACAGTGGCTGCAACAATGGGCTCAAGCATAACAACGATTGTGAGCATGGCGCAGGACCGGGCAGTATTTCGTTCTCTGGTATATAGGGTCGCTAGGAGTCGGAACCAGCTCGATGGCACCTATCAACAAGCTGCAGTTGCTATACGATTTACCTGGGAGTCTTGGGAGTCCAGGGAACTGGAAGTAACTATAAAGCAGCAGCACCTGAGCGACTCTATACTGTTCCAGTCTTGTCCACAAGCCTTGTGCTTCAAATATCAGCAGTTGAAACTGGTGCTGCTTTATGAAGCTCCATATTTACTTTATGAAACCTCTCTTTGTAAAATAACCTAAATCCTTTTTTTCCATCTTCATCTAGTGCCAGCCCTGGATAATTCCTAATAGCTTGGAAAGATAATGTTGGTATACTTTACAGGTTGATTAATATTGTTTAACATTTGTTGAGTGTTTACTGTGTGCTGTTAACTTTGCTTATGTGTTTTGCATATTATGTCATCTAATCCTCACAACCGGTTAAGCGCTGGGCTGAAAGGTCGGCAGTTTGTACTCACCAGCTGCTCCATAGGAGAAAGATGTGGTGGTCTACTTCCGTAAAGATTACAGCCTTGGAAACCCTGCAGGGTCGCTATGAGTTGGAATCGACTTGACAGCAATGGGTGGGGTTTTAATCCTCACAACAATCCAATAAATGCTATTATCCCAATTTAACAAATAAAAAAAAAAATGAGGCTTAGTGAGATGAACAAACTGCTCAAGGCCACACAACTAGTAAGTATGCGAGCCAGAATTTGAATCCAGTTTAACTTTAGAACCCATTCTCTTATTCACCACCAATGAACATTGCCTGGCCATAACTGTATGGCTAAGTAGCAGTATGATTATACTGTGGGCCTTGAAACCATGTAGACCTAGATTCACAATCTATATCTAACATTTGTTAATGGCAAGTAACTTCACCTTCCTGACCTTCGGTTTCCTCATCTACAAAATGATAATAAAATGAAACCTATTGCCAAGGAGTCGATTCCAACTCATGGCGACCTTGTGTATTGCAGAAGAAAAATGCACTCCTTAGAGTTTTCAAGACAGTGACTTTTTCAGAAGCAGATTGCCAGGTCTTTCTTCCAAGGTACCTCTGGGTGGGTTTAAACCACTAACCTTTTGGCTAGGACTTGAACACTTAGCCATTTGTGCCACCCAGGGACTCCAAAATAATAATACCCACTCCAAAAGGGTTACTGCCCACCTAAGTGCATGATGCATGCTAAATAGTAGAAGTTAGCTCCATGTACTTTACTTCTTCCACACTTCTGTTTATTGAGCTCTGGGGTAATAGTTTATACAGAATAAGGCTTGGCATGTGAAGGCAAATACAACTATTAGACAAATAAGAAAGTTAGCATCCTCTCTCTACTGCATAGTACTACCCCAGGGCCTGCTTTCCAGGACCTCCAAGTATTTTATGGCTATGATTGCACTTATTCTTCTAATGAGAAGGGTATATCTTGAGTATTTAATGGTTAAGTTAATTGCCCATAAATACGCTATAGTGGAACAAGAAATACAATCAGTGATCTGTCTATAGAACTAGACTTCTCTCTTGCTAACTCTTAGGGAATGTATGACACTCTGTGGATTGATATTTATTATATAAAATAGTCACCCCCCATGGTTCCATAACACAGACCTGTTAGTGCCTGTGGAACAAAGAACTAAGTTTGGCTTTTTGCTCTGGTTTCTGAAAGTAGCCTGAACAATTAAGGTGCTCTTTGTCTTTCTAAAATAGCCAGGCAAGACAGGGCTACACCGACCCACACCTGGTGGACTAACTTCAGGAAGTGGGGGAGAGGAGCATGATGCAGTCGTGTGTCATAACTATGCATTAAGGCCCCAGTCATGCATATTCTTTGAGGTCCCAATGACTAAGCGACCCTGGACTTGGGAGCTCTCTCTTTGGGGCTTCCTAGATTGGTGAGAACACCCATACAGGGGAGATGGTGTAGCATATCCCTTGGGACAGTAGAAGCCTTATGCAGGGACTGATCTCAGACCTTGCCTGATGTGTCTGTTCAGTTGTATCCTTTCTGTTTATAATGGGTAACTATAAATATAGATAATAGTTTCTGTGAGTTCTGTGAGTCAGTCTAGCAAAATTATCAAGAACCCACCCGGGACAGTGAGAGCTAGCAGAGAGGCTGATTTTGGCCTATTTGGCAGGAGCTGAAAGGGCAGTGTTTTAATTTGTGGAGACCCAACTCTGGGTGGGTAAGGTCAGAGAGAAAAAGTGCCACGTGCATGGCTGGTGTCAGAATGATCAAGTGGAAAAGTAGGGATATGAGTTATCTTCACATTTTGGAAATTAGGCTTTTGTTGGCTGTTATTCACGCAGCACCATTCAACAAAGAAAATCATAAACACAGCTGCTGTTTTGGTGTGGCTTGTGATTTTGGTTTTGGTTTTATTTAAACTTTTTAAACGAGCAGGTCATCATTTAAAAGTAGTCATTTGGCATTTTCCCTTGCATTTTTCAGATTTATTTGTATGTTTTAAAAAGATAAAGTCACTTCTGTAATTATGCACACAGATTGGTACATCTAGTCTTTTTAGTTGCCAGTAAATTTTCTTGTAAAAGTATAGAAAATAAGATAATTATACTTTAAATTCTGTAACTTTACTGGATCTCTTTTATAAGATTGAACAAAAACGTTTTCAAGACTTAAAAAAAACAATTTTATCTTCATTGTCTTACAATTTTTATACTTCCAGAAATGGAGGGAGGGCTGGAAATTTCTACTATTTGTTTTCCTCACCTCTTTCATATGTTATATCCCTGAAGCATACTGTAGGCACTTGTTGAGAATTGATATAGCAGAAGTGTCTGATCAGATTAGGCCTTAGTCACTTTCTTCAGGTCCTGCTGGCTGTGAGGTGGAAGATGGAGTGTAGGAAGCAAACCTAGGTGCGTGGAAACCATTTAGACCTTTGCAGTAGTCCAGACAAGAGATGGTGGTAGCCTGCCCCAAGGTGCTGAGAGTGGTAGTGAAGGAGTGTCAACAGATTCCAGAGGTAAAATTAACAAAATTTGTTCATAGTTTAGATGTAGACTGTGAGATAGAGGAGTCAGGGATGGCAGATTTCTGGTTTAGATCCTTCATATTCCTCACCTCTTCTTTCATTTGTTCAACATCTGCTTATCCTTAAAGGACTCAGTTTATATGTTACCTCCTGTGGGAAGCCTTCTTACCCTAATCTCCATTGAATAAGGTGACTATACTGTGCGTTTTTATGTTGTTGTTATTGTTAGTTGCCCTTAAGTTGAATCTGGCTCCCTGGGTGGCACATATGGTTAAGTACTGGATACTAACTGAAAGGTTGGCAGTTTAAACTCTCTCAGAGGCTCCTCCACAAATATTCATAAGGTTTTCACTGGCCAGTTTTAGAAATAAATCGCTAGATCCTTCTTCCTAGTCTGTCTTAGTCTGGATTAAGGAATAGAATCAGCCATCTGTCTGTTGAATGCAAAGGCATTTGACTGTGTGGATCATAACACATTGTGGATAACATTGAGAAAAATGGGAATTCCAGAACACTTAATTGTGCTCATGTAGAACCTGTACATAGACCAAGACACATGGTTTAAAATCAGGAAAGGTGTGCGTCAGGATTATCCTTTCACTAATTCAATTTGCGTGCTGAGCAAAAAAATCCAAGAAGCTGGACTGTATGAAGAACACGGCACCAGGATTAGAGGATCATTAACAACCTACAATATGCAGATGACACAACCTTGATTGCTGAAAGTGAGGACTTGAAGCACTTACTGATGAAGATCAACGACCACAGCCTTCAGTATGGATTACACCTCATCATAAAGAAAACAAAAATCTTCGCAACTGGACCAATAAGCAACATCATGATAAACGGAGGAAAGACGGAAGTTGTCAAGGATGTTATTTTACTTGGATGCACAATCAACACCCATGTAAACCAGCATGCAGGGAAATCAAAAGACGCATTGCATTGGGCAAATCTGCTGCAAAAGACTGCTTTAAAGGTTGAAAAGTAAAGATGTCACTTTGATGACTAAGGTGCGCCTGACCCAAGCTATGATCTTTTCAGTCAGCTCATCTGTATGCAAAAGCTGGGACAATGAATATGGAAGACTGATGAAGAATTGATGCTTTTCAATTATGGTGTTGACAAAGAATATTGAATATACTGTGGACTGCCAGAGGAAGGAAGGAACAATCTAACTCTTAACCACTGCGCCACCAGAGCACCAATAGTAAAAGCGTAGATTGCCTTGAAGAGACGGTTGGTGGAATTATGGACATCAAAGACAGTTCTGGTGAGGACTCAGAAGGAAGTGTAACACCGAAGACTACAAAGACTGCGAGAAGCAGCAACAGAGACGTGGCGGCAGCAGTACCAGGAGACCGGCACGGGAGCTGATCTGTAGAGCAAGAGAACTGAGTGCCTTCTGGCCGAGGTTTACTGGTGGAGTGGGGTGCCTCCAGACACTTATTGGTAGAGCTGAAGAGCTTTGGAACACTTTCCGCAGCAGGGCTGACGTGGTGCCGGCCCAACGTCTCGAGGGGCGGAGAGACCTAGAAACCAGGAAGCAGAAACTGAAGAGACAGGAACACAGGAAGCAGAGCTGCCTCTGTCTTAAAGGTAGGGCCACAGCCTCCTGGGTTTCAAAGAGTCAGATCTTCATCATCTTGGTTTGGAGTATGGGGCTGTCATTTACGAGTGCCAGGGAATGGGGCCAGATCTGTTGCCCAAAGCTGAGGGGGCGGGGCTGCTGTGCCCATGGAGCAGAAGAACCGGGCCTGCCAGGGCCGAGGGGGTAGGGTCACCAGTCAGATGGGCTAGGAGAATGGAGCCGCCCAAATCCAAGGGAGCAGAGTTGCTGTCCCAGTGGGCCTGGAAGGCACAGCTGAAGCCCAGGGTCTAGGGGCCTTCACCCAGAATACGGAGAGTGTGGCCAACACCCAGAGTCTGGAGGGGCAGGGCCATTGCCTAAATGGTATTAGAGAACAGAGAATTATTTTCAAGCCTTGAGAGCTAATGTAATGTGTTCTGCTGACTTGCTTGTTGCCTGTTATCCTTTCTTTCCCTCCAGTTTCTCCTTTTTGTTATTGAAATGTTTAACTTGTGCCTGTTCCACCATTGTATTTTGGAAGCAGATAACTTGTATTCTCTATTTCACAGATGAAGAGGAATTTTGCCCCAGGAGATTTTAGACTGAAGTTGATTTAAGACTTTTGGGATAATATGATGGAGTGAATGTGTTTTACGTGTGGGAAGGACATGAAGTTTTGGAGGCCAAAGGGTGGAATGTCATGGATTGAATTGTGTCCCCCAAAATATGTATCAATTTGGCTAGGCCATTATTCCCAATTATTGTGTGGTTGTCCTCCATTTTGTAATTTGATATAATCCTATGTATTGTAAATCCTAATCTCTGCCTGTGGTTAATGAGGCAAGTTTTAGGTAATGTTAAAGAAGATTAGGGTAGGATGCAACACCTTTACTCCAGTCACAGTCCTAATGGATATAAAGGGAGTTTCCCTGGGGTTTGGCCTGTGTCACCTTTTATCTTACGAGAGACAAAAGGAGCCAGAAGCAAGCAGAGAGATAGGGACCTTATTACCACTCAGCAAGAAGAGCCAGGAGCGAATGTGTCTTTTGGACCCAGGTTCCCTGCACTGAGAAGCTTCTAGACCAGGAGAAGATTGACGACAAGGACCTTCCTCCAGAGCCAACAGAGAGAGAAAGCCTCCCCCTGGGGCTGGCTCCCTGAATTCAGACTTCTAGTCTCCTAGACTATGAGAGAATAAATTTCTGCTTGTTAAAGCCATCCACTTGTGGTATTTCTGTTATAGCGGCACTAGATAACTAAGACAGTAGGTTTGAGCTGCCAGCCTTTTTATTAGTAGCCCAGCCCTTAACCCTATGCATCACCCAGAAACCAAACTCATTGCCATTGAATCGATTCTAACTCGTAGCAACCCTACAGGACAGAGTAGAACTGCCCCACAGGGTTTCCAAGGAGCAGCTGGTGGATTAGAACTGCTGACCTTTTGGTTACCAGCCGAACTCTTAACCACTGCGCCACCAGGGCTCCTTGCATCACCCAGGTTGCCTAAAAATTTATTTTGAAGGGGACACAATTCATTTCGTAACAGCGGGTTTTGATAGCGTCTTCTGAAAGAAGCCCCAAGATTGTTGAAGTCTTACATTTTTAGTAAGGGGCCTTTAAGTCGTAACAGTACTCACTGGTTCTAAAATAGTTGTAAACAAGTGGTTAACATGGGGCATTCTGCTGACAGAGAGTCATGGGTGCCATTTGTGTATAGACCCGTTAATTTCAATCAGAAGTGTTAGTGCTGGATTATTTCAGAAAATGGATAGATCGTTGCAAATTCATCATCATACTTCAAGGAAAATGCATTGATGATGCTTTATATTATTGTGAATATATACCTAAATCATACTTTAAAACAGAATGGTCTAAGATATCACCTAGATAAAAATCAACATGGAAAAGGAAAATACAAAGATTGATTTTAAAAAAGAAGAAAACACTAAGCCATGTAATTTCTCATTACCACAGAGCAGAGAGCTGGGATGCAGGGGGGAAAAGAAAAAGGATTTGACTTCTCTAGGCTTTACTTTATTCATCTTTAAAATGAGAGCATTGGACCTCATGATCTCAAAGATCCTTTAGAGCCTAAATTCTGTTGCTCCACAGAATGAAGGAGAATGATAAAGGTGATATGTGATGGGAAGGTTAGTTTGAATTATAACTTTTCATTCTTCACGTCACCTCAGATCTGTCTTGATGAGACCTGACTTAGAAAGTATGTTCAAATATAATGGCTTTATTATTATTATTAAATGACTATTACATTTAATTAAAACAAGTGGTTTTTCTAATTTCTGCTTCAAAATCAATTCTTTGCAGCCTAATTTGGGGACACAGTCTCAGTTAAGATATTTAAGATGAATTATAACTACTTATCCTAATCAATTCAGAGTGCTGAAAATGAATTTGTCTTAGCACTGCCATAAATGTGTTTTCTTGTAGTTGTTTCTCATTTAATAAATATTTTCCTTCTTTGGTTTAGGTTTCTGCTTTGGGACAGCCACACATCTAATTCCTTAAAGTAGTTTCCTATGAATAACTTGTAAAGGATCAGAACAATGCCTCCAAGACCATCATCAGGAGAACTGTGGGGCATCCACTTGATGCCCCCACGAATCTTAGTAGAATGTTTACTACCAAATGGAATGATAGTGACTTTAGAATGCCTCCGTGAGGCTACATTAGTAACTATAAAGCATGAACTATTTAAAGAAGCAAGAAAATACCCTCTCCATCAACTTCTTCAGGATGAATCTTCTTACATTTTCGTAAGTGTTACCCAAGAAGCAGAAAGGGAAGAATTTTTTGATGAAACGAGACGACTTTGTGACCTTCGGCTTTTTCAACCCTTTTTAAAAGTAATCGAACCAGTAGGCAACCGTGAAGAAAAGATCCTCAATCGAGAAATTGGTATGATATAATTTTCACCTAAATGACGTTGTCATCCTATTCTAAAATGCAAATAAGTATGGAGCTTAACTGTCAGTCTTTACCAGAATATTTTTGGGTAAACCAGTAATACCGTAAACTTAAAAAAAAACAGTATTCTTAATAAAAATCATTATAAATCTAAAATTTTTTGACTACTGAGCTAAGGAACTATTTTTAACACCTTCATATTATTGTATAAGGTTTTTTTTGAGAAGTATCGTTTGTGGGGATGACTTAGATTTGTTATATTACAGTTTTCTTGTCCTTTAAAAAATAATTGATATGGATAATATTTGCTGTCTTTGACAGTTTCAGACTATATTTTATATGTTAAACATATTTGGGTCCTTATATTTTATATGTTAAACATATTTGGGTCCTTGTCAGTCTTACTATGTATTCATCAAAAAATTTTTTAACCCAGAGAAACTTTATTCTGTTATGGTCTCCCAAATCTAGCAAGTTCACTCTTTGTAAGAAACATGTTCATATTGTATGTTTGTTATAATGTTATATTGTTTATATAATTTTTTTAAGGTTTTGCTATTGGCATGCCAGTGTGTGAATTCGACATGGTTAAAGATCCAGAAGTACAGGACTTCCGAAGAAATATTCTGAATGTTTGTAAAGAAGCTGTGGATCTTAGGGATCTTAATTCACCTCATAGTAGAGCAATGTATGTCTATCCTCCAAATGTAGAATCTTCACCAGAACTGCCAAAGCACATATATAATAAGTTAGATAAAGGTAAGAAAATGGTCAATATACTGTAATTGGTTACTGCAATGAAATAATTCTACCTATGCCTGTATTCTTGTATACATACTTTTTTTTTTTTTTTTAATCAGAAATGATAAACTTCTTGAAGGCAGGGACTGTTATGCTGACAAGATGTAGTTGTGCACCAGCTACACAGCTTGCATGCAGTAAATATCTATTGACTGAATGAATTGTGTGCATATGGTACCGATCACTTGCTAAATTGTTATCTTACAATAAAATGGAAGAAATTTGAGTTTTTTAGGATACCAACAGATTTAGAGCTGATTATCTTTTTATAAATAAAAACAAGTATAAATAGAAACATTTCATGAAATTTTGGGATAACTTTACACATTCTTGTTTATTATACATTATGTGAAGAAAAAGTAACTTTCTTAATGTTAAATGCAATAATTAAATCTAATCATAACATAATGTTTAGGTTGACTTTTGAGGTTTAATATAGCAAACAGTTTCTAGAACTAAGTGAACATGAAAATATATAAATCGTTTTGGAAATGAAAATATCTTTGTATCAGACAAGTATCTGTATTTTTCAAGATAACAAGGTAAAAGTTTCAATTTGAAGTTATAAAATAGGTTAAGACTCACACACTGTTAAATATAAAATTCTGTTAGTAGAATAAGTTATTACTATTTCACCTGTATTATTCCAAGTAGTTTAATGCAATATGACTTAAGATCTTCTTTTAAAATACTTCCTACTCTAGCATAGTTTTTTTTAAGTGTAATGCTTTTTTTTCATTTTTTCCCAACATTTTTTATGGAAATTTTTCAACATATAGAAAAGTTGAAAGAATTATATTGTAAACATGAGACCACTCAAGCATAGTTTGGATCTATCCATTTCCACCATCTTTTTGTTTGCCCTCTGGCATAATTGATCTTAAAGAGAGAAAATTAGAAACTCGGTTTCCTCTCCTTCTTCCTTCTCCTTTCAACCATTCTAATTCAGCATCTTTCTTTAAGTCTCTGTTGATTCTTTACTTCTCATAGTTACCAGAAACTCTTCCACTTTAGGCCCTGTTGAGTTTTTGATACAACCTAATGAGCCACTCTTCACAGGGGCTGCATGCTTGAAGTGTGCCATGCAGTTTAGAATGGAAATTAGCTTGCTTTTAGGTACATGTGATCCACAGCTTTGGGTGTTTGCTATAAAATGAGAAATTTGAGGATTTCCTGATAATTACCTGGACTTAATTATGTTGATTATAAATCATTTCTGACTATGGCTAGAATAATGTCCCTGGAATATTTGTCCCTTGAAAAATGAAATATATATGATGATTGCATTTAATAATATTTTTCTGTTTTAGGGCAAATAATAGTGGTGATTTGGGTAATAGTTTCTCCAAATAATGATAAGCAGAAGTATACTCTGAAAATCAGCCATGACTGTGTGCCAGAACAGGTGATTGCCGAAGCAATCAGGAAAAAAACTCGAAGTATGTTGCTATCATCTGAGCAACTAAAACTCTGTGTTTTAGAATATCAGGGCAAGTATATTTTAAAAGTTTGTGGATGTGATGAATATTTCCTCGAAAAGTATCCTCTGAGTCAGTATAAGGTGAGTAACAAGTTTCAAGAATATTAATTTTAAATTTAAAAACTAATCACATTGGGGAGTAGTATCTATATTTTTAGAACGTACATTATGAAATTTAAATAATATTTGTAAATAACATTTTTAAAGTTATTTTTATTGTTAATTATTTAATTTGAGAGACTGAAAATGTTGGCAGTTACCAAACGAAAACCAAACCTGTTGCTGTTGAGTACATTCTGACTCATAGCAACCCTGTAGGACTGGGAAGAACTGCCCTGAAGGGGTTCCAAGGCCGTAATCTTTACAAGAGCAGTCTACCACATCTTTCTCCCATGGAGCAGCTGGTGTGTTCGAACTGCTGACCTTTCAGTTAGCAGTGGCGCACTTAACCACTGCATCACCAGGACTCTGGCAGTTACCAAAAAAAAAAAAAAAGACCTAAACGCATTGCCATTGAGTGGATTCCGACTCATAGCAACCCTATGGGACAGAGTAGAACTGCCTCGTAGGGTTTCCAAGGAGCAGCTGGTGGATTCAAACTGCTGGCCTTTTGGTTAGCAGCCGAGCTCTTAACCACTGTGCCTGCAGGGCTCCTTGGCAGTTACACTATCCCCAAAATATGGGTTATTTCATGACTTTTCTCCCCTTCTGAGCAGTGGCACAGGAATGGAATTAAAATAGACACTTCAAAAACCTATAATCTGTTTTATTGAAGATGTAGTATTAACACTTTCCTACTATCTATATTTACTTATTAAATAAATACTTCTAAGAACCAATAGTATATGTATCAAGCATTGTGTCAGGTACTGATCTAGAGTAGTCCTGGCCTACAGTTTACTAATGCTCCAGTGAGGGTTTATGAATAAGAAAATAGGCAATTATAGTATGTATACAGTAGCATTTATATCAAAAATTTCTATCTTAACTGCCATTTCAAAATACATACCAATGCATTTTAATAGTTTTTAAATATATCCATGGTTTTATCTGTCTCCTCCTTATGGTTTTTGTTGTTTTGTTTTTTAACAAATCAGGAAATGTTTGGACAGAAAAGCAGCAATCCTTGGACTGGACATCAATATGACTTAATAGACTGAATGACAGACGCTTACTAAATATGTTTCTTTTCCTTTAACGAGTACAGTGTTTTTATAACGTGTATTCTGTGCTCCTTGTTTTTAATTCCAGTTTTTTGTTAGTTTCCAGTTAAGGGTAGAACTATAGTTCCATAAACTGACCTTAATTTTTTTTCTTTGTATAATTTAGATTTATAAATACTTGCTTGATCCTATGCTACAACCTAATTCCCAAATGTTAGTACTTTCAATGTTATAAATATAGCAGCTTATGAAATGTAGTCTATAATGTTTTTGTCACCATAGTGTGTAAGGTCTCTCATAATACTCTTAAACATGTTGCTTTTAAATGAAAAACCTTATAGGAAATGGTCCTCCCCCCCAATCTCTTACAGTACATAAGAAGCTGTATAATGCTTGGAAGGATGCCCAATTTGATGCTGATGGCTAAAGAAAGTCTCTACTCTCAATTGCCAATGGACTGTTTTACAATGCCATCTTATTCCAGACGCATTTCCACAGCTACACCATATATGAATGGAGAAACATCTACAAAATCCCTTTGGGTTATCAATAGTGCACTCAGAATAAAAATTCTTTGTGCAACCTATGTGAATGTAAATATTCGAGATATTGACAAGGTAAGGTCAAATGCTGATGCTTATACTGCATCAAAAATTATTTTATATAAACCTTTTTTTATTGAACTATATAATAATCTGTTGACCTTTAGTATACTGTTTTCAGATAGCTAGAAAAACACCCAAACCTCGGAAAATAAAAATATAATGTAGAATTAATTCCATTTGAGTTTCCATATAGCTCAAATTTTACATAGCTCACAGTTCTTTATCCAAAAATTTTACAGAATTTATTCAGCAGCAAAATCTGACCTGACCCGATGTGCAGCTTTTTATAGTCTTTATTTATCCTACTTATTGTGAATATTCATGTGTTTTGTTACAGAAATATTAATGTCTTTATGGGATGCTGTTCCAGCTGCTAAGGGTATTAAGTAATACACCCACTCCTCAGTTATAGTTAGGTTCCAAAGACCAGGTCGTTATGGGAAAATTGGCGTTATGCAAAAATGGAGGATGTTTTTTCTGTTTTAGACCATCCAGTTGTCTGATTTTTTTAATTTAGAAAATATCATCATAGAAATTTTAACAGCTAAGATTTACTGATGTGCTGATCACTGTAATGAGTCCACTCATGGATTATTCCTCTCTGAAGGAGAATTGGAGGAGACAAAGCTGGATAAAGCCGGGCTGTGTGACTGGAGGGCCACAGCTTAACTACCTTACCTTCCTCCTATGCAGGGTCGCGGCCTCCAGGGCTCAACCCCACCCCTGCCAGCCCTGCGTTAAGGATCCTGGAGCCTGCTCTGCCCTCCGGGACTGGCGAGTAACCGGCGCTCAGGGCTTCCTGTGAAGGTGCTGGGAGCTTGACCATGCACCCGGCCCCACTGAGGCAGAGGCTTCAGGCCCGATTGGGCTCATTTCGGGATATCATTAAAGTCTCAGGCATTTCTTCCAAATACCCTCTCCGATGCCTCTTTCTTTCCTCCCTTCCCACCCGACAGCAACTTTGACGGGGAGGGCCTCAGACCCACATAGGAGCTAGGAACCCGGAACAGGCTCCCTCTGGCTCGGTGCTGCCTGCGCTTCTGTCCAGAGGCCGTGGCCGCAGAGGAGGCTGCCCCTCGCGGCAGCTGGACCAGCGCCCCTGCTGGCAGGAGCTGGCAGAGAGGTGGGGCAGCATGGCCCAGCTTCCTGGAGGCCGCCCAGACCCTCCTGGAGGGAAGGGACACTCTACAGCTGTTGCCGCTATGCTGGCCGCCTCATTAATGCGCAAAACAAATAGTAGATTTTTTACTATTGCCTTAATGCAAAATGTTGGATGAGAAGATAGTGGATAAGTGAGGAGTATGTGTATTTAGTATGTGTAAAAATTTACCTTTCTAAAATATGAAGAATTCTGAATTAACAGACATATCTGGCCTAAAGGGTTTTAGATGAGGGACCGTGGGCCTGTATTAATTTTTAGCAGTCTGATATCCCCATTGTTATTAATGAATGAAGGCAGCAGCAAGTTTTGGTGAAGAATCTAAATCATTATACGTATGAAGAAAAGGAGAACCAAAAAGTTATATCTGAACAAAAATTTTTAATTGGTTCCCTCATTCATGTCAGTTACGTTATTTTGATATTGCTTAGTATTTGGTCTTCTGTAGTCTGTGTGTGTGCTTATGTGTAAATGTGTGTGTGCATGCATGTTTGTATGTGTATGTCTGTATGTGTGTATTTACATAACCTGTTGCTGCAAGTCGATTGATTTATCACAGCATTATAGAACAGAATAGAACTGCCTCATAGGGTTTCCAAGGTTGTAATCTTTACAGAAGCAAACTGCCACATCTTTCTCCCACAGAGCAGCTGGTAGGTTTGAACCGCCAACCTTTCGGTTAGTAGCTGAATGCTTAACCACTGTGCCACCACCAGGGCTCCTTTGTATTTATATACATATACTTTTTTTCTTTTTTTTTTAGATCTATGTTCGAACAGGCATCTACCATGGGGGAGAACCCTTATGTGACAATGTAAACACTCAAAGAGTACCTTGTTCCAATCCCAGGTAAGGAAATATATGGATTTGTATTTCTAAAGGTCATATTAGTATTTAGCAGTATAATAATAAAAGTGTAGTGTATTTTAAGTCATTAGTTTTATCTAAGCCATGTAAATTACCAGACACATATAAAATATAAGGGCTTTCTGTCAAATGAATTATCAATCCCAGGATCACTTTATTAATTCCTTCTAAAATTGTATCAGATTTTTCTGATTCTTCTTCCCATTGTATCAAGGATAAAACAGAATATAATTGCAATTTCATGTTGATTGTTCACTACATTAGATCCATAAACCTAGCATTTTATTCTTATGTTCATTCCATTTACATGGAGAAGTGAGAGTTGGCAAACAACTCCAAAACCAAGCTCAACTGAGGCAGTTTCCTTCAAATCCCTCCCAAGAGATATTTATGGCATTCAAATACAGGGTCTTTGGGAACAAATCAGTTTCTTTGTAAGGGAAAAAGTTATTGGGAACATTTTACGTTATTACTAACTAGATAATAATGAAGAAATAAAAAGTAGTAAAATCCAACAACTTGCCATCCTGCCATTTCTTTGCTTTTCTCTGTAGAGTCGTTTAGGAATAAGACTCAACCTTCCAAATATAATAAAACCAAACCCATTGCCGTTGAGTCGATTCTGACTCATAGCGACCCTATAGGACAGAGTAGAACTGCCCCATAGCAGTGATATTTTAAGGAAACTCAAATTGATATCGAAAATTAAAGTTTAAGTTCATAGAATAGCAGTAGAGCTGACTAGTGAATCCTCCGGAAATAAATCTCATAATGAATTTAGACTGAGTGCTAGGAAAATCAATAAAAAGTTTAGGTGTTAGAATGAAATTGCTAGAGGTACACCCTTCTAGAGCCTTGGTAAAGTTCAAAGAGATGGTAGGCTTCTTTAACAGGAGGAAGGGAAATAGTTTCTCATCCTGCATGAACCAGGTAGTACTTCATTCAGGTTAGAAGTTATGCTGTGGCAACAAACAACCCGAGAATCTTTCTTAATTTTTGTTAAAACAGCAAAAGTTTATTTCTTGTTCATATTGCATGTCTGTCACAGGTCAGGAAGGAGGAAGGTGATTGTAGGAGAGAATGGAAAAACAATTCTTGAAACAGTAGTGGAAATTTTTACAAACTTTGGGACTACTATAAACTCACTAATCCAAGGAGTTCAACAAGCCCTGAGCAAAGACCCCATATAATATTATGTAGATTTACCCTAGTTTTTCAAGTACCAAAAGTAAAGTAAACTTATTTAATAATATAAGATTTAAATGTTGAAATTTTAGTTAAAACAGATGTTTAGAAAGGAATTATCTTTTTCAAGAATCCTTTGCTTAGTCTAAAAGGTGAAATCCCTAAGGCAGTAGTAAATTTAAGTAAATTTTTAAAGTTTTCTGTGTTTACAAAAAATAAAAAGTGAGAGATAAATAAATACGAAGCTTTTCTATAGAAGTAGATTGAAAAAATTATTACTGAGTTTAAGTGTTTGTTCCAAATGTATGTTTTCCCATATGCTAGATAAATCAGATACATTGATGTGTTCTTAAGAAAAAACTACTGTATTTTTCTCTTTACAAATATGTCCACCAAATATAGACATAATTTCACATGTAGTTTTCAATAAATTGAAAGGAATGTATTCTAAAAATTTGAATAATTTTTATCATGTCACTTTTGTAGTAACTTTTTATTTTTTGCTTATGAATGTCAAGTTATATTGTCCCTTGTAAAGTAGTTATTTTTTCATTTTATTTGCCTACTGGCTTAATGGGGTTCTTCTGAATAAAACTACCTCATATATAAAAGTAATTAAATATAGTTTTAATCATAATAGGAAATCTCATTTTATCTTATTTAGTTTTCCTTTACTATTTGCCTTTCTTATTAGCTAATTTTTTTTTTAATTTTGTTGAAGTATAGCACTAATGTACAAAAGAAACCATAATTATACATTCAGTGAATTATGACAAAATGAGGACCTGTGTAACCACAATGCTGGTCAAGAAATAGAACATCCAGCACTCCAAAAGCCTCTGCTCATGTCCGCTCCCAATCCATTAACTTTCTGTTCTCGCCAAGAATAACCACTATTCTGACTTCTAACACTGTTGGTTCGTTTGCCTGGTTTTGAGTTTTATATAAATAGACTCAAGCAACAGGTATTCTTTGGTATCTAGCTTCTTTCATTCAATATTATGTTGATAAGATTTCATCCGTGTTGTGAGTAACCATAGTTTATTTTCATTACTCTACAGTATTCTATTATTTATTCTACTGTTGGACATTTGAGTTATTTTCAGTTTGCAGATATTATAAGTAATTCTGCTATAAACATTCTGTGCACCAGTACACACATTTCTGTGGTTTTATGCCTATGGGTAGAGGTGGTAGTTTTAGTAAATCATGCTTTCCAAATTAGTTGTAACCAATTACACCCCCACTAGCAGTGTTTGAGATTTCCTGTTGCTTCACATCCTTTCCATCCTTTAGTATCGTCAGTCTTTATAGTTTTATCCATTCTCATGTCTAGTGATATTTCCATGAGAGTTCAGTTTGCATTTTCTGGATGCAAATGATATTGCTACTTTTTCATATTTGTTGTTTATTTGAATATGATCTTGTGAAGTGCCTATTCTAGTCAGTATCTTGCCTGTTTTTTTCTTGGTTTAACTTTTTCTTGATAATTTGTAGGAGTTGTTTATATACTCTAGATAAAGCCTTTTTTTTTTGGGTAAATTCTTTTTTCTTTAAAATTTTACACAGGTGGAATGAATGGTTGAATTATGATATATACATTCCTGATCTTCCTCGTGCTGCTCGACTTTGCCTTTCCATTTGTTCTGTTAAAGGCCGAAAGGGTGCTAAAGAGGTAAAGGAATAATGATATTTACCTCTAAAAACTCCTAATTATATTGCTGATTGAATTTTTCTCAAGAAATGGAAATTATTTTTCTTTATTTAAAAAACAATATTTATTAATCAAATATATTTTTTAGTTTTTAATAAACAAATGTCTCATAGAAGAATACTTGAACTTCAGGAGTTTATTTTTATGATGAGAGAGTATGAGTTCACATTGGTACATTTTTTTAAACATATAAAGTGACTACACACAAAAATCTGTTAAGAGACTGTGCAAATATTTTTCATGCTTGCTTTGGCTCATATTTCCTATTTATAGTTAAAATATATGTAATTTTAAATGGGAAAAAGAGAAAAAAATTCCATTTGAGAAAAAAAAAATTTGAGAAATGAATATGGCTTTTAGTAGATATCATGTTCCAGTTATTATAGAGAGAGTTGGTTGTTGAATTCTTTTTCTAGGGAAGTAATATGTTTTGAAATGCTTTTTATAATTTAATCCCAAGTAGTGAATGTTTTTCTTTGTTTTTTAGGAACATTGTCCATTGGCCTGGGGAAATATAAACCTGTTTGATTACACAGATACTCTAGTATCTGGAAAAATGGCTTTGAATCTTTGGCCAGTACCTCATGGATTAGAAGATTTACTGAACCCTATTGGTGTTACTGGATCAAATCCAAATAAAGTAAGTTTCTGTTTCAAAACTTTTTTTTATCATAAATTAGAATATTTTTCTTCTTCTTTTTTTATGATGATCAAGCTCAATATGTATGATAACTTTTCTTCCATCTCTTAGGAAACTCCATGCCTAGAGTTGGAGTTTGACTGGTTCAGCAGTGTGGTAAAGTTTCCAGATATGTCAGTAATTGAAGAGCATGCCAATTGGTCTGTATCACGAGAAGCAGGATTTAACTATTCCCATGCAGGACTGGTAAGGCAAATCACTGACTTTTCTTAAATATTAGTCATAATCAGTGAACTTGGGTACATATTCTTTGTATGGGAAAGGTTTCCTGTATTTTAGATACACTAGCATTGATACTATAGGGTCTAGAACAGCATTGCAATATAATACAATTCTGTATTTGTTAATATTATTTACTGCAGCTCTACCTCTTCTTAGTTAACTCAGAGTCCTAGCCTGCCTCCATTCATTTAACGAATGTTTATTGAATGCCAATTATGTATAAAACACTGTGATAGGTACTGAGTAATAAAGTTATGAATAAAATAGACCTATATTGTATTTACAGTATAGTGGTGAAAATCAGCATTAAACAGGTTAAAGCACATAGTAAGATTATAAATCACAATAAATGCCAGGAAGGAAAAACAATAGTGTACCAAGAGAGACTAACTGAGGGTCAGAGGGGAAAGGCTGATATATATTGGGGTTCAGGAAATACCTCTCTGAGACAGTAACCTTGAAGTTGAGACCAAAGTATAAATATGTTGTTAGTCAAGCATATACTGAAGAGTTGAGCTTGGAGGTAGAGGAAATAGCACATCTTTGCCACAATAGTCAGATCTCGCAGAAAAGAGTACATATAGGGTTTAAATGATTGATCTAATTGTCTTATCTTGGCCATAACTTCAGATTCAGGGACCAGTTAAAAAAAAAACAAAAAAACAAACCCGTTGCCATGGAGTGGATTCCGACTCATAGCGACCCTATAGAACAGAGTAGAACTGCCCTGTAGGTTTGCCAAGGAGCAGCTGGTGGATTCAAACTGCCAACCTCTTGATTAGCAGCCAAGTTCTTAACCACTGTGCCACCAGGGCTCTGTTCACTCTCCGTTTTTCCCTCGGGCAAAGGTTGCAGTGCTAAGACAACAGGATATTTTTGTTCTTTGGTATCTCTTTCCCCTAGTTTCAAAATTTAATCACTTTTTCTTTGGCCTGGTTGGAGATCATAGCTGGATCAGCAGTGAACGTATGGGCCAAGAGGCCCTAAAATATGCTGACCCCAGTAACATTAACAGCAGCAGTGCAGGAGCACCCAGAGGCAGCCTGGAATACTGCACGTAGGAACTTTGTTAGTTCACAGCTGTTGTTCCCGGTAAGGAGTTTACCAATCCTTTTTGTAAACTGAGTAATAACAGTATCTTTCCTGTATATGTACTTTCATAGGTATGTGAAAGGGATTTTGATAAGTACAAATGAATTTAAAATCATTACTAAATTCAATCAGATACTAAAACTACAATTAACTTTTTTGACATTAAAAAAAAAAGATTTTCTTTATTGAAAGACATAACCACCATTCTGCAGGTTTTAGCCTTTAGGAGTTTCTTTTTTGAGTACTTCTAACTCTTTGTAAGGATTGATCGTTTATGTTGTCTTTCTTAGAAGAGTTTTTCTTCCTTTCCAGGAAAAAGGAGAAAATTTGCTCATTTTTATAATAGAATAAAACTTATTTTTTCAATTAGAACCTTGTTGGCACAGTGGTTAAGAGCTGGGCTGCTAACCAAAAGGTTGGCGGTTCGAATCTACCAACCGCTCCTTGAAAACCCTGTACGGCGGTTCTACTCTGTCTTTACCAGGGTCACTGTGAGTCAAAATCGACTCGACCACAACAGGTTTGGCTCTTTCAATTATCACTTGGAAAAAAGTCTTTTGGAAACTTTTATAAATCTAAGGTATATTATGGGATCTTAGTTTTCCTGTATCTTAAAATATTTTACTCTTTCATCATTCTAGGAATTATCTCATCATTACCTATTATTACAGCTATGCAAAAAAAAAAAAAAAAAAAAAAAAAAAGAAAATATAGAAGAAGAATGGAATAGCCTAGAATGATTATACAGTGGTGAAATAAATCTTCACTATTTCATCCTTCAGTTTCCTTATTGCATTGTTCCATGTATTATATCATCTTTCCAGAGATATAAAAGAAGTCTGAAAACACCATCTTGGTAGTCTTTTTGTTTTTTAGGCTTTCATTGGAAACAGTTGACAATTCAGAATTTCTCATTTCCACCCATAGTGACAGAGAGAAGAAAATTGACAGAAGATGTTTCATAAGTATTACACAAATCAAAATATGAATGCAAGGAGATAGATAACAGCACTCTAGAGCAGATTTTCTGAGCCTTGGTACTACTTACATTTTTTCCAAATAATTCTCTTTATAGGGGCTATCTTGTGCTTTTTTGGATGTTTAGCAGCATCCTTGGCCTCTACTTAATAGATACCAGTAGCACCACCACCACCCCAAGTTGTGACAACCAAAATGTCTCCAGACATTACCAAAGGTCCTGGAGGAGAGGGTGCTAGAGCAAAATCACTCCAAGTAGTTCCCAGGTCTAGAACTACTTCTCTGGACTTTAATGAGATAGTGAAATTGATCATAAGTGAAATACCAGATGACAGTATGCTAGATGAATTTTCACAAATGCAAGAATCTACTTCTACGGACATAAAGGAAATATGGTATTTACATTCAGGTAGTCCTTCAACAGGCAGGAGGACTTCATTGTGCAATGTTTTGTCACAGAAACCTGGACCACCTCATCTTCTTCAGTGTTCTTTACATCTTTTATGATGTTTGTGCTCCAAAATTTGATTGATACACCTTCTAAGAGGGGGAAATGCTGAAGGCAAGTGTATATTCAAAAGTGACTGAAAGGAAAAAGGTGATGTAGAAATTTAAAAAAATTCCTTAGGTCGATCATTCTGTTTGGTGTTTATAAGTATAAAAATGGGAAGTTCTGTAATTATGGAGCCAAGAAGATGGCCATCCTCTCCAACAAAATCATGAGCCATCAAAGTTTTCAGAAGTATTACATGTTGACAGTGTACATGCAAGAATTAAAACTGGAAGTAATTATAAACCAGAAGCAATGATACATATTGGAAATCTGGAGTCCGTGTTTACAGGATGGATGTGTTCCAAATCCGTGGATGACAGTTGATGAGCAAGCAATTAGTTGAATTCTAAAATGTTGCCCGTTTTTGATATATATCTTCAAAGCCAGGAAACTATGGATAAAGTTTTGATTTGACTATTTGAATTCTTATTAAAACGTCTAAAAAGTTGGTTTTCACCATCACTTTATTCTTCTGTAAATTATTTTATATAAAAAAAATATAAATTAATAAATAATATAAAAAAATTAAGAGTCCATTGGACCCAGATGATAAATAGCGTTAACTACTTTTCCTCGTAAACTAAGGGTTAAGTATTTATTATCTCTTTTCCTGGACTAGTGTGATTGCCTTTTAACAGACCTCACTCCTTCCCCAGAGCAGCTGAATAATCTTTATAAAGTATAAATCAGATCATGGTATTCATCTTTTAAATAGCTGTCATTAAAAATAAAAAATTTTAACTGACCTGCAAATTTCACATGCTCTGAACACAATTTCCTGTCACTTCTCTCCCTTGTCTACTGGGCTTCAGTCTCACTGTCCTTCCTGTTCTTCTTTCATACCAAACTCATCCTCTTCTTGGAGCCCTTGAACTGTTTCCTCCGTCTACAATAGTCTTTTCCTCCAATCTTAGTGTAGATAATTCCTTCCTGTTATTTGGATGGCAAATTAAATGTTACCTTCTCGGAGGCCATTTCCAAACACCCAATCTAAAGTAGCCATTTACTCATTCTTTGTCGCATCATCCAGAGTACTCATATCAGCTCTCTGATATTTTCATATTTGTTTATTTGCTTTCCTGCTAGATCAGAGGTTCTTTTAGTACCAGGTCTTTTACTATTTTGTGACGCAACAGCAAGAACAGGATAAGCACACAGTGCATGTTTAATAAATACTTGGTGAATGAATATGTGCCAGTAATATTTCTTCATACTGTTGGATAAACTGACAATGTATAAAACCAAGTAGCATATATGGCAGTTTGATTTCATTTTTGTTGTTGTTGGGTGCCGTCAAGTTGATTCCAACTCATAGCAACCTCATGTGACAGGATAGAACTGCCCCATAGGGTTTCCTAGACTGTAATCTTTACAGAAGCAGATATCCAGGTCTTTCACCCACAGAGCCACTGGGTGGGTTTGAAGCACCAACCTTTTCGATTAACAGCTGAGCACTTAACCATTGCTCCACCAGGGCTTCTTGATTTCATTTTTAGTCTTTAGAAATGTGTGTAACCCATTCTAAAGGTATTTGTTTTGTATAATATATTAATATGCATTCATAATTATTCATTATACAGTTAATATATCTATAAGTGAATAAATACATTACTTAGAATAAAAATTATTTTTTTAATATTCACTATACAATGTTTTGGAGCCCTGGTGGAGCAATGGTTAAGAGCTCACCTGCTAACCAAAAGGTCGGCAGTTTGAATCCACCCGCTGCTCCTTGGAAACCCTATAGGGCAGCCCTACTCTGTCCTGTAGGGTTGCTATGAGTCAGAATCAACTCTACGGCAATGAGTATGTATATGTATGTATACAGTGTTTTAAAGGGGTGTTTTTTTCCCTTATTTATTTTTACTTTTTAAATTTGAAAGCCTTACAGTAATTATAAGAATGTGTTTAAGGAACATGAAAAGGTTTACTTTTTTATTTTATAATTTTACTGTTTCTTATTCTAGCATAACAGCAAATTAGTTAATTGGATAATAGGAAGGGGCTTCATCAGGAAGAGAAGTTGCTCACTACTAACCTCTAGTGTCTCCATCTCGTCTTCTCCCTGACTAACCTGGGAAGTTACAGTTCTGACTGGTTGGTGATGAGGTTAACCAAGACCAAAGTTACTGGATTTGTACCACAAATACTATCTTAGATTGATTCTTTCCTATCCCTGAACATAAAGTTCTGCAATGAGAAGAAGTTATTTTACAATTAATATGCAACGTAAATTTTATTAAAATTAATTTGCTTTTTTTGTAGATCACTCATGAATGGGAGGGGGAATATGGAAAAAAAAAACTATATAAGATATTACTTTATTTTACAGAGTAACAGACTAGCTAGAGACAATGAATTAAGAGAAAATGACAAAGAACAGCTCCGAGCAATTTGTACACGAGATCCTCTGTCTGAAATCACTGAGCAAGAAAAAGATTTTCTATGGAGCCACAGGTAAGTGTAAGATGGAGATTCTCTGTTCCTTTCTTCTTTTGCACAAGAAAGAACTGACTGTGGCTGATCCTTCTATGTTTCTACCATACTTATTTGAGTAAATAAAGCATAGTTTATGTGTTTGGGTTTTTTTTATTATAAACATTATTCTTTTTTAAAACTATGGATATAGATTGATGTTTCTAGTAAATCATACTGCCTTGATACTTACTTTGTATACTGAAGGCACTTTTTTTTTTTTTTTTTTAAATTCTAAATCCCTGATAGAACTTTTTTAAAAAATAAAATTCAGTAGCCAAAAAAATAGCCGAAGTTTGGGTCAGTTTAGTTGTGGTTTAGTTGGTCTGTATATTACAGTATTACAATTTTTAGGAGTTCCTTTTTGTTTTTCTTTTTTTCTCACACTTCTTTAAAGTAATAGTGTCATAATTTATTTTCATTTATGAGGAAATTAACTTGCTACTTGGTAAGTATCCAGTGGTATATCTTAAAAAAGCAAGTGTATTACATTTCTGCAGAAAGTACATTAAAAACAAATTTTTGTCCAGTGGCCACAGTAGAACTGGTGACACTTCTTAGGGTTCATGTTGCTTAAGTAGGTAAATAGTATGAGCCATATAAAGAGTGCTATAAAATATATTCATAATTTTTATGAACTGTCAACTAAATTTTTCCTAAGTTCTTGTTCTCTATTTGGATTTTCCCTTTGTCTTCCTTGCTATCATAACTGTGTCTAAGTACATATGTATATATCTACACAACTATCGTGTTAAACACTGATTTCTTTTGATAGTTTAAGAAGGCTAGTAATGGTAAGAATGGTTTTAAAAGTGTTTGAAACTTCTTAAATGTTGTGTAATTGAAAAGTTAGACACTTAGGCCTTTTGAATAACATGCAAGAATGTTTTTTGTTTTATCTTTCCCATACAGACACTATTGTGTAACTATCCCTGAAATTCTGCCCAAATTGCTCCTGTCTGTTAAGTGGAATTCTAGAGATGAAGTAGCCCAGGTAAACGTATGCTTGATATTACTGAGTAACTATTGCACAAAATTGATGTTACTGAAAATATTTTCTCTCAGAAAGTCTTCATAAACGTAAGAGATAAAATAGACTGTTTTAAATTAATTAATAATGGTAATATAGTAGAGAGAAATACCATTCACACTGCTTCCACAGATAAAATTATTTAGAACTGAAAATTTTAAGCACTGTATTTATAAGTTTATCTAAACTACTAGTAAAATAAGTTAGGACATTTTTTTATAGGATTCATTTGCAACTATCGTTGCTTTTTAAATATGGTTTATTGTCTTTCTCACATGCAGATGTACTGCTTGGTGAAAGACTGGCCTCCAATCAAACCTGAACAAGCCATGGAACTTCTAGACTGTAATTATCCAGATCCTATGGTTCGAGGATTTGCTGTTCGATGCTTGGAAAAATATTTAACAGATGACAAGCTTTCTCAGTACCTAATTCAGCTAGTACAGGTAAAATAATGTAAACTAGTAAATAACGTTTTATTCTAAACCCATGCTGTTCCCAAAACCCACTGCATTAACTGGTTTTATGCTTTTTTAAGAAAATCCGTTTTATTTCTAGTAGTATCTACTTTCTTTCTGAAACGTGTTCTTTAACTCCAGTTATGCAGACACTGCTCCTGATTCATGTGGAGTTCTTTGTTTTGTTTTCTTTTTTTAATCACGTAGGTCCTAAAATATGAACAATATTTGGATAACCAGCTTGTGAGATTTTTACTTAAGAAAGCTTTGACTAATCAAAGGATTGGGCACTTTTTCTTTTGGCATTTAAAGTAAGTTAAATTATTTTCCCATTAAATTCTGTAATTGTATATTACTTGCCTTCTTAATGTATATATAAATATATTTATATTCAGTATAATAAATTATGATACAATATATGTAATGTATATGTAGATATACATTACTTATGTACTTTTGGTTTTTGTTTATCTGGAAGTGTTTTCCAGATATATGGCATACTATAAGCTTCACCTCAACTTTTTTCTCTTTGGAGTTAAGGAAGCTAGTAAAATTCAAAATTGAATTTTGTACATGAATGAGAGTGAAAATAATTTTAGGGATTTTTTGATGCTATTTTAAGCAAAGTAAAATTTGCTATGTCCAGATTAATGTTGCAGTAGGTTTCACTATATATATGGATTAAAATATCCCAAAATAAAGAAAAAAAATCATACCTTGGAATTCAGAACAATAATAACAAAATTCTAAGGCTCTTACTAGAAAAAAAGCTACTTAAGAATAAAAAATACTTTGCAGACTGTGATATATCTAATACTTAAAGTTAGAGGTCATATTTATATCTAATATGAGTTTAAAAGTGTTAAATCAAAAATAGAACCTAGAAGCCAGGTTTAAAATACCTTAAATTTCAGTGGTGAAGTTACCTCCGAGGTTCATTGTTCAGCCTGGGAGGGGATAGCCCCGTAAAACCAAATGAGACTAACGAGCTACAGGAGTCCATTGACAAGGGCCAGAAAGCAGAAGGGGACAAGGAAGCTGGTGATAGGGAACCCAAGGTTGAGTAAGGATATTGTTGATGTGTTGTGAGATTTGTTAACCATTGTCATAGGGCAACATTTGTAGTAACTGTTAAATGAGAAACTGTTTTGTTCTGTAAGTCTTCATCTTAAGTGAGAATAACAGCACAATTCGAAGAGCGTAGTCAGTATCACTGAACTGTGCATGTATAAATTTTTGAAATGGTGTATCTTTGGCTATGTGTATTTTCACCAAAAAAAAAAAAGGTTGAGAAGTTAGAGGGTTGATATGTTGTGGGGTTGTTAACCAATGTCATAAAACAACACGTGTACTTCTGTTTCATGAGAAACTATTTGTTCTGTAAGCCTTCACCTGAAGTACAATAAAAAAAAAAAAATACCTTAAATTTAGAGACAGTACAGAAAAGGGACGTGTATGGTAGAAGAGTCAAATAGTACTCACTGAACTCTTTGCCCCCTTTCTATCCATTTTATTATAGTTTTTGTGCCTAGTTTTCTTTTTTCATGTTTATGTATCTTGGGCTGAGATTAGTGAATGAAAAGGAGTTGAAATAAACCTAAAAAATAATTTGTTAAGTTTGTATTTCTAGGAACTATCTGAAATTCTTGTTTTGCTTCTAAAGGTTAAATTTTGAATTTTTTTATTGTTAGTATGATTGTAATATTAATTGGATTTAGAAGATAAGGTTTTCTATTTTCTTTTTAAAAACATTATTTGTATATTCATTTAAGACCAGTTATAGGAGAGGGAGAGAGCCCTGGTGGCGCAACAGTTAAGTGCTCAGCTGCTAACCAGAAGGTTGACGGTTCAAACCCATCAGCCACTCTGCGGCAGAAAGACCTAGCAGTCTGCTTCCATGAAGATTAACAGCCAAGGAAATCCTGTGGAGCAGTTCTACTCTGTCACATGGGTCACTGTGAGTCAGGATTAACTCCATGATAATCAACAACAACATTATATATATATATTTTTTTTAAATCTTGTACTGTTGTTTTAGATCTGAGATGCACAATAAAACAGTAAGTCAGAGGTTTGGCCTGCTTTTGGAGTCCTATTGTCGTGCTTGTGGGATGTATTTGAAGCACCTGAATAGACAAGTCGAGGCTATGGAAAAACTCATTAATTTAACTGACATTCTCAAACAGGAGAAGAAAGATGAAACACAAAAGGTATGTCACTTGTTAGTTTGCTTTTGAGACTTTTCATTGCCATGGGGCAGGGTTGTTTGGGAGCTCAGTGTATCCATTGATTATGGTCCTTGGAATCAAGCAGATTAGGATTCTGATCCGAGTTTCATTGACTCTTAGCTATGTAATGTTAGTCATATTATTTAGGCTTTTGTGATTCATTTTTCTCATCTGTAAAATGGGAATAATACTTTCTTTATAGGGTTGTTCTGAGAATTAAATTACATGAGATATGTGAAGCACCTATCTCAGTCCCTGGAACACTGGATGTGCCCCAAAAATGTTAATTTCCTCTTCTTACCCTGTTTTCCTCTCTTATATAGCCATTCATTTTTTAAATGATTCTTTCCTTGTCCTATGTAGTTTATTACCTTTTAGTAATAAAATTAGTGAAAAGAAGTTAGTTTTTCATTTCTAAGTTTAAAATGGACTCATAGTCATTTATAGTGAGTATATTACACTCTCTAGTCATCTGCAGTCTAGCTAAGACCTACAAGCTTAGTACAACTGAGGAGTATGAAATAAAATGTAAATGGTTTTTCATGACCTTTTCCTACTTCTATCCTTCATTCAGGGGCTCTGGTGGCACAGTGGTTAAGAGCTTGGCTGCTAACCAAAAAGGTCGGCAGTTTGAATCCACCAGCTGCTCCTTGGAAACCCTATAGTTGCTATGAGTCAGAATCGACTTGACGGCAGTGGGTTTGGTTTTGGTTTTGGATCCTTCATTCAAGGAGCCCTGGTGGCGCAGTGGTTAAAGCACTCGGCTGCTAACCAAAAGGTCGGTGGTTCAAACCCACCAGCCGCTCTGTGGGAGAAAGATGTGGCAGTCTGCTTCCATAGAGATTTCAGCCTTGGAAACCCTATGGGGCAGTTCTACTCTGTCCTATAGGGTCGCTATGAGTCAGAGTCAATTTGATGGCAGTGGATTTGGTTTTTGGTTGTATCCTTCATTCGATCCATCCACAGTGTTCTTCAGCTAAAAATGAGGTTTCAGTTGCCCAGAATATATGAGGTAGGCATTATCAATATGAGCAGTGTAATTTGTCCAGCCTCCCTAATTAATGTTTTTCTTCATCTCTAGTGAAATGTGGCGGGGGGGGGAATGCCCACTTTTATTAGTGAGCCCCCAAAGGTGAGAAAATTAGCAGTACTGAATGAGTTTTTCTACCATTTTCATTAATACTGCTTGAAAAGAAAAAAACTTTAAAAGAAAGTTATTGTATTAATCTAAATGGCATACAGTATGTATGAGTTCATTGCAGTTGTATTTAAGTTCAAATATGGATTATTAGAAAATCTGCCACCCATCGGTCAGTTGGTGTATGGTGGCTTCCATGTTGCTATGATGCTGGAAGCTATGCCACTGGTATTTCAAATACCAGCAGGATCACCCATGGTGCACAAGCTTCAGCAGAGATTCCAGACTAAGACAGACTAGGAATAGGGCTTGGTGATCTACTTCCAAAAATCAGCCAATGAAAACCTTAGGGATTATAACAGATTATACAGTAACCACAACAGTTAACTCAGACATACCAACAATCATGAAGGTGGCACAGGACCAGGCAACATTTCGTTCAGTTATTCCTAAGGTCACCATGAGTCAGAGCCCACTCAACAGCAGCTAACAACAATTAGAAAATAATCATACTGTATCTAGTTCTGGAATTAATGGGCACTAGGGGAATAGACTGCCTTGAAAGGATAAATTTTGTTACATTGTAACTGAGCTAAGAAAAAAGAAGCAATTGTAAATATTTACCAATTTGTAAATATAGGCATGTCCTATAGCTGGAGTTATCAAATTGGCTTTGACAAAATAGATTAATTAGGAACATGAAATTGATTACTCAGATTACCACTAGTTTAAATGAGATTGTGGTAGGGAACTAAAATTGCAGGAATAGCAACAAAAGCAGTTACTCTGAGTAGTTTTGTGTTTTATCATAACAACGAGTGATAAAGTATAGGAAGCACTGTGCTAACATTAGGGTTGACAGTTACAGAAAAAGAAATGCCTGTACATAAGCAAAAGCTGCCTAGTCAAGGACGACTAGATTTTCTAGCTATTTACTTATATATACTAAGAAAAAAATTATTACTAAAATTACAACATAAAAACTAATTTATTACAAATCCATAGCTCTTAACCTTTCCCCCTCCCCCCCATTTTATATTTTCAACGGGTAGAGATTTCTTAGAATGCCAGTTATTGCATAATAGCTCAGCAGTCTAGACTCTGTTTGAACTGATAAAAAGGGATGTTTCTTTGCAGCTACTTACTAGAACCTGAGCATAGTATGAGATTCAGTGTAACAAAGGTTTCTTGACAAGTCCTTTGCAGCAATTTTTTTTTTTTTTAGCCTTACTAGGCCTTTTCTATATCCAACAGAGAGAGATGTGATGTTTTCTGAAACACCAGAAAGTAAAGTTACTAAACTAAGCTAAGGTGATGCCTCCTTAGTCTTTCCTCTAGAGCAAGAAGGGTCAGCAAATGTTTTCTTAAGGGCCAGCTAGTAAATATTTCAGACTTTGCAGGCTATGTGGTCTCTGTCAACTGCTCAGCTCTGCTATTACAGCACAAAAATCAATACATAAATGAATGAGCATGGCTGTGTTCCAATACCACTTAATTTACAAAACCTGGTGGCTGACTTGCAGGCCATAGTTGACCTACCCCTGGTGTAGAGCCAAAACTTCACTTCTGTCAGCTTCTCACTGGAAGGTGTATAGTGCTGCCACTGTTGCTTCTCTTCCTGAGTTAAGCTGCTCTCGATTATAGCACCTAATTAATGCAGCCAATCCAGGATATGCACTTAAAGACTCCACAGTACTGAGGCGCTGGGATATAAATGAGATTAGCAAGTAGTTTTACCTTTTATGAAATCAATTTCTAACCTTGATTCTGTCTCTTTATCAGGTACAGATGAAGTTTTTAGTTGAGCAAATGAGACGACCAGATTTCATGGATGCTCTACAGGGCTTTCTGTCTCCTCTAAACCCTGCTCACCAACTAGGAAATCTCAGGTAAGGTACTGTATTGGAAGTTTTATCGAAGTATTTAAATAAACACCCCTTCTGTATAAAATCTCTAGAAAAAGTCAAAATGTCCATTATAATTAGAATGTTCGGTTCTATACGCTTCCTTCTCCCATTCTCCTGCTCTACAAAATAAGACTAGAAAAATTGTCTTAAGTTCAGAACTGCTTTTATTCCAACTGAGTTTTTACTATTCTAATAATGGAGTTTAAAACTTTTTATAGCCAGAATTTCTGGTATTGTAGGATAAGAAACGGAATGTATTAGGTATAAAACTAATATGTCCCAATATTTGTTGAAAATTCATATGCCCTTATATTATTTAAAAGCTTACCATTTATGTTTGCTCTATACTCACTTAGAAATGAATTCATAAATATAAATTGAGAATGTTTTAAGTTTTTGTATCACTTCAAAAATCTATACTGTGTATTATTTTAAAATAAATTCAATGGAAAAAAAATAACAAAGCTAAGATGCCTAGTAACGTTTTTAACTATTTTAAGTAAAGTTTTTAACTATTTTAAAGGCTTGAAGAGTGTCGAATTATGTCCTCTGCAAAAAGGCCACTGTGGTTGAATTGGGAGAACCCAGACATCATGTCAGAGTTACTGTTTCAGAACAATGAGATCATCTTTAAAAATGGGGATGGTAAGGAAGAGTATTAATGAACTTATGATGCACGAATTTAGCTGCCTTTTTATACACAGGCTATTTATGAACCTTGAAGACTATTGAAAGCCATTTAAGGAATATACATGTGACAGAACATATAACATTAAGCAAATGTCTTAACCTGTACAATATGCATGTGTAATTATTAAAAAGAAGTACTAGGCATAGAATTTAGAAGGCCTAAAATCAGTGTCTGACTGTCATTTGCTTAACTGTGTGAACATTCATTCCGTAAATATTCTATGTGGTAGGGCCTGGGGTTGTAGCTATAAACCAAACAGAATCCCTGCCCTCTTGGAGCTTACAGTCTAATATGGGAAAGAGGTACATTAAACAGAAAGTTACAAAATTAAAATTACACCATGGTACAAGGAAAATACATAGTCTGCTTAAAAACAAAACAAAACAAAAACCCCAAGAACCAAAGCCGTTGCCGTCGAGTCGTTTCTGATTCCTAGTGACCTTATAGGGCAGAGTAGAACTGCCTCGTAGGGTTTCCAAGGAGTGGCTGGTGGATTCGAACTGCTGTCCTTTTGGTTAGCAGCTGAGCTCTTAACCACTGCGCCACCAGAGCTCCATAGTCTGCTAAGGACCCATATAAAAGAAAATCTTAACTAGGAGAAAAAGGCTGTGGAAGGAAAGGATCATGGATAGTGACCGTAGAAAAATAACATTTCAGCAGTGAATTCTGTTGATTCCAGTATTTTGATACAAATATCTGTATTCAAATTTAAGGATTTAGAAAAATAAGTACTTGAAATGTTTAATTAAGAATTTTTGTGAAATACGTGCTAGCTTTATCTAACATTGTTACGCAGATGTTCTTGTGCAGATACTTTAGAAATGGGTTAAAGAATCAGAATATTGCTTTCTTATAGATTATTTTGAAGAGTAAATATAGCTCTGTTTTTTGTTTGAAAACATTGTGATGACATCATACCTAAATTTCCATTTGTGGCGTTGAGTTATGATACATATTATTTGAATTTCAGATTTGCGGCAAGATATGTTAACACTTCAAATTATACGCATTATGGAAAATATCTGGCAAAATCAAGGTCTTGATCTTCGGTAGGTAACCAACAAAGCAACATGTATGCTGAACGTTAACTTATTCTGAAAAACTAAACTATTAGTAAGTTTTTATTGTGTATAGAAGCATGTAAAGACACGTATCTATAAAGAAATGTATTCAGTAGTAATTAACAACAGTTGATTTTGCTAAGGTACTTTCATTTGTCCCCCTCTTACTTGGTTTAGAATAGTTAATGAGATTCATCTAGGTAAGAAGAATGGTCTCTAATGAGCTTGCAAAGACTGCAACTGCCTCTGGAGCATCACCACTAGGAACAGGACGTAAGAGGCACAAAAGGCATCTGTTTCTGTCCAGAGTTTTAAGAGTTTCTTTCATAGTAGAAATTTTCTAATTCTAAAACTTTATAAATAGTCTAATCTTGAATCAATTTTGCAGCAAATATATGAAATCAACTAATTTTAAAGTTTTTGTCAGTCCATTGGTTTCTGCCCGACCTTTCACAATTATCAGTATTATCTCCAAGTTTTCTGTCACACTTCATCTTATCCTAGTCATTGACTGGTCCTAGGATTGCAGCATCTGGCAGGAAAAAAGCAATTTTAGGTGACGTGGGGGAAGAACTATATAGTGGCACCAGCGTCCTCCCTTACTCCATCTTTCCCAGATCCCCCAGAGAACCGTAAGAATCTGTCCAGTGGTGATCCTCCCTTTGCCCCTCTCATGTTGAGTGTGAGCACACATTCATGAAGGTTTGTGAGCCAGCCCTTGATGCCTTATATTCCCGTTTTAGATAACAAATGTTTCAATTACCCATTCCAATTCTGTTATCAAACCATTACTCTGAGGGTGGTGTTCAGCATGGTATGTCCATTTAATATGATGTTTCTTGGCCCATTGGTGCACCTGTGGGCTGTAAAGTGTATTCCTTGGTCTGATGAAATATAACTCGGTGGCCTAAATTAGTACAGTGTCTTTGTTCCAATCCCTTAATGGTGTTTTTGGCATTTGCATCCGTCACGGGATATGCAAAGCCCAGTCTGGAGTAAGTATCTATTCCTGTGAGGACCTGTTGGTAGGCATCTGGTGGCACCGGCATCATTGGTTCAATATAATCAACTTGCCAGCTATGGGCAGGGCTCTACCCTCTGGGGAATCTGTCCCATAGCCATCTGCAACCTCTTTCTTGCTGGCAGACAGAGCAGTCCTTATTGGCATTTTGTGCCTCAGGGGTTGCAGGAGGGATGTGTCTAGATTGAGCCCATCTCTGCATTGCTGAAGCACCCCCAGGTCCACTCATTTTATAGACCCAATTGACCATGTCAAGTGAGCATACCTACAGGTCCACTTGCTGATTCTAATCGCCCTTCAATCCAGGAAGCAGGTTCTTCTGGTGGGCGCCGATGTGTCCTACTCTAATGCACCCTCTAAAGTCCCAGAGTGCTTTGCATAGATCTGTGCTCCACACAGGTGTTGCCTTAATAGTCCAATCTGCCACCTCCCATTTGCCGGACCATATAGCCAGACCATTGGCTACTGCCCATGAGTCGGTAAAAATCCAAACATACAGGCTTTCACCATTGCCTAATTCTTCCATCATGGCTAGGAAGACAGCATGCAGTTTAGCCCATTGAGCTGACCTGTTCTTACCTTCTTCAATCAGGGTCTTTCCATGTGCTGGTCTTAATGCAGCAGCTTTTGACATCAGATGTTGTCCACGTGCCTTGAAGTGTCATCCATGAACCAAGCCCCTTCTGCTGGTCTGCAGAAAGTTGTTCTTAGGGCACTGTACATTTAGCAATGGTCTCTGGCAGCTTCTCAGGTGGTTCCAGGGTAGGACCTATGGAAAAAGAGGCTACCTGCTTGTGCATACATTGGGTGCCTCCCTGCATTACCCAAGTAGCTTGTTCTTGTATGAACCATTTCCATTTTATTATGAAACTATTTTGGGCACCACCTTCCTTATTAGAGTGTTTCTTTGACTTCACCCAAGACATTATTGGTATTTCAGGTCTCATGATGATTTTATGTCCTTTTTTCATTGAGGCAGTCTCAGTCTACGCCCAATAGCAGGCACGTAATTGCCTTTCAAATGGCATGTATTTTGTTGCAGCATCTGGAAACTATCTAGTCCAGAATCCCAACAGTCACCGTAGGGCAGTGCTCTCAGGTTTTTCGCATAAGCTCCACTCTGTATAAGCACGTGTGACAGACACCTCCAAAATCATGGTTGAATGTGGATCATAAGGGCCTAAAAGCAGGGAGAGTGAGACCTGCTTTCTGTAATTCAGACATAGTGTCCTGTTCCTCTGGCCCCCATTCAAAGGCAGTTTCCTTCCTTGTGGTTTTATGGTTGAGAGCCAGCAGTATTCCCAGATATGGAATATGTGTTCTCCAAAGGTGCCAATAACCAAAGTAGCTCCTAAAGCAGCCTATTTGGGCATATCAAAACAAAACAAGAAGCTAGGACACAGTAAGCAAACATAAAATTATTAAATAGATATAATAACTTATTGATGGCTTGGAGACAACAGTCAATATCAGATCACATAAAGAGGCAATCTGTGATGGCTTCAGCAAGCTCCCAAAATAAAGAATCTAGAAATTTTCCAGAGGAGGAAAATTTCTTGGAATTACCAGAGGCAGAATACCAAAGATTAATATACAGAACTCTTCAAGAAATTAGGAAGGAAATTAAGCAAAACGCAGAACAGGCAATAGAGAAAATTAAAAAGATTAGAGAAGAGCATGATGACGAATTTAACAGGCTGCAAGAATCCATAGAGAGACAGCAATCAGAAATCCAGAAGATTAACAGTAAAATTTCACAATTAGACAACTCAGTACAAAGTCATAGGAGCAGAATTAAGGCAATGGAAGTCAGAATTAGTGAGACTGAAGATAAAGCACTTGACACCAACTTATTTGAGGAAAAATCAGATAAAAGAATTTTAAAAAATGAAGAAACCCTAAGAATCATATGGGACTGTATCAAGAGGAATATCCTACGAGTGATTGGAGTACCAGAACGGGGTTGAGGTGGGGGGTGGATAACAGAAAATACCAAGAGAATTGTGGAAGATTTGTTGGCAGAAAACTTCCCTGATATTGTGAAGGATGACAAGATATGTATCCAAGATGCTCATCGAATCCCACATAAGGTAGATCCCAGAAGAAAGTCACCAAGACATATTATAATCAAACTTGCCAAAACCAAAGATAGAGAATTTTAAGAGCAGCTAGGGATAAACGAAAAGTCGTCTACAAAGGATAGTCAATAAGAATAAGCTCAGTCTACTCAGCAGAAACCATGCAGGCAAGAAGGCAATGGGATGACATATATAAAGCCTTGAAAGAAAAAAACTGCCAGCCAAGACTTACATATCCAGCAAAACTGTCTCTCAAATTTGATGGCGAAATTAGGGCATTTCTGGATAAACAACCTTAGGGAATTTGCAAAAACCAAACCAAAATTACAAGGACTACTAAAGGGAGTCCTCTGGTTAGAAAATCAGTAACATCAGATAACAACCCAAGACTAGAATACAGGACAGAGCAACCAGATATCAACCCAGATAGGGAAGTGACAAAAATAAAGCTAAAACACTGAAAACAGGGAAACAAATGTCAGTATGTAGAAGATGACAACATTAAAACAAAGAAGAGGGACTTAAAAAATGTAGACATAGATTTTGCATATGGAGAGGAAGTCAAGGCGATATAAAGACATAAAACACTGGTATAAACTTAGAAAAATAGGGGTAAATATTAAGGTAACCACAAAGGAAACTAACAATCCTGCAAGTCAAAATAAAAAACTAGAAAAATACAAAGACTCAGCAAACACAAAATCAACAACAATGAAAAAGTTGAAAAGAAAATACATAAAAACGACTCAGCACAGAAACTTAAGTGGAACAAAGAAACTGAACAACACACAAAAAAAGACATCAAAATGACAGCACTAAACTCATACCTATCAATAATTACACTGAATGTAAATGGACTGAATGTACCAATAAAGAGACAGTGGCAGATTGGATAAGAAACCATGATCCGTCTGTAAGCTACTTACAAGAGACACACAAACTAAAACTCAAAAGATGGGAAAAAAATCTGTCAAGCAAACAACACTCAAAAAGGAGCAGGAGTGGCATTATTAATCTCTGACAAAATAGACTTTAAAGTAAAATCCACCACAAAGGATAAGGAAGGACAGTATATAATGATTAAAGGGTCAGTACACCAGGAGGACATAACTATAATAAATGTTTACGTACCAACAACAGGGCTCCAAAATACATAAAACATACTAAGGGCATTGAAAAGAGAGACAGCTCCACAATAGTAGTAGGAGACTTCAGCACACCACTTTTGGTGAAGGATAGAACATCCAGAGGGAAGCTCAGCAAAGACACGGAAGAGCTAAATGCTACAGTCAACCAACTCAATCTCATAGACATAACCGAACACCCCACCCAACAGCAGCCAAGTATACTTTCTTTGCCAACGCACATGGAACATTCTCCAGAGTAGACCACATATTAGGCCATAAAGCAAGCCTTAACAAAATTCAAAGCATCGAAATTTTACAAAGCATCTTTTCTGCCCATAAAGCCATAAAAGTAGAAATCAACAACAGAAAAAGCAAGGAAAAAAAATCAGACACATGGAAACTGAACAACACCTTGCTCAAAAACTACTGGGTTACAGAAGAAATTAAGGATGGAATAAAGAAATTCACAGAATCAAACAAGAATGAAAACACATCCTACTAGAACCTTTGG
>NW_004444068.1:5172266-5173545 GCF_000243295.1 Trichechus manatus latirostris | reverse complement strand
ATCATCGTCTAATCTCTAAAGGCAAGATACTGCAAAACCTCAACAACAAAAAGACAAATAACCCAATTAAAAAATGGGCAAAGGATATGAACAAGCACTTCACCAAAGAAGATATTCAGGTGGCTAACAGACACATGAAGAAATGCTCACCATTATTAGCCATTAGAAAAATGCAGATCAAAACTACGATGAGATATCATCTCACTCCAGCAAGGCTAGCATTAATCCAAAAAACACAAAATAATAAATGCTGGAGAGATTGTGGAGATACTGGAACATTTATACACTGTTGGTGGGAATGTAAAATGGTACAACCACTTTGGAAATTGATTTGGCGCTTCCTTAATAAGCTAGAAAAAGAAGTACCATACGATCCAGCTATCCCGCTCCTTGGAATATATCCTAGAGAAATAAGAGCCGTCACATGAATAGATATATGCACACCCATGTTCATTTCAGCAGTATTCACAATAGCAAAAAGATGGAAACAACGTAGGTGCCCATCAACGGATGAATAAACAAATTATGGTATATCCACACAATGGAATACTACGCAGTGATAAACAACAACGATGAAGCCGTGAAACATAGCATGGAGGAATCTGGAGGTCATTATGCTGAGTGAATTTGATCAGTCACAGAAGGACAAATAGTGTGTAAGACCACTATTATAAGAACTCAAGAAAAGGTTTAACACAGAAGACAACATTCTTTGGTGGTTACGAGAGTGGGAAGGGAGGGTGAGGGTTATTCACTAACTAGATAGTAGACAAGTATTATCTTAGGTGAAGGGAAGGACAGCACACACTACAGGTGAAGTCAGCACAATTGGACTAAACCAAAGCTAAGAAGTTTCCTGAATACAGTCAAACTCTTTGAGGGAGTAGCAGGGATAGGGATCTGGAGACCATGCTTTCAGGGGACATCTAGGTCAATTGGCATAACAAAGCTTATTAATAAAATGTTCTGCATCCTACTTCAGTGAGTGGCCTCTGGGGTCTCAAAAGCTTGTGAGCGGCCATCTAAGATGCATCCATTGGTCCCAACCACCTGGAGTAAAGGAGAATGAAGAACACCAAAGACACAAGGAAAGTATTAATCCAAGAGACAGAAAGGGCCGCATACACCAGAGACTTCATCAACCTGAGACCAGAAGAACTAGATGGTGCCCAGCTACCACTAATGACTGCCCTGACAGGGAACACAACAGAGAGTCCCTGATGGAGCAGGAGAAAGGTGGGGTGCAGAACTCAAATTCTAGTAAGAAGACCAGACTTAA
>NW_004444068.1:5171142-5172166 GCF_000243295.1 Trichechus manatus latirostris | reverse complement strand
TACTCTAACAAATTCGAAAACCTAGAGGAAATGGACAAATTTCTAGAAACTCACAGCCTATCTAAACTAACACAAACAGAGGTAGAACAACTAAATAAACCCATAACAAAAGAAGAGATTGAAAAGGTAATTTAAAAACTCCCAACCAAAAAAAGCTGTGGCCCGGGTGGCTTCACTGGAGCGTTCTACCGAACTTTCAGAGAAGAGTTAACACCAGTACTACTAAAGGTATTTCAGAGCATAGAAAAGGATGGAATGCTCCCAAACTCATTCTATGAAGCCAGCATAACCCTGATCCCAAAACCAGGTAAAGACACCACAAAAAAAGAAAATTAGAGACCAGTATCCCTCATGAACATGATGCAAAAATCCTCAACAAAATTCTAGCTAAAAGAATTCAGCAATATATCAAAAAAAATAATTCACCATGACCAAGTGGGATTTATACCAGATATGCAGAGATATTTCAACATTAGAAAAACAATCAGTATAATCCATCACATAAATAAAACAAAAGACAAGAACCATATGATCTTATCCATGCAGAAAAGGCATTTGACAAAGTCCAACACCCATTCATAATAAAAACACTCAACAAAACAGGACTAGAAGGGAAATTCCTCAATATAATTAAAGGCATTTATATAAAGCCAAGAGCCAACATCATCCTAAATGGAGAGACTTTGAAAGCATTCCCCTTGAGAACGGGAACCAGACAAGGATGTCCTTTATCCCCACTCTTATTCAACATTGTGCTGGAGGTCCTAGCCACAGCAGTTAGGCTAGAAAAAGAAAGAAAGGGCATCCAGATTGGTAGGGAAGAAGTCAAAGTATCTCTGTTTGTAGACGATATGATGTTGTACACAGAAAACCCCAAAGAATCCACAAGAAAACTACTGGAACTAATAGAAGATTTCAGCAAAGTATCAGGATACACGATAAACATACAAAAATCAGTTGGATTCCTTTACACCAACAAAGAGAACCTCGAAGAGGAAATCACCAAATCAATACCATTTACAAT
>NW_004444068.1:5082597-5171042 GCF_000243295.1 Trichechus manatus latirostris | reverse complement strand
TGATACTCATGGGGAGTGTGCCTCTTAGCTCAAGTAGATACAAGAGACTAAATGGGCAGCTTGTGTCTGTAGGTGAGATGGGAAGGCAGAGAGGGTTAGGAACTGGTTGAATGGACATGGGGAATCGGGTGGAAAGGAGGAGTGTGCTGTCACAGTATGGGAAGAGCAATTAGGGTCACATAACAATGTATGTGTAAATTTTTTTATGGGAGACTAACGTGAAATGTAAACTTCATCTAAACTACAGCAATTAAAAAAAAAGATTAGTCACTGAGTACCATTCTCCTTTAGCCTGCTGTATTTTCTGAACCGTTGATACATGTCTGGAAGAGCTGAAGCCACAGGTGGCACTACTTTATTTAGTTCTCGATAGTCTTACTGTCATTCTCCATGAGCCATCTGCCTTTTTCATGGGCCTTACAGGGCTGTTATACAGAGAATTTGTTGGCACTAACACTCCAGCCTTTAGCATGTCTGTAATCAAAGCAGTAATCTCCTTTTGTCCACCAGGTATCCTCTGCTGTTTCAGATTGACAACCTGAGTGGTTTTGGGCAATTCTGATGGTTCCCTTTAGCATGTCCAGTCAATACTGGCCTAAGGACAGACTTACATACCTTCAGTTTTACAATATCAGGTAGAGGGAGTGTTCCCCAATTAGACATAATATCCATACCAGTAATACATTCAGATAAGAAAAATGAAACTGCATCATGCAAGATCTGTTTAAATCTTCCAACTCTCATCCAAACTTTCACCTTAATCCCATCAACCATTGCATTCCCACATACCCCCAGCCTAATCTTAGGCCCCTTCAAGATTTTATTGACAGGTTTTGGGATTACAGCACATTGGGCTCCTGTGGCACAGTGGTTAAGAGCTTGTCTGCTAACCCAAAGCTCAGCAGTTCAAATCTACCAGCCACTCCTTGGAAACCCTGTGGGACAGTTCTACTCTGTCCTATAGAGTTGCTATCAGTTGGAATCGACTCAACGGTTTTTTGGTTTGGGCTCCTGTGTCCAGAAGCCCCAAGGTCTCTTCCCTACCCCTGGGCCATTTCACGCACACATGTGCATATGGCATTGGTCCCCTGCTTAGTCTAGACCAGAAGGCCCTGGCCCCCTTATCAATCCTTATCTTTATCAACTAGCCTGAGCCTCTGCTTCCAGTGGTCCCAGGTGGGACTTCCCATCCTTAAATTCCTCCCAACTGGGGTGAATAGAACCGACTTGTTTAGACTTCTTTAACATTTGGGGACCAGCAGGAGTTGGCTGGTCCACCCAACCTCCCATAGTGCTGTATTGGAACCTTTGTCTCAACTCCATCAATGTCTTCTGTATTCATCCTATTTCTTAGTAACCGTTTCAAAATCTCCGTCCTGCTAAGTTTTTTCCCCATTGCCTCTTCCCATTCTCATATAAATCACGCTTACGTTTCTCGCATGCATAAGACCCATGCAGAGAAGCTGTCCCAACAAATCTGAGAAGGCTTCTGGGATTGTTGCTTTGTTTCACAGTAGCAAGGTTACATGGGGTGCCCGTGTACAAGGGACTCCCTTGATTACCATATCTGCCATGACCTGTGTAAGGTGTATACTAATTGGATGAATATCCTGATCACCATAAAGCTGTTCCAGCATGGCTTGTCTAAGCAGCACATTAGCTGCTTCCTCTGGGGTGTTCCATTGGGTATTTAGAGGGGGAGAGGGGCACTTTCCCTTTTCAGGGTAAACAAATCTCAGTGCAAGTTTTATCCAGTCCACCAGGCTGTCCATCCCCTCCGGGTTAACCTGTTGTGTAATTGGATCTTGTATCATTGTTCGTGACTGATCCATAGTGAGTTGTGGGTTTTTGCATCAACCCAAATATACTCTTCCATTCTGCAACATTCAAAACTAAAGACACTGCCCTTAAATTGGTTGCTCTCACAATCCACTTTAGTAACGGTTCCTTAGAAAGCTGACGATACCGATCTACAAATTGAAGCAGTTCCTTTACGCTATACTCCCTGGTTTCAGTAGTTTCTTGGGTTTGCCCATTCCCCTCCTGGGACTACCGTCTTGTTGACCAGTGGTCATAGTACTTTCTGTTGTTCCGACACTATTTTTCCTTTTCGAGTCAGCCCTGAGACTAGTGGTCATACTTCTCACCGGACTGGATCTGGGCTTGGTTCAGTACTACAGTCTGCCCCTATGTTCTTTTTTCCCTGCCCTTGCAGCTATTACTGATAACAGCAACCAAGGAATTGTATGTTTCGACCTTTTCTTATCACTCTGTATTTCCTTATGCATCCAACTAGCCAGTTCCTTAGATCTACCACTCCTGTTTCCCCGAATGGCTTTTGCCTTGGGTAACTGATTGCAGCATAACAGCTGCTTCAGCCCATGGATGTTTTTTATCCCATCCAGAAAGCAAAGGTTTCTCATTCTCCCATTCGTCACTTTTTTTCCAAAACCACATATTCCAGTGAGTCTAGGCCGTTGGAGCGAATCCTATTCCTGACACCAACTAAGTGAATAATTTCTTTTATAAGGATCAGCACAAAGCTGGTTCCTATGAGGCAGAAGTTAAAGATGTCCCAAATGCCCAACTTTTCCAAACTGCTGTACCACTTCATCATCTGTAACATTATCTACTCCCCCTCTCAGCTTTGAGTTTGGTAATTTGCTGCAATGTCTCACAGAACTCATGAACCATACTTACAGTTAAGTGGTTTATTAGGGAAGTAACATGGTACAACTTGGGATCAGGATCAGCTTGGAAGTAACAGGAACAACTCAGGACACAGTTCCTCGATCAGGACAGGTTTTTCTTGCCCTCTCCTGTCAGACCCTGCTGGGGGCCTTCTGCCACTGGGCACTGCTGCGGCCTTGCTGCTGCCGGGCCTTGCTGGCAGCCTTCTCAAGCAAGTGTTAACAACTCTCAGTTCCTTCGGTCAGCAAACCCCACCGCGGCCATCTCGTGCCGGTCTCCTGGTTCCTGCCATATCGCACTGCTACCACTCTTGCGACTCCTGTGCCACCGTCTCTTGCTGTCTTCTGTGTTACAGCTCCTCTCTCTCTCTGTATGTCTCCCTTTAAGCCTACCAGGATGGCAAAACTGACCAATTCCCCTCATTAGGGTTCCATACACCTTATTTACATGGTCCCACCACCACAAGGGTGCCATGTACCTTATTTACATTATTAGCAAGTTATCCAATCTCCTTGGTGGGCCACAAGTGCCTCATTTGCATAATCCCACCCACTCATTTGGTGGGAGTTACAAAGACTATGGCTAGATGAGCCATATTAAGTAATCCACTGCACCACAATGTTTTTTTTTTTTCATGAAAGATATTATATTAACATGTAATGGTTATATTTTAGATGAATCAGTAAATATTTAAAATTTTTATATTCTCTGTTTTAATTTCTCATATCAATAGATGTAACCACAAACAAAACTCCTTGGGGTCCTCAATAATTATTTTAAGAATGTAAAAGAGTCCTGAAATAAAAAATTTGAGATTGATGCCCTCAAGTATTATTTTGATGTCAATTTAACATCTTTAAATTCACCAATATTTTTGAAATCATAAATGTTTATAAAATTCCAGTTACCACAGTGGTTTTCTTAAAAATTATATACAATTAAATGTTTTCCCAATTGGAGGTTATACTACATGATGGCAGATAATTTTGAGGCTTTTTCCGGGAATATGTTTGCAACACTGTAATATAAAAAAAATTAAAATTAGATTAAGGCAGTAAGGATCATGCATGACAAATTTGCAAATAGAGTATTCATATATTAGTCTATTAAAATGTTTGCTATTTTAAAATTTCTTCATTTAATTGTAGATAATTTGCTCTTTTTTCAGGATGTTGCCTTATGGTTGTTTGTCAATTGGTGACTGTGTGGGACTTATTGAGGTGGTGAGAAATTCTCACACTATTATGCAGATTCAGTGCAAAGGCGGCCTAAAAGGCGCTCTACAGTTCAACAGCCACACACTACACCAGTGGCTCAAAGACAAAAACAAAGGAGAGATGTGAGTTTTTTATTCTTTTCTTCCTGTGTTAATCTAGGTTTTGTTAGACGTCTTTTAGTGGTTCCATACGTTTCTCATAGTTAGATCAAAGAAAACAGTTGTACCTACTTTGGGAGAAAGGTATGCTCAGTCTTTGAAATGTTTGTAATTATTGTGTTTAAATGATCAAAATTGCTTATAATTTGATAAAATCCTGCCCATTCAGTTTACATATCTAAAATGTGTTTGTTCTTATTGCTTATTTTTAAAAGAAAAAAACAAACATTGCAAATTCTGAAGTTACTTGTAATTTATTATTTAAATGACTCAAAAAAACATTTTAATGAAGTGGAAAATACATTTTTACTATAATGAGAATTATGCTTTGGTCAAGGAACATCTAGAAATTTCCTTAGAAACCCTTAAAAACTTCAGAATTTCAGAGTTCCTCAGATCTTTGGACATAATTACTTCCTTCCCCTAATGCTAGTCAGTGATTGTTTCCATTGTTTACATAGCAACTTTGACCATCTATTCCCAGTTTGGCCTGGATCGTTCTGTACATCCACACTACTCATAAGGTATTTATTTGTTCTTTGTAGATATGATGCAGCCATTGACTTGTTTACACGTTCGTGTGCTGGATATTGTGTCGCTACCTTCATTTTGGGAATTGGAGATCGTCACAATAGTAACATCATGGTTAAAGATGATGGACAAGTAATAATAGGTTTCTCTTATATTTGGGTGTTCTTAAACTAAATTTAGCAGTTCAGGGTACTGTAATTCTGCATGTGTCAAACTATAACTTTCTTTTTTTTTGAAGCTGTTTCATATAGATTTTGGACACTTTTTGGATCACAAGAAGAAAAAATTTGGTTATAAACGAGAACGTGTACCATTTGTTTTGACACAAGATTTCTTAATAGTCATTAGTAAAGGAGCACAAGAATGCACAAAAACAAGAGAATTTGAAAGGTAATCTCAAGAAATCAAAAAGCACAAAATAAAGAATTCTTGCCACTGTATCAGAAACAGTTGGTATTTTTCACGCCTTTTAAAATAATAGATATTACTGTTTTAGCACAGACTGAATATTTTGTTATTTAATTTTGTGAAGGAAAATGGAAAGGGAAACCAATTTAATGTATTGAGTTACTTAAAGCTGAAAGAGAAAGTGATCCTTAAACCTCACAATACATCAAAAGTTATTAGTTACTGTTGTTTAACTAATTGGTCTCCACCTTCTCTATGTTAACATATAGTGCTTAAGACAACATTGTTTAGTCATATAGTTTGAAGAAATTATATGACTATAATTTACACATTTATTTATAATTATTCTTGCTACTTTATGGTGTATCAGGTCTATCTTAGACCTTAAAGTACTAAAAAAAATAATATATATATATATAAAATTCCACTTTATCTGTACCTTAAAGGCTTTAGTATGGACCAGTTCATACATTTAACAAATAATTATTAAACCTCTAATATGCTAGGCATTGGTCTAGCAATGAACAAAGACCTTACCCTCATGGATTTCATACTCTAGTGAGGTAAAAGGAATTGAACGTTGTTGGCAAGGAGAGAAGATAAATGCTATTTTTTAATAGGTTTATCAAAGAAGGCCTCTCTAATGATGTGACAGTTGAGCAGAGACCTGAAGATAATAAGGTCCCTTTGCTCCATACTGACTAAACTGTTTCTATTGCTTCCAGATTTCAGGAGATGTGTTACAAGGCTTATCTAGCTATTCGGCAGCATGCCAATCTCTTCATAAATCTTTTCTCAATGATGCTTGGCTCTGGAATGCCAGAATTACAATCTTTTGATGATATTGCCTACATTCGAAAGACCCTCGCCTTAGATAAAACTGAGCAAGAGGCTTTGGAATATTTCATGAAACAAATGAATGATGCACATCATGGTGGCTGGACAACAAAAATGGATTGGATCTTCCACACAATTAAGCAGCATGCTTTGAACTGAAGTGAGAAGTGAAAAACTGAAAGCCCAGTTGCTGGATTCTACACTGCACTGTTAATAACTGTCAGCAGGCAGAAAGAGACTGGTTGCATAGGAATTGCACAATCCATGAACGCATTAAAATTTACAAGAACAAAAATAAAATATAATTTAAATAATGTAAACGCAAACAGGGTTTGATAGCACTAAACTAGTTCATTTCAAAATTAAGCTTTAGAATAATGCGCAATTTCATGTAATGCCTTAAGTAAGTCCAAAAAGGTAAACTTTGAAGATTGTTTGTATCCTTTTTTAAAAAACAAAACAAAACAAAAAATCCCCAAAATATATAGAAATGATGGAGAAGGAAAAAGAATGATGTTCTTCATTGTCTTGCAAATATTCTATGTTTTGAACCATGGACACAACAAAGTCTGTTATTACATTAGGTCCAAGTAAACTGAAGGTTGGTGTTAAATTACATACAATTGGAAAAGAATGAAAAATTCTTATTTTTCCATTGCTGTTCGATTGATAGTTTGAAGTGAGCTTTTTGACTCCTTGTTTAATGAAGAAAAATGCTTGGGGTGGAAGGGACTCTTTTAAGATTTCACCAGAGAGTTTTTCTTTTTAATAAATCAACCCTTTTGATGATTTGGGGTCTTATCTGCAAAGTTTTGGAAGCAGTCACAAATGAGACCTGTTATAAGGTGTTTAGGGGGGAGGAGTTTTTTCTGGACAGTATTTACAAGCATCTGATCTTATTTCCCAGGGAAATTCTGGACCCCCCACAAAATAAATAATCATCACAGAAAAAGAATGAGCAGGAATAGTTCTTGCTCCAGAATTGTACAGTATTCACCTTAGGTTGATTTTTTTTTTCTCCTTTTGCAATTGAACTGAATTCATTTTCATGCATGTTTTCCAGAAAATAGAAGTATTAATGTTATTAAAAAGATTATTTTTTTTATAAAAGGCTATTTATATTATAGAAACTATCATTAATATATATTCTTTATTTACATGATCTGTCCCATAGTCATGCATTGTTTTGCACCCCAAATTTTTGATTGTTCGTAACACCATGATCAACTTTTAGTCTGTGAGTGAGGTTTAGGCTCTGTTGCATTCATATCAATGAGCAGTGTATACTATGTAAGGAAAATAGATTAAACTTCATCCTCTTTCCTTTTATTTGTTTTCACTTTTAACTCCCCATCCTCCATCGTCTTCTATAGTTGAGAATGGCTCAATCATATGAAAGTAATTACCAAAATTAACACTATTTAGATTATCTTCCTGATTGCTTAAACCCCTCTACTGAGGTATACTCATGAATAGTACTTTATAATATGGGGGGATGGAAACCAGGCACTTTTTACATTTCTGAGCTGTCTATCCATAGCTCAATAATAAAAGTAGGATCTTAACAGCATTTTAAGATCATGCCCCATTTACAGGTGGTCAGGGCTCACCAACTTTATTAAACTACATTTGAGCACAGGATACATTTTTAAATATTTTGAAAGACATTAACCCAAGATGTAGGGGCTAATGGAAGTCATTACTCTAGAATCTGATATTTTACTCAGTATTTGAAATGATTAATGCCCTAGGGAATAGCTTTAGCAAATGTCCAGGTGCCACACCAAAAAAAGTGCAATAATTTATTTACAGTTTTCTAGATTAGACATATTACTGGAGTACAGCTTTATAAAGAGTACACATTGTATTCTCTAGTAACACAGCATCACTGTTAAAGTATCCATCTGTGAGATCAGTTACCTATAGTAGAAGTCTTGAACAATGAACAAGGGACTCTAATATAAATACTCTTAATATTGGCTCTTTTAGAACCCTTAAAGGGCATAATTATTGGAGATTTAGGTACTTCACTAAAGCATGTATATAATATTGCCAACAAGAAAATTAAATTTGAAGATTAGGGGAATTTATTTCTGTAAACTGTCTCGGAATAGTTCAGAAGAATTTAAGCTCTGTTTTAAGCAGAAAACCAGAAAGATTCTTTTGCAGATACAGATTATTTAATAACAACTTATTAAAATATTATACTTAACACTTTTTTTGTTTTTGAGAGATTATATATAGTTAACACATACTAACATCCCAGTCTTTTTATATATCAGGAATTGATTATAGGAAAACTCAGTGAAATGATTCAAATCTAAAGCTTTGATGATGGAAACTGAAGATTTAACAGAGAACTGTGTTTTACCCAAGTGCCAAAAAAGCCTTGAGTCTCCTTGCATAAAATTTATACAATTTTGCATTTTTCACATCTGTCCAGATAGTTTTTGTTTCCCCTGGGACCTCGCCATTAAAACACAAGCCACATAACATTTCATAATTTACATTTATTTTCAAGTTATTATAACCAAATCAATTCTGTTTGAAGAAGTATAGACAGATTCTACAAAGAATACAGATTGTGTTCTAAAAGCTAAGTATTTTAAACAAATCCGAGCAGAGTTTAAGCAAACATTAAAAATAAGAGGCACAGAAAGGACCCCAAAATTGAATGCTACAAGGGGTGACTAGGCTCTGCTGTAGGTCAGTGATAACATAGCTGCTTCCAGTACTGCAGTATCAGAGATGAGTCCCCGTGGATTGGTCCGTTCCTGTGACCCACCATCCTCCTTTTATGTGGTATAACTGACTGTTAGCTCTAAAATTTCATTAAATCACTTGAGAAAGACTTCTTTCAGTGATTATTTTGGAGACGAAAAGGAAAGCAGATTTAAAGAAAAAAAAATTAAATACATTCTAGCAAGAAATAATCACCTGTTTGAAAATCATGCTTTAACTTTTCACCATATTCTCAGCTATAGAAAAACATTTATTTTGAAGATTTTTAGACTGCTGTTAATTTGAAACCTGTTAATCATATTGTAGAATTTGGTTTTTTTTAAAGGATGTTTTTAACTGGATTTTTTTAAGAATGAAATTTGGTTGCCATTTTAGGATAGAACCTAAGCTTCATGTGGGTTCTTATGTCCTCTGTAAAACTTGGTGTCAAAGTAATCAACTTTGCAGTTTTTCCCTTCTAATCTGCTTTATATTATAAGCCCATTAGGAAATGGGAACCCGGTGAATATATAATGAATTGTAAAATATTTTAATGTGTAACTTTTTCAACTCTGAAACTATGACTATTGGTTTTTTGATGAAAATAGCTGCTGATAAAGTATTTTGTGTAAAGTGTAGTTTTTATTAATCAGGAAAATGATGACTTGATTAGAATGTATACACCCTCTTGGATTTTATTTTTAATGGATTGGGAATCTTCACATAGGTAAAACACAGTACATCTGTATTCTTTTTTCCATCAAAAATTGAATGATTTGGCATTATAAAAAAATTATGAGTAGCCTATCTATTTTAAAGGCACCATAGAAATTTCACAGCACATAAACTTAGATTTGTTTCTTAATGATTTTGTAAATCCACTTAATTCCGATTCTGATCAATAGCCCATGCTTAACAACTCTTTGAAGAAATTTAATTTCCAGCATTATTTTAAAGCCAGCATGTCAACTTTTCTGAATATAATAAATTCCTCTGGTTTCTGTATCTGTACAAACTGCAAACCCGGGCTGGACCCATGTACTCAGAATCCACCTTAAAAAATTTATTTTGATGTCTAAGACATCACTAAATATTTCAGTTTAAAGACAATATTGTGGTATTGATAGATCGTGGTGCTTCTACTACTTACAAACAACTTTCATACTTCAGACGTTTTTGAGAAGAGGGGAATATGGAGGGAGGGGGCAGAATAAGGAGGAGCTGTCTGAATGAATTCCATTCTTCATATCCATCCTGCTCAGATGGGGCACTATATAGGAGAAAGCTGAAAATTGTGAGTATATTGTGCATACCATGAGAGAATGAACTCATTGAGGATGGCGTTTCAAAGGCTGATCTATAAAAGTCAGCATTGACAAGATCCTCAGATAATAATTCTTGGTGGCAGAACAATACAGCTGGACTGTTTTTTAAAACACAATCATTTTTATTTTTTAATTATTACATTAAAAATTATAAATGTATCATATTGTCATGGCCTGGGAAGCCTTTCTTCTTTTCTTTTCTCTTAAAAAATATTTTCACTTTCTGAGAAGATTATGAGTATTAGCTCAGTGCAACGACGGTCCTGATAAAATTGGATTGGTAACTACCTCAGAAGGTTCCAGGTGATAAGAAACCAGATAATGGGGAAAAAAGTAGATGAGTCACAATTCAGTACTTTAGGCTCTGACGTTACAAAAGATTTTGCAGAGCACGGTATTTTAGATTTATAAGGTCAGAATTGGCTACGAGTTGGAATCGAGTTGATGGTAATGGGGGTGTTTTAATGGCATTGGAGACATTAAGAAAATACTTTGGCTAACATTTAATCATTGCTCTAGCCATTTGGAAAAGACCGTGGTGCCAGGTCTTGAATTTAACTTTTAAAATTGATTTTGTTCTCTTTTCTTCATTATTAGTGCATTTTGTATGTGTATATTTGCACACGTCTGTTTGTGTACACTGCTTGCTATTCCCCTAGTCGAGGCATCTTTTGTAAAAGGTGTAAGCATTGAGTTTCTAAAATTCAGATGAGTTTAGAATTTACTAGAAGTTTCCCAAGTTGGGATGTTAGTCTTTAAATAAGCTTATTTCATTCAAGTATTGCACTTGATTAAGATTTTGCACTTTATTTTTATTAGTGCAAGGCCATTCCTTCTACTTGGTTTTAGGTATGTTAATATTCCAGCCATGCTAGTTAGCATACGGTGACAAGTGTGAGCCACAGGAAATTTTCTGACTTAATTTTTACACAACTACATATAAGAATTTTAGTAGGGAGGAAACTAAAATCAGCCCATGGTACATTTAGTGCATTTAGGTAACTGATTTTCACTACCAACAGTAGACTCATTCTTCATGTTGTAAAGTGTGGAAAAGGTTTCTGATGCATCTGGTAAGCCAGTTAAAATCTCTGAATTTATCCACAACCTTAATCTGTCACTAAAATAATTGTGTGGTTATGCTAAAGGCTATGTATATTTTTAGGTAATTCTTGTTTCTGTTAATCCTGGGTGAGCAGGGAGGCAGAAAGCCTTCATTGTTTTGTATTTCCTTAAAATCTTTTGTAAGACTAAACTCCATAATTCTAGTATGAATTTCCAAATGTCATCATCTATTGATTTCATAAGAAAAAGCCCTTTACCAGATTTAAGTACCTAAAAGTGGTTGGAGAGCTTTACCTCCATTTCAGTTCTAGAAATGTTTTTGGCTGTGGAACCTATGTTTCAATTGCAGTTCATAAATTCATTATGAATCAATCATTGAACTTGGAAGGTTTGAGTTGAATAAAATCTAAAAGGATATATATCCTTTTGAACATGCCATAAGCACTGTTAGTATCTTGGGGAATGTGACACTACCAAAAGAAGACTAGTAACACATGAAATGTTTACTGTGGAAATTTCAAAAAGGAGCTCCCACCACCTCTTTTAGCCCACCACCCCTTTAATTGTAGCATATTTATTTATTTCTATTTTGTCATTCAGTTACTTGAAGTCCTGTGGTATACTGCACTAGGTGGAAGAAGAATGTTTTTTAATGTTCTTTCAATAATGGCCCAAAAAGTATTTGACACAGCTAGATGCATGTGTTACTGTACTGAGAATATAGAATAATAACAGTGTCACTAAATTTAAGACCTCTTCCCAGTCTTGCTGTTCCTAGCAAGAAGTCTGGCCTGTGACTGCACTTACTGTCTGTGCTCATCAGAACCTGTCAATGTCTGCTTTTCTTTAACTTTGCAGTCTGTAACATTACGCTGTTTATTAAAAAAAAAAAAAAAAATTACTCTGACTTGTGTCCAAACAATCCTTAGTGTACTATATATTTTTAAACAAAAAAAAGTGATAGTTCTATTTCGCCATTTCTTCTGAATACTTCAAGGCAAAACAGTGTTGCTAATAATTTCGTATCAATAATGACTGAGAATACTTGATAGAAAACCTGAAGCTGTTACACTTAAAAAGGCAATTGTACTGCCCCCTGTACAGTGATGAATATTAGAGAAATGTATGCCTGTTTAAATATTAACTTCATTTAAACATAAAAGTAACAAGATTATATGCTTGTAATTTTAGGTAGAAATATATATACTTTTTCAAGTCAGTTGAAGGTCAAAACCCAAAAGTGAAGTTGGGCTAAAAGCAAACTGGTATTGTTCTCAGTTACTGTAAACCTTGAGAAAGGTAAGTCTGGGCTTTTCTTTGATCAGTAGTGCTCATGGGCATCTTTTAAACAATTAAGCAAATCCTTGCTTACATTGCGTTTATTTGCCAAATGGCTTGAGTGACTTTGAATTAATATTGTTCTTAATTGACTCTGTTCTCCAAGCATAATGCATCTCTTTCCTGGGATGAACCAAGCAGACACTATCTGAGTGGAAAACAATAATTGAAACACACACTTGAGGTTTCAACTTACTCATTTTGAATTTGTTAGGAAGAAAAAAATCCCAAGAATTGCACATTGTTAGATGAACATCAAACTTTCACGAACTGGAATAGATGTGCCCTTAAGAAAACTATGGAATCTCAATTTGCAGCATGATTTAAAATGTGTATACATGCATATATTTTTTTATTAACAGAGGTCTTTGGCTTACAAAATAATTGACCACAACCTTTTAAACAGCAAGTTCTGGGCCTTAAATACCTATCACATTTAGCCAGGAGAACAGAGAAAAATTCTCTCCTAATCCAGCCCCTATACCAGTGAAAGGTAGTGAGGCTGACTGAATATTGAAACTTAGGACAAGAGTTTTTATCTACTAATATTTTGGGGCACCTCTACTTGGTGCCAGCAACTAAGCTAGGTGTTTCACATACCCTACCTCATTTATTCCTTAAAATACTCTCACAGAAGAAAAGGCTCAGTTTAGGGCAGCTCCTGTCCGGAGATGAGATGGGAAGGTTGAGAGGGTTAGAAGCTGGTTGAATGGACATGGGGAATCAGGTAGAAAGGAGTGTGCTGTCACTGTATGGGGAGAGCAATTACAGTCACATAAGTATAAATTTTTGTATGGGAAGAAATTAAAAAAAAAAGGAGAGGCTCAGTTTAGCTGACTTGCCCAAGGATAAACCAAAAAAACCCACACCCATTGCTGTCGAGTTGATTCTGACTCATAGTGACCCTACAGGATAGAGTAGAACTGCCCCATAGGGTTTCCAAGGAGCAGCTGGTAGATTCGAACTGCCGACCTTTTGATTAGCAGCCAAGCGCTTAACCACTGAGCCACCAGGGCTCCTGCCCAAGGATACTTATCTAAAAAGTTATAACATGGGCTACAAATCCGAGTAAGTCCTACTTTGAGACACATGTTCTCTCCATTCCACACTAGAAAGAGGAGAAACAACAAGACTTAGTCAATATTGCTGTATTTAATTGTTCAGTTCATTTAGCAATTTATGACTTTAACTGTTAAAAAGCATTAAACTGGCCTAGAATCCAAGTCTCTGGTTTGATTATATCTTACATGTAAAAGTTGCTTCAGAAGATTTCATTACGTTGTCCATGATTTAAGATTGCTTAGTAAAATTTTAAAGATACTTCGAGGCACATTGGAAATCAGAACAGACTGTTTTCAACTCATATGTTCAGCTTAATTTACCCAGAAAGCACTTGTTGAGAGGGACTTGTGACATTCAGTATTTAATAACCATGGTTGACTCATTAATTAAAGTACAGACAATTACTGACTATCCATGTGGGACTTTTCTAAATGTGGATTATCTGAGATGAATGTTGACTTCCAGTATTGCTTCCCCCACTTCACAACATATTTCCAGCCATTTCTCCCACCCCCACCAGAATGTGCACAAAGAACAAAATAAGCTTATGAAAAGCATAATTAACTCAAAAAATGCCACCAAAAGAAAAATTACATGATGCATAGCAAGGTTAAATATAAACAACTCTAAACTTGGTGAATTTTCTAGGCAATGGCTTTCCTCTATCATGAATGGGGAAGAAAGAACAAACTGTAATAGATATGGCAGGGCTACATTTTTCTTAAATTATCTAACAGATTTTTATCTCCCTATAGTGAATGAACTGTTCTTCACTAAGATTTTTTTTTTTTTTATGAGAAATGTTTTAATGTGAACTATGTTGCATAGAGTTAGGCTGGTGTGGGTCAGGGCTCAATGGGTTAGATGCCCTCACTGTTCATTTCTTCATTGACAGATTTTAGCTACAGCTTAAAAGTTAGATGAAACACAACTACCCTGAGCTGACTTTGCCATGTGAGAACAAAAAAATAAAAAAATGCTTCTTTGCCTCAGGTGGAAAGAGATTTGGAATAGAAAGATGGTAAGTTTGCATGTATTCATAAAAATAATAGAATACATAATGAGGTTTTTAAAAAAAATATATGATACTTTAATTACCCTCTACATGATTAGTTTGCTAGCAGAAGTAATTCGGTCTTCAACTGCAGAAATGGTACCTGAAGGACAGGACTTTAATTTGGCCACCATCTTACAATTTCTCTGCTCCTTCCTTTGCTCCTCACCGTACTGTACAGTTGGAATTGATGCTGTTCTTTATAGGGTACTTGGCCACCTACCTCATCTCTGACTGCAGTGCTGTATTTTTCACACAGTAGGGACAGGTGCTGTGTCAATCTCACCATACCAACAATCAGGGCACCGCCTAGCAGAGTCAGTGAAGCCAAGATAAACAGAGGAAGATAACCATTTGGTCATACTTTCTTATGAGAATGACATCTTCCGATTGGCTCTCTGGACTGTAGAAGCATGAAAAGGGAGTCCCATTTTTGTGATCGAAGAATTCCTTTATGTCCAGAGCACTGATGCACCAATCATTCCTATCTCGGTGACGCTTAGGCATGTAAAAGCACTAGGAATATGGAGGAGGAAGAAAGATAAAGGCACTGTTACCAATACTAAGCAATTAAACAACAGTTTTAATTCTGAGATACCTTCAGCCTAAAGCTATTAGTGGAGAATTCCAATCTCAGAGGAGTCCCTGGGTGGTGCAAACAGTTATGCGCTTGGCCGTTAACTGAAAGTTTGGACGTGCAAGTCCACCAGAAACACGTTGGAAGAAAGGCCTGACAATCTACTTCTGAAAAATCAGACATTGAAAACCCTATGGAACACATTTCTACTCTGACACACATGGGGTCTCCATGAGTCGGAGTCAACTCCATGGCAACTGTTTTTTGTTTTGTTTTCCCCCCCAGTCTCAGGAGGTGAATAAAACCTATTACATAGCTCATGGAGAAGGGTTGGCAGGAGGACACAGTGAAATGACCATTCCCAGGTGCTAAACAGGGATGTGGCAAGGAATTCTTAGAATACATGCCATTGCAACTTCTCAAGGACCATGACTCATCCTCAAGGTCTCTTCCTGGACAGTAACTCAATGAATCCATCTGTCCATTGAACAAATATTTATTGAGTCTTACTATGTGGCGTAGTGGTTAAGAGCTATGGTTGCTAACCAAAAGGTCAGCAATTCGAATCCACCAGGCACTCCTTGGAAACCCTATGCGGGAGCTCTACTCTTCCTACAGGGTCACTATGAGTCCGTATCGACTCGACGGCAACGGGTTTGGTTTCTTTTTTTTTTTAATGTGCTTCCAACACCCATTAATGCCTCTACTGTCTTTGCCTTGATCTCCTGTAGTAAACTCATTCCCTAAAGGAGAGAACCTTGAAGGTTTCTGTCCTAGGCCACAGAAGGCAGCCCTACACCTGGGCCATGGTTCCTGGGAGGCAAAACCAGTAAAAGAGCACTCTATCAATTGGTGTGTTTTTCAAAAGAGCTTGAGGTTTATTACCATATCTATCAGGCACTGTGCTAAGGGCTTATGAAAATGTTTGAGACCGTAAAAATTATCACATGTAAAATAGAAAACAGAAATCATCAGATTGAAGTTAATGTTTAATCAAAGACAACAAAATGTAATGTCAACTAATCTAATATGACAACTTTTACAGTTGGGTATAAATATGAACTTTAAATCATATAAGTCAACTGAGTAACTTATTAAAAATCAAAATTTAAATAATCCCTTAGATTTCTTTGATAAGAAAAATTATTTGATTTAAGGTGGGCTGTGAGTACATTTTAACATTTTGATATGATGTGGAATAAACACAAAAAACAAACCTATTGCCGTCAAGTAGATTCCAAACTCATAGTGACCCTGTAGGACAGAGTAGAGCTGCCCCATAGGGTTTCCAAGGAGTGCCTGGTGGATTCGAACTGCTGACCTTTACGGTTAGCTGACAAACTTTTAACTGCTCTGCTACCAGGGTTTCCATGATGTAGAATAGGACCTCCAAAAGTAAGGCTGCGTACAAATGATGCTGCTCATTGGCTCAGCCTGTCAATGCCAGACAGAGATTTGTGAAATTGGACTAATTCTTCTCCTTTCTATGTACCCCGTTTTTCCTTCAGTAATGCTTTTAGCTTCATTCATCTTGATTTGACCACCACAAGGAAACTTCTCTATCCCTAGAAATGGCCTTAGGTACTGACCCTGCTAGGGACAGCCTAGCATGGAGGATTGCTGTAATTCTAGCCCTTTAATTACATGAACTTCACATTACCTTGGAATTGATCTGTACAGCCTCTTCATTATAATGTAGGAGAGCTTTCTGACCTGAGTGGGTGAGGTTCACAAACACCTGGAGACATAGGTACTTCCCCTGACCTCAGCAGTCCACACCACAGGTGAAAGCACAGTCCAGCCAGTCGTCCGTGATATGTGTGTGGATGATGGTGCAGTTCGATTCTTCTCCCTGAGTGCTTCAATTTGAAAAAAAATAAATGTTATTCACCTTCTAGAAAATTTAGTTCTTTATTTCTAATATGGTAGCCTGAGGCGTTTGTCTATTTCAAGGCAGGACCATAATAGATCAAGGAGAAGGGAAAACATTAAGACAAGGGGATAACCACAGCAAACTGCCAAGTTCCATCTCAATTCTGATCCTACTGGCATATTTCTCACTTCACCAACCATTAGACCAATGCTTTTCAAACTTTAGAATCATCTGAGGAGTTTGCTAAAATGTGGAGTCCAGGGCTTCACTCCCGGAGATTCTGGTTCAGTAGGTCTGAGCTGAGCCCCAGGAAACTATATTTAACAAGCAATGCCAAGTATATCACATGCAGGTATTTTAGAGAACCATACTTTAAGCAAAATTACCCTAAATAATTGTAACCAAGAGTCAGTTTCACTCAGAAGTCTCCTCATCTGTCATGACACAGATATGCCCATTGGCTGGACCTGATTAAAATGAGCCTTTAGAAGGAGTCCAACCGCAGGGCCCTTAGTCCTCGTAGCCTCCAGCGGTGCTGGTGACAAAGTACAGTTCCATATACTCACTCTGCTTCCAAAGAGGCAAACACCAATCATACACGGAACCTCTCATTAAAATACTTAACGTTTTTGTCACAAGTAAAAATCGGTCATAGAAAACCCTGTGGAGCACAGTTCTATTCTGACACCTGGGGTTGCTATCAGCCGGCATCAACTCCAGTGCAACTGGTTCGGAACCCCCCTTGAGGTCAGAAACTACATCTTTTCATCTTTATGTTCCTCAAAGCATAAAGCCTCTCACATAGTAGATACTCAGTAAGTGTTCTGCTGAATTAAATTTTAATTGGAAAGCATTCCTTGAGAATCTGCCTGAGTACTACATACACAGAAGGTCTCAGGTACCTTGAGAAGTGACAGACAAAATTCCTGCCCATGAACCCCTGTGGCAGGAAGAAACACTCTGGACTGAATACACTGGACCAACTCCTCATATACCCTCACACACACATCTAGGTGGGTCCCTGTGTTTATTTTCTGGGCGCTTAAAGACAAATTCTATTAGCAAGCTCTAAACTCCGAATGTTTGGAAAGCATTCTTTAGCTAGGTTCATATAGCACTCTCATTAAGAACTTTGACCATAAGTAACCAGTTTTCTTTATTAATGTAACAAACTTGAGATCCACTGTGAGTTTAACATGACCTCGTGGCCCAGGGCATAAAAATCACTTGATGGGGCCTAACAAAGATAAAATGTTGGGCAAGTGACAACGCAAAAAATGGAAAATAAGCTTCCCTTATAGGCAAAACACTTGCCTAAGTAGGGCAGAGACTTTTCCCTACTGGCCTGCTTTTCTACGAAATTAATTCATTTACTTTTCTAGACTAGACATCTTTAAATAGTATTTTATACATTGCCCATTTTCCTGTGCTAGAACTTAAGCTCCTGACCAAGCACTGAACTATGATTTGAGTCTTCTTTGAAGATTTCAGGAAGCTCCAGGTAGAGAGTGGGACTTTCTTTTCAGGCCCGAGTGTTTCAGGTAGAAACAGAGACGCATTTAGGGCTTAAAAAAATGAGCACGTCTTTTCAATAGCATTCGGTGTGTATTGGTCTACAGCTGTGATAAAATCCCTCGTTTGTCTGAACGATGCGGGACTGAGGAAGGGGATAGGATGCATTACCCAAGCCACCCAGCTATCATCTTTAATGGAGCAGAAACTTCTCTTGTAAGTTGCATGAGATCACATGACAAGAGACAGCTGAGAACTCATGACTCTTAAACACTCACTGAATTACTTTAATGAACCAATTTCCTGAAATGCTTAGAAGAGTAACTTATAAATATGAGTGACAGTTTGGTCCACTTTGCAGGAGGTGTTCTCAAACCATCTCCCAAACATACTACATTTTTAAAAATAATTTGACCGGCCTTTGTACACCTCCCCCCAACACACACATACATGTAAATTAATTCAGTTTATATAGGTATTTGTAATTAACAAGGTATTTTTAAAAAAAGATGAGGAAGATGGAGTAATAGGAAAAGGAGAGTAGAAAGCTAGAATGAAGCAGGACTGAGGCACAAACATGTAACATCCAGACCATAAGACCCTTTATAGTTACTAGAAGAGAGCCACAAATTTGGCCCCAAGCTTCCTGACAGCCAAAGCAATGAAAGAGACACAACCATATACAAGATTCTTGGGTGTCTACTGAATAAAAGTGAACTGGTTGATCAGGAGCAGCACAGATTTTCCTGGTGTCAGTACCAAAAAGAACATCCTCCCTGGGATCTTTCTAACAGTGGCCCTGTGTGCGGCTGTGAATGGTGACCTCCACACATCACTGCCCTAACAATGGTAACCCAGGATGCCAGGAGATGAATCTGACAAACAGTAAAAGCAAGCTATTCACTTCCTTTTCCAGGACCCCTTTCCCTCACTGGACTCAGCCTCCCTCTTCTCTTCCCTTCTAGTCTTTTTGTTGCTTTCTGGCTATCCAAAGCCCAAAAGTTCCCTGCTTTTACCCAGTACTGCCCTGCCCCAAAGTACACCATGTTGTATGAACCATCCTCTGAAATTCAATAGTTCCTCCCCTACCCCAGTCAAAAATCCCACCCCCTCACGGCAGCAGACTTCAGTTAGGCACTAGGAGGCAAGGAGTGTTATGGCAGAATGACAGGCAGATTATTTACTGGCTGTGTGACGTTGGGAAAGTTACTTGAACTTTCTGAGCTGCAGCTTTCTCATTTATAAAATGAAAATTTAAATAATAATGACATCCTGTGTTGCTCTAGGTTTAAACAGTGTAAAATATAGACTATATCTGGCATATAGTATATAGTTAATAAATGGTATTTAATGAGGAAGCTAATTCAAAGGAAAGGAAGGAAATTATTATTTATTGAGCAACTACTATATGCCCCGTACCCCCACCCCCCGCAAAAAAAAGAATAAAACCAAACCCATTGCCGTGGAGTGGATTCCAACTCATAGCGACCGTACAGGACAGAGTAGAACTGCCCCATAGGGTTCCCAAGGAGCGGCTGGTGGATTTGAGCTGCTGAGCTTTTGGATAGCAGCCCTATCACTTAACCACTAAGCCACCAGGGCTCCACATGCCCGGTAGCCAATTTAAAAAACTCAGACTCAAAAAAACTTTTATTGTGGTCACATGGAACTCTTAACCTTTCCCTGGGTTACCTACATGTTGAAAGGAGAACTTACACCCTAAGTAGATATCTAATTTGTGGATTATGTGCTGGAGGTATTTTTGAGATGGGGGGGAGGGTGGAGGAATATCTTTGACTTTCTTACCACCTCTGCCTCCACACCAACCTGGCCCCCTACACCCACCACAGAGAGAGGCACAGGTGATTATATCTTTCCTGTACTAGACTACAGTTGGGAAGGCCTAGGTTGGAGAGACCAAAGCCAGCATCCCCTTGTTTACCACTGAGCCTGGGTCTGGCTTTAACTGGAAAACTCTGGGTCTTTTTTCTCTGTTTCTTACCTGAGCATGACAGGCTTTAGGATGGTTATTCCAAGCAAGAAGAACATTAGGACGGAGAAGCCCATCACCGCAAATCCCAGGAGCATGGCTCGGTCCTCTCCTGCACTGGACGGCAGCTTCTTGTGCACATCTGGAGGGTCTCCATCATTGTAGTCTGTATTTCTCTTTTTCCCAGAGGTAGAAAGGCCTGTCCTTTGGCAGAAGTGAGGAGGCGGCATTGCAATAAGCTCATAAGGAATTGGGAACATTTACCAACCCATGGAGACGGGAGGATGGTCCCACTTGCCGCCCACCTGAGGCTCCTGAGCAGGTTCATGGCAACCCAATGATATCTCACATTCAGAGATGGGTGAGAAGTTCTTCTAAATAAGCTAATGTGATGTGTTATATTTTTAAAGAAAACGTAACAAACAAGACTAAGGAATGTTGCTTGATGGATGTCTAAGATCTGTTTAATCAATGACTTGAGAAGAATCACCTATATGTAGTTTTCATTTGGGGGGCAGTGGTGGTTCAGGGGTAGAATTCTCACCTTCCATGCGGGAGACTAGGGTTCCATTCCCGGCCAATGCACCTTATGTGCAGCCACCACCCATCTGTCAGTGGAGGCTTGAGTGTTGCTGTGATACTGAACAGGTATCAGCGGAGCTTCCAGACTAAGACAGACTAGGAAGAAGGGCCTGGCAATCTGCTTTGAAAATCAGCTAATGAAAGCCCTGCGGATCACAATGATCTGATCCACAACCAATCACGGGGATGGCACAGGACTGGACAGTGTTTCATTCCATTGTGCATGGGGTGGTCATGAGTCAGGGGCTGACTCGACAGTAGCTAACAATAACAGCTTTCATTTGTTTTATGTAAGTAAGCGTTTCTGAAATGCCTACAGATCAAGGGGTGAACTTACATATATATATTTCAAGGATACTGAACATTCCTCCTGAAAATATTTTTTACTTTCTTTTATGAATTCCATATGGAAAGAATGACTCAAAAGGTACACATTTGGAATTAACATCACGCTGAAATAGTAGGGCTTTCCCTGTTCTTTCCTATCCACCTGCTGGAAAGGCAGCATATCTGTCAAAAGGCTTTCTGGCCCACAGCCCACTCAACTCAGAATAATGAAGTCTTCACGTCTCCCCCGCACCTTCCAATTTCTGTCTACTCACAGCTCTACATGAGGGACCCTACATTTCTTCCCTTCTCCTTCTGCTTTGTCTGAAAACCTGCTCATGTAATAAATTCTTTCTCAATGGAAAAACACTAAAGAGACAACAGATAAGTGGTAAAGGGTAAGTAAGACAGTACACAATACCGGGGAAGCCAACACAACTTGTCCAAGGCAAGGTCATGAAAGCTCCGTAGACAAATCCAAACTCCTTGAGGGACCAAATTACTGGGCTGAGGGCTGTGGGGACCATGGTCTCAGGGAACATCTAGCTCAATTGGCATAACATAATTTATTAAAAAAAAGTTCCACATTCATCTTTGGTGAGTAGCGTCTGGGGTCTTAAAAGCTTGTGAGCGGCCATCTAAGATACTCCACTGGTCTCACCCCATTTGGAGCAAGGAGGAATGAAAACCAAAGACATAAGGGAAAGATCAGTCCAAAGGACTAATGGACCACAACTACCACTGCTTCCACCAGACTGACTCCAGCACAACTAGATGGTGCCTGGCTACCACCACCTACTGCTCTGACAGGGATCACAACAGAGGGTCCCAGACAGAGCTGGAGAAAAATGTAGAACAAAACTCTAACTCACCAAAAAACAAAAACAAAAAAGACCAGACTTACTGGTCTGACAGAGACTTGAGAAGCCCTGAGAGTATGGCCCCCGGACACCTGTTTAGCTCAGTAATGAAGTCACTCCCGAGGCTCACCGTTCAAAGATTAGACAGGCCCATAAAACAAAACGAGACTAAAGGGACACACCAGCCCAGGGGCAAGGATGAGAAGGCAGGAGGGGACAGGAAAGCTGGTAATGGGGAACCCAAGGCTGAGAAAGGGAGAGTGTTGACATGTCATGGGGTTAGCAACCAATGTCACAAAACAATATGCACACTAATTGTTTAATGAGAAGCTAGTTTGTTCTGCAAATCTTCATCTAAAGTACAATTTAAAAAAAAAAGAATAAATAAATAAATTCTTTCTCGTTGCAGTGTCCAGTGAACAGTAAAGTCCAACACAAACGCTGCAAGCAGGCAACCCATGGACTGCGTCCATGGCACAGATGTGTTTTGTTTGGCCTTTTCTGTGGTTTTTCTAAAATGTGGAAATAGTTGCTAACACTTTAAAAGTTATAAAATTTCCATTAAAATGCTGACTTTTGACTTGAAAAAAAAAAATCACAAGACCCACATTCCTACACGTGAACAACTGGCCAAGTGGATCAGCAGCTGCTGTGGACAGAAGTGTTTGTTCCCCAGTTTGCCACAGTCCCACTCCTCATCATCATTGTCATTGATTTGCTGTTCCCTGCTGGGTAGGCACTTGAGACTCAGAGGTATTTCCATTTTAAGAGGCTAAACAAAATCCTAAGCCAAACAAATGCGGCTATAATGGTAAAAACTCAGGCTCCATCAAGCTGCCTAAAAAGCTTACTAAATTTTGAAGCCCACCAAAATCCCTATCAAGAAATGCATATCTCATACTTGATCACACATCCTTCCTCCTTCCTCTCCCTCGCTCCCTTTCTCACCTGCAACATCTTCGGACTCAGGAGAGAGTGAGGGGAATGCCAGGCCACCCAGGATGTCCCAGGGGCCTGCACTGGGAAGCAGTGACCTCAGAACATGATGGTACTCCTCGGTTAATACTACTTCGGGAACCAACGATCTGCTTTGGGGGTCTTCAGTCCCCTTTGATATTGTACTCATCTTCTATCATCCCACCATCAAAGAATAGGCAGGTGCAGTGCAGTGAATTGCTGTTATATGGCCCTTGTAGCCATGGTCTTGTTACTCCCACAGAATGACTGGATGGGACTATGCAAATAAGGTGCGCGGAACCGTTGTGGGGATGGGACTATGCAAATAAGGTGCCTGTGGGCCACCAAGGTGATGGGTCAGTTTTGTCATTCTGCTAGGCTTAAAAAGAGCCAATCCCAGAGACAGAGAAAGGACCTCACTACCATCAAGAAGAAGAGTCAGAAGCAGAATGCATCTTTTGGACCCAGGGTCCCTGCGTTGAGAACCTCCTAGACCCAGGATACAGAGCTGTAACACTGGAGAGTTGTAACACTGGAGATAGCAGTGGCATGAGATGGCAGTGGCACAGGACCGGGAGATGGCTGCAGGGGGTTTGCTGACTCATGGAGCAAGAGAGCTGAGTGTCTTCAGGCAGGAGACTTCCTAGCAGAGTGGGGTGCCTCCAGGCACTTACGATGAGCTAAAAAGCTGTAACACTTGCCCAAGCAGGGCAAAGGCAAGGCCTGAGCAGGGCCCGGCAGCAGAGGCCTACCCACAGGCACGGCTGAGAAGAAGCTATACTGATCAAAGCAATGTATCCTGAGTTCTTCCTGTTACTTCCAAGTTGATCCTAATCCTGAATTGTAACCTGTTACTTCCCTAATAAACCCCATGATCGTGAGTATGGTCTGTGGGTTCTGTGTGGCCATTGCAACGAATTATTGAACCCAGCAGAGAAGTAGAGAATGCAGTGGGAGGGACGGCTGGTGTCAGAATTGGTGAAAAGGGTTAGAGACTGGAGGTATGTCTGACCTTCACCTCCTAGGAATCAGCTTTGGGCTGATGCTGATCTTGACTGCCTCTCCTCCCCCTGAATTTAGACAAGATCTGATGCTACCATTTTACAGCAGGGAAATTTTTTTTAAATAAAATTTGGGCCAGTACATTTTATAATTTGTCAACAAATATGATCGTTTGATTAAGGAGAGAGTTTTAACCTCAAAGTACAGTTTGTATATTTTCTGTAGTTTTCCCATACTCAATACGTGCATTTCCCTTGTGAAACTGGACTTCAGTTGCTTTTATCAGAAGATATCCTAGAGGTTTACTGTAAGATATCTCTGGTGAAGGGGCTGATAATGAGGTCTGCCTGGCATTTCTACCATATATAAAACAGGCATAACCTGATTCTGGTCTAGTTTAGAAATAAAGACATACCCGGTAGGGTACAAGACTATGTTTTCTCTTTCTGATATTTCTGTCCACTTTGTTCAAAGGCTTTATGAAGAGTTGACAACCTCATACATTCCTTGTGAAGAACTTATTTCAGGTTTGGGGAAGGGACTGTATTACTGAAAATGAACACTGTAGTTCTTGTTTGTTGCCGTCTAGTCGATTCTGACTTGTGGCGACCCCGTGTGTGCAGAGTAGAACTGCTCCACAGGGTTTTCAAGGCTGTGACCTTTCAGAAGCAGATCACCAGGCCTGTCTCCTGTACATGAATATATTTTTATTATTGTAAAAGTGATAGACTTCTGTTTCAGCCGTGTGGTGGGCTAAGAGCCTACTCAGCACTCTAACTGAAAACAACTAAAAACTCTGGCCAAAACTGAAAAAAAAAAAAAAAGAGTTGGAAATACTCAAAGGACAAAAACTATGTGAAAGTGGGGACCCAGAGAAGGAAGTGGACTCCTGAAGTCAACTTTTACCTTGAGGGCATTTGTAAAACACGGTAAACTTAAGCCTCAGTTTTCACAGTTGGGGGGATGTGGGGACAGGAAGTAATACCCAGAGCCTATCCAAGGTGTGGAATATAAGATACCATTCAAGTAACTGAAGCCGGAACCCCAAAGGGCCTCAGACTCAGTGAAGGATTGAACTAGAAATAATCACGCTACACACACACATACACCATAGGAGTCGGCCAAGAAAATGCTTTTCTCAAATCTTAACAGTGAGTAGGAGAGGAAAATTAAAATCTCCCTTGAGGTTTTATAACCTGTCTCAAGGAAAAAAAAAAAAAAACTTTCAGTGCAGTCCGTGAGACAGAGGCATAATATGCTGACCGTACAATCTAATTTTAATCTGGATTTCTAGTCTAATAGCTATGTTTTCTGAGAAAAACATGTTTTTCCTCATGGTCAAAACCAGGATGTGAAACCATATGCCCCCAGGGATCTTGACCAAGTGACCATCTGCACCCCTCAAAATATACATACTCAGGAAGAGTGCCGTCTGGGTGCTGTTGCCAGCAAGGTATTTTTGCAAGATAGTCAAAGAAAATACATGTAAGCATCTTGTGACTGCTATCTAAACATCCTGTGAAACTATCTGTAATCACTAATTATAGCTATTAACAATTGGTAGCCAATCAGTGTTCTGCAGCTACACCCTCTGAACCAATTAGGCACCTTTTCCCCACCTCGAGAGATCCTGCCTCCCACTTCCCTAATCGGAGATGCACCAATCAAGACCAACCTGTGGCTGACGCCTGCTGATGCCTGCTGATGCCTGCTACAGCAGTATAATTATCCCTGATTCACCACTGTCTCCTCTCAGTGAGCTGTGCTGTTCCCAGTTCTAACTGAAATCTTTGCTTGCAATAAACCTCTGTGATTTTCTCTTAAACAGACTTGGTTTTCTATACCGCAGCAACAAACCTTAAGGTGATCCTCAGGAGAGTTTGTAGCCTGAATTCACATTGCCTGGGTAACGCAAAAACCGTAAGCTAAGCATCCAGTTTAATGTTGTCTCCAGTAGGTCGTGTTCTCTGGCACCTGGCACAAGCAAATTCCTATTTCTCTGGAGGAACCCACCTTCAACCTAGGCCTCAAAGGATTCCTACAGATTAAATTCCAAGGAGTGTGTGCTTTCCTTAAAAACTCATAACACACACAAAGAAGTAAACAGGCTCCGAGAGAGGAAAGAGAAACAACGGAATCAGATCCACAAAAACTTAAGATATTTGGACAGAATAAAAGGTAAGTACCTATAATATGTTTAAAGAACTAAAAGAAGGATTGGAAATATCAGAAGAGCAAGAAACTCTAAAATATGACCAAGCCAATATTAAAAAGAACCAAATAGAATACCTAGAAATAACATTTACTTTGTAACCATTCTATTGGTTGCATACTAATCCATCACTTGGCTATGCCACGATTTCCTTAACCACCTCCTTATTGGTGAATATTAGGTTGTTTCTAGTTTTCTGAGACTATAAACAGCCCTCTAGTTAACCTTCCCATTTTTTAAGCTAACTGTAATTAAATTTACGGTATTTATAAGCACCTTTCATCCAAGAACCTGAAAGCACTTAAGAATGATCTAGTTAGCTCTCTAGCCAGTGAGATGAGTGAAAAGCGTTTTTATTCCTTTTTGCCGACAATACATGTCCACTTCTAATCATTGTGTTGCCTTGAGATGTTTTATTCGTAGTCAAAGTAGTACCCACCCCTTCTGTTGCCTTCCTACAGATCAGACTGAGTTTCCCACCAGACCTGAGTCACAGCTTGTACCACACTTTGCTACTTGTGCCTTCTGACTTCACCTGAGGTAAACTCTATTTCAAAGAGCTTGAACTTGCTTGTCTGGGTGTGAGCCCCACAAAAGCCAGCAGCCTTTCCCTCCAACACTGTGACTTGTGCAAAAAGTATTCTTCAGAAAGACGCTTGATAATTCACCTGACACTCATTTTGCATGAATAACTTCTAAGCATTTCGTATGTTAAATTAATATTTCCCTGTAATTTGTTTTTGTTGCAGAGGAGAATCTGGTAATTATTTTTACCCTTCTATTTTTTAATTACAAAATTATTTAACAACTTCTTTTGAAACAGCAAATGAGATGGAGTAAAGTCAGCACGGTTCGTCAAGTTCGGCAAGAGGAAAGACTGACAGTCAAACTGTGCATTTCAGAAATGAAATGGATATTGTATCGCTTTGGGGACAATATGACTACCCTTATATCTAGTTAGTTCTGTTATGAATGGGACATTAAAACTTGTTCCCTTGCCTGTTCGTCATTTGATCTTTTGCCATACTTTGTCTTTCCACAAAAGCCATTTCAAGGAGAGAAGTGTTTTTGCCCGTATCTCTTTGTTTCTCCTTCCTCTTTAGTCTGTCTGCTTCTTCTTCCCCCATCTCCCAGCCTCTAGCAAAGAAAGAAGGAAAGAAAACCGTTACCATCAAGCCCATTCAGATTAATGGAGACTCCATGTGGTACAAAATAGAACTGAGCTCCATAGGGTTTTCTCGGCTATAATCTTTATGGAAGTAGGTCACCAGGCCTTTCTTCCACGGGCTCCACGGGGTGGGTTCAAATCTCCAACCTTTCAGTTAGCAGCCCAGCACAGACCATTTGGGCCACTCAGGGACCTCCCCACCCTCTATCCCCGTGCAAACCCCCCTCTCTCTCTCTTTCCTTCTGCATTCTCCTTCTCAAATATCCATGAATGTAATTAAAGGATAACGGAAGCGAGTGACCTGGTAGCCCTCATGATCTTTAATGTTTCTACTTTCTCGGCTCCCAGCTCCACTTAAGCCACTAACAAATATTTCAGGTTTCCAGACAGAGAGAGAGAACTCTGCTGTGAAATGTACCCATCCCAAGAGGAAGCTTGCAAGCTTTTAATATCACAATCCTCAAACACCCTCAGTCATTGCTTTTCTCTCAGTGTTGGTGCTCATTTCTGAATGCCCCACTGCCCCAAACCCAGGCCAGGGGCAAGGAGTGCTAACTCTAGAGCAGCTTCACTCAAGGCTCTCAGCCCCTCTGCTTTGCATTCCCCTGGGGAGAGAAGAGGTCCTGAAGACAGCCTAACTATCTCACTTCCCCTTATGGAACAGAGATGAGGGGTAATAACAATCGCTGAGTTGTGTAGAGAGTATAATGGGCTAGCTACTGTGGTACAGCCTTCAGTATGGACTGCACCTCAACATAAAGAAAACAAAAATGCTCACCACTGGACCAATAAGCAACATCATGATAAACGGAGAAAAGACTGCAGTTGTCAAGGATTTTATTTCACTTGGATTCACAATTAATGCCCATGGAAGCAGCAGTCAAAAAATCAAACAACATATTGCATTGGGCAAATATGCTGCAAAAGACCTCTTTAAAGTGTTGAAAAAGCAAAGATGTCACTTTGAGGACTAAAGTGTGCCTGACCCAAGCCGTGATATTTTCAATCGCCTCATATGAATGGGAAAGCTGGACAATGAATAAGGAAGACTGAAGAAAAATTAATGCATTTGAATTACGGTGTTGGTAAAGAATATTGAGTATACCATGAACTGTCAGAAGAATGAACAAATCTGTCTTGGAAGACATACAGCCAGAATGCTCATTAGAAGCAAGGATGACAAGACTTCGTCTCAAGTACTTTGGATACATTATCAGGGGGGACCAGTCCCTGGAGAAGGACATCATGCTCTTTCAGAGAAAAAGAAGAAGACCCTGGACAAGATGGATTGACGCAGTGGCTGCAACAACGGGCTCAAGTGTAACAATTGTGAGGATGGTACGGGACCGGGCAGCGTTTCGTTCTGTCGCACATCGGGTTGCTATGACTTGGAACCAACTTGATGGCACCTAACAACAACAACAACTGAGATAATGCTTTGTATCTGGTAAGCATCTTATTTCATCTTACCCTAAGGCTATGTAGGGGCTATTATTATCCTCATTTCACAGGTAAGCAGAAGCGGCAGGGAGAGGTTAAGGGACTTGTCCAGTCGCATAGCTTTTGGAGCTAGGATTTGAATCCAGACCTGATGATTCCAAGGCCAAAGCATGCTTCACCGATGAGACCTGATGCTGGTGGTAATTCCCTCACTCCTGCATTCAACCAAGAAATGCTTGTCGAGCACCAGCTATGTGCTAGACCATGTTCTATATGCCGGGGATCCAAACCAAAAAAACTGTTGCCAAAGAGTCAATTCTGACTCATAGCAAACCAACAGGACCGAGCAGAACTGCTCCCTAGATTTCCAAGGCTGTAAATCTTTATGGAAGCCGACTACCGCATCTCTCTCCTGTGGAAGTGGCTGATGGGTTCAAACCGCTGACCTTCCAGTTAGCAGCCGAGTGCTTAACCACTGCGTCACCAGGTTTCCAGTGGTGATTTAAAAAAGGTCCCTGGACTCCAGGAGTTTGCAACCCAGAGAAGGAAGTCAACAAGAAAAGATGCAGCCCCACGGTGTGTGTGCTGCTAGGGAGGCCTGGCAAGTGGCACCCTCAGAGGATGGGGACCAAACTCAGCCCCCAAACTCCCATGGCCGCTCTCCTTCCACCCACTTGTTTGAGGAGATGCCCGTCATAGGCTGAGAGTCTAGTGGTGACTTACCTCCCCTGGCGTCTCTTGCCGCCCTGGAGTGTAATTTGAAATGGGATACTGAACGGCTGCATGGGACCAGGGGCTGGGCAAAACGAACTCCTTTCACCTGAGTCATGGCCTCCGTGGACGTGGGAAGGGTGCAGTGTAAGCACCGACGAAAGCGGGGTCCCAGAGGGAGCCGCCAGACCCCGGCGCAGTGGCAGCCATCACAGTTGCCAGCCTGGAGGTAGTGCGCCGCCCGCTTTCGTGGACAGGCCGCCCGGGGGGTGCTACAGACTCCTGGCCAGATGGCAGCAGTCAGCCCCCGACCCTCTAGACGGACCTGCGTCGTTTTCTGCAGCCAAAGCTTCTCCCCTGTGGGTACCTATTGCCTGCGTTTCCGCTTCAGCAGCCCGGTGCATCGCCATAGAGACCTGGGCGCTTGTGGAAAGTTCTGAGGCCCAAGGGACCGTATATAATCGGTAAGGGACACGCTTAGTTCAAGGTTTATAAGAAGAGGAAATGTTTTGCTCTGGCCACGTTTCCTTTTTCATAAAATTTCTGTTAGAGTGCCTGCTTAGAGAATGGGGTTTTCTGGTTAATTGAATGTTCCGAAGTAAGATAATTCGCTTTTATACAATTTGCAGTTTCCCAATTTTTAAAAACTTAAAGGGCAATTGAAAAAAAAAAATCACTGTTAAAACTATATCAAAGTTAAAAAAAAACCTCAACTCCATCTAATATTATTTCATTTTTCTTTGATGGCCTAAAAGGCATTTTAGGATCTTTCAAGACCCTCAAATTATGAACATCAATTGCCTTTATACTGTAGCTTAGCTGAAATGTGGATGATAGAATGCCAGATAAAACACTTTTTCTGTGTATTTTTAAATAAAGGCAGTATTATCTTAACATTTTCCAAAACTCTCTTGTGAACAAGGATGAAGTATAGGGGGACCTCATACCATCAAGAAAGCTGTGCCAGGAGCAGAGTGCCTCCTTTGGACCGGGGTCCCTGTGCCGAGAAGCTCCTAGTCCAGGGAAACACTGATGAGAAGGCCAACAGAGAGAGAAAGACTTCCCCTGGAGCTGACGCCCTGAATTTGGACTTTTAGCCTACTTTGACTGTGAGGAAATAAACTTCTCTTCGTTAAAACAAAAAAAAAAAAAGAAGTATAATCTCATCTGTAAACATCCATGTACATATAACCACATAAACTGTCACTTGCAGTTGTTTTAATATTGTTTAATGAAAAAAAATATTTACATACTACTTATTTGTATTATTTTTCTATTAGAGATATAGACCATGATTGTTATACAACATTTGGTTTTAATCATCTGATGCTATTTGGAATAAAAACTGGTAGCAATCAGAATTTTCTTTGATTTTCTTTCTGCTCCTTGATTTTCCTCCTGGTGACCCTTCACTTGGTAACTGACTGGCCTGTCTGTCCACCAGTACCACATCCACTCCCCTCTCATGCCTCGATCCAAGCCCCTACATGTGCATACTCACGTGTTCACAGCCTACCTCACAAGAAGAACCTGGACAAGTCTGTATGAACTGCAATCCCTGTGTGTCCATCCAGGACCATGGCAAGACTAAGACAAATGGAGCATGGTGGCAAAAGGCCAGGCATGTGTACCGTCACTGTGCATCAGGATCCCTGGGCCCCACTCCTGGCCTCCTAGGCCCTCCTGAGATCCTAGCTTACTCCTTCCTCCCAGAGGTGCTGGAGATCACTTCCTGCTCCACAGAACATCAGGCATGAATCAACTGTCAAGCCCATCATATGGACCCCCTCTTTTTCGGGGCTAGAGGCTTTGAGTTAAACAAAACCCGTTGCTGTAGACTTGATCCCAACTCATAGCAACCCTGTAGGACAAAGTAGAACTGCCCCATAGGGTTTCCAAGCAACAGCTGGTGGATTCGGACTGCTAATCTTTTGGTTAGCAGCAGAGCTCTTAACCACTGCACCACCAGAGCTTCTGAGGCTTTGAGTACTGGGTTCAAATCCTAGCTTTGTAACTTCGAGTAACCCTTTCAACATTCCCTGCCATAGTTCTTAGGGAAAAAAAAAGGAGTAAATAAAACTCAAGTGTGAGTTGTATGAGTATGGTGAAACTTAATTAGTTGGGAGATCTACAGATGAAAGGGGCTGTTATTGCATAATGCTGTCACCGTGGATTCCTGGCTCCAGGGTCCACAATAATTTTCTTTTGCATTTGACAGATGCTTTATTCAAGAATAAAAAGAACTCTCTCTTTTCACCATTTCTCCATTCTTTTTCATATCCTCTCAGTTACATACTGCTTATTACAGCTAAGAATTCCTTTGTAACTGAAATTCTCCATGTTCGTGTATTTTCAATTTTATAGATGCACAGATCATTTACGACGATCTGGAAAGTATACAACAGCCTATGTTCTTTGCATGTCTCTGTGTATCTGCGTGTAGGAGAATAAATACTCTCTTAACTAAACCATCATCATCATCAGGTAAATTTTTGCTGATGCAAACAACAATTTAAACTGTCAAAAGTGAAGTCATATTTGATCTTACATTCACTTTGCAGGGAAAAAACAACAACAAAGGAGAACTCTGTACCACGCATTTACTGAGTCTTAGATGGGATCTGCCTTTTTCTTTATGAGCATCTCCAGTCATCTTTGCTAATAAAATGGACATCGGACCCTATGAAGTTCCTACTTGGCTCCCATCAGAGAAACCAGCATCACCTTTCTGAACGTGTTTTTTCCTCCTCTAATGAGTAACAATACTAATAACCAGTTGCAGTTCAGTTGATGCCAACTCATGGCAACCCCATGTATGTCAGAGTACAACTACTTCATAGCATGCTTTTCAGTGGCTATGATCTTTCAGAAGTAGATGGTCAAGACTTTCCTCTGAGGCCTCTGAGTGGATTCAAACTGCCAACCTTTAGGTTAGTAGCCAAGTGCTTAACCATTTGGGTCACCCAGGGACTCCAATAATACTAATGGCTGGCATTTATTAAGCACTTACTGTAAGTCAGGCACGATTCCAAGTCTTTACATGTATTAATTCATTTCTTGGACCTTTTCAAGAGCAGAGAGCTACACTGAGTTATACAACCTCACAAGAGCCACAGAACAGGAGCTGTCCGGGCATACAAAGGATTCAATGGATAACTGAGGCAGAAACCAATAGAAATGACAGCTGGAATTGTTTAGATAGGTCAACGGTCCTGGATTTATGGTCTTGTTTGAAATGCACTGTGACCAAGTCTTCACCAGGTGGCACTGGGTATGGAGTACAGACATGCTTTCTAATACCCCAAGTCAAGGTGATTGTTCACCCACTTCATGAGTGGTGCTTGAATTCAAGTGTGCTTAAAGATGACATGAAGAGCTTGTATTAAATATAGATTCTCAGGCCCTGTCTCGAGAGATTCTCATAAAACTTGCTTGGATATAGTACCCAGGAACCTGCATTTTAAAAAGCCCCTCATGTGATTCTAATACAGGCAGCCCTACATTCCTACTCTGAGAAACACCAGGCCATGCTATGGGTTAAGTAACCTTGGAGGCCTGACTTTTAGGATATAAACACTGCTTTTAGTCCTAGCTCATGTCACCTCCCTGGAACTCAGCTTATTCCTTTATATAATGTAGGGGTTGGAGCAGATGATCTTTAATGTACTTCCTACCTTTACAATCCTATAAAGTATGCGAAACCATAAGCTTGTTTACAAGAACAGGCATCTGCTTTCCTGGAATTGCAATAATGCTGCTGAGTGGCAATGTTCACCTAGAAAGAAAAGAATCCCGCCACCTCCCCTCCACCCCCCATGTACTTTTCCTAGACAAGAAAAGATGACAGTAATGATAACTCAGGCACCCTGAGCAAGCATGGACCAGGCATTGTGCTCAGCGCTTTGGGAATGTTGTTTCCTTCAGTCTCATAACTTACAGAGGGAGGTCCTTTACTCATTCTGCAGACGAGGACTCAGAGGCCTCGAAAGGCTGAGTAACCTGCCCAAAATCACACAAGCAGCAAGAGGCAGGTCCAGGACTCCAAAGCAGACTGGATTCAAAAGCCCATGCTTTTTTCTTTTTCATTTTTAAGGAACAAACATTTCTTTTTTGTTTTTGGTTTTGTCTTATTGTGGTAAATATATATGTAACAAAACATCTGCCATTTCACCACTCTTTGCATGTACGATTCAGGGACATCAGTTATGTTCATCATGTTGTTCAACCACCAGCATTATCCATTTCCAAGTTTTTCCATCACCTTTAACAGAAGCTCAATGCCCCCGAAGCAGTGACTCCCTCTTCCCTCACCCTCTCATCCATCCCTGGTAACTACGAATAAACCTTGGTCTCTATACACTTGCCTATTCTAGATCCATGCTTTTAATGACAATAATATTCTACCCCTCACTCAGAACTGGGATATGTATCTTATTCTCATGCCTTGAAGGAGCCCACCCCTTTGCCCCAAGAATGTTACTGGACAGGTGTTCACTGAGACAGGATGTTCAGAAGTTTTGATAAATCAGGGTATCTTGATTACTTTGAAATAAATTCTTGTTCAGGACTTGACAAGTCCCCGTTTCTTGGCAACTGGTATCTGGTCATTAATTCCAATGCATCCTTAAAAATTACAGAATAGTCTCTGTTAACAAGAACCCAGCTCTTCCAGGGACAGTGTCTAGAGGCATTCAGGGTGGCCCAGCATCTGACCTACTGACATAAGCTGTCCTACAATACAGCTTCTAACAAAATTAGACCCTGTCCTGAACCCCTGGGAATAGAATTGTTTGCCTTTACACCAAGAAGGTTGGTAAAGCACCAGAATCCGCATGTGATGTGTGCCCAGGCTGGCTTCGAGGGGCTCGTGCTGTGAGCCCTAAAGTTCTCACGAGGTTGTCCAAAACAAAAAAGACATGTCAGCAGGGCCTATGGTGGTTCCACGTGTGCCAAATGTGCCCGTGACAGCATCAAGCTGCCTTTCCTTACTGAGGAGCAGAAAATCGTTGTGAAAGTGTTGAAGACACAAGCACAAAGTCAGAAAGCCAAACAAAAAAATCTTTTTTTTTTTTTTAATAATAATTTTAAAAAATCAAATGGCTTTTAAAAAAAAAAAAATCAGAATTCTCAGTTGGCAGATGCTTTCTTCTCCTTCTGAGGAGAAAAAGACAAATGATAGAAAAATTAACCTACATCAGATTCTTACCTTTTAAAAATAAAATTCCAGGACAGTTCCTGGAGTCAGCAGTGATTCAAATAACTCTCTTGTTTCAGGAAAACAAGTTTATAGCTAGTGTGCTGCCGCTCCCCGTCCTGTCCCTGTGGCGGACCCCCTGATGGTCAGCTATGGCTGAACTTGAAATGTTAGCTCGATGAGGATCCAAACCTGTGTCTGTTTTATTCACTACTGGATCGCCAACACCTAGAACAATGTCTAGCATGTGACAGATAATAAATAGTTCCTGAATGATTGAATAAGCTGGACACTACCTCAAAAATGATTCTGTATATGACATTAGGGCAGCAACTTCCAACCAACAGGGGTAGGCTTCCAAGATTAAAACATTTTGCAATCCCTGTCTACATCTTCCCCATGTATGTCTACAGCCTCTCCACAGTGTGAATTAAAGTTCAAAATGATGACTGTGAGAATCTGCGAGATTCTTAGTCTTTCTATTTAACAAGCACATAGAGAGCTTCTCTAGTGTAAAGGTCAGTTCTATTCACATGTTCTACTTCAGTAGTTCTTAAAAGGGACGGTGCCACCCCCTGGTGGGCATTTTGGAAATCTGTGGGAGCATTTCTTGGCTGCCGGCATCACTGAAGAGACACTGCTGTCATTGAGGGAGCGGGGGGCCAGATATGGTTGATGTCCTGCAGTTGCAGGGAAGTCCAACCCAATGAAGAACTGCTGAATGCCACAGAACTTTCTATGTCCTACTGGACATTATATAGATTTTAAAAAAACCTGTTTATAATAATCTGAACAAAAACCTAACTCCATTTTGCATATGAACATAAAGGATCTTTTGCACTTTTGCAGTATCCACTGAGTTTTCAAAAAAATGCACTACTGTGTCAACTGAGAGAAAATCGCACTTTGTTTTGTTCAGAACTTCACCAAAAGTTCTTCACCATTTTAGAAAATTACATCACCATCAGCAAAACTGTTCATAGAATTTGAGCTGCCAATACAACACACCCAAATCTGCCAGTTTTCAACTGTCATATCCACAGTGATTGTCCACAGTGATGTCAGCATCTCCTTCATACATAGTACTAAGGTAGCACGCTCAAGTATTCATATGCAGAATTACATGTTTAGTGGTACATTACTTAACTTCTCCTATATCCTGTTGCCGTCAAGTCGATTCCGACTCATAGCGACCCCACAGGACAGAGTAGAACTGACCCCATCGGGTTCCCAAGGCTATAAATCTTTACAGAAACAGACTGCCACATCTTTCTCCCACAGAGAGGCTGGTGGGTTCGAACTGCCAACCTTCGGTTAGCAGCTGAGCGCTTTAACCACTGTACCACCAGGGCTCCTAGTATATACTACTGTGAGGACATATGTAGAGGTAGGCTATATTATCTATAAACCTCATTTCAGAATAATAACTAACTTGTTCTGAGAAGGGCACATGGCATCTTAAGAGGATGAACATTACTCGTCTTCTTGCTTCAGGCTATTTTTTTTTTTAAGCTTGACTCAAAACATCCTTTTCTAGGCTTTTTTTTGATACATCCTTTTCCAGCAACTTCCTTGAGCCAAATGGGACATGTCTGCTCCAGTGAATTCATTGTCGCATCTCAATCAGCTCATTTGGAATGGGCAGATTTCAACATGCCAGTGCAAAGAGAAACCCACACAACACCTGCACTGAACTAGTCCAACCTTCTCTGCATTTCTAAATTCACACGCCATAGATAACAGGTAAGCTGTCCTTTTCTTCCTCATTCCTCTTCTCCCCACCACCCTATAGCATCATCAGTGTGTTGACCTGCCTGGTCTTCTAGTACCTGCCACACAGTAGGATTGGAATAAAAGGGTTGAATGAATAAATGACTCTTGAAGGTATCTGTGCCAGAGGTGACACAAGACAAATGTAGAGAAGCAGGGATAGGACCCAAGAAGGGGTATGTGGGAAGGCTGCCTGCATTTTTAACCAGTTATGAGGACATCAATTTATTTTAACCCAAAAATACGGTTCATCAAATATTGTAGCTATTTGAAACATTTTGTACATTTCCATCCTGCCTCTTTCTTTACAGAAAAGAAGAATAAGGTTTCTTACCCAAGCACCTTCAGTTCACTCTTGCCTCTGGAAATGTTTCTGTTGCCATATTACCTCTGCACCCACTCAACCCTCCTTCCTGCACCTCCCAGAGGAAAGGGGTTCTCCTGCTTCCCAAGAAACTCCCCTCCCCTCCCTGCAGGAACTTGCTCTGACTCCTCTTGTGTAATACCAGTCTTGCCCTCCTTCTACAAAAATGTCCAGACCTTCCCTAGCCTACACCTTTATTTCTCCTATTCTGTTGTCTCTTTTCACTGCAAAATGTCTCACAGCAATAATGGTTACATTGTGTGCTCACATTACACCAGGCACTATGTTAACTAAAAAATATATACGTATATATGTGCGTGTGTGTTGTGTTCTATACAGGTAGTTGCCAACTTAGGACGTATTTGAGTTACGACCAACTGCACTTTACAACCGTCCATTTTTTTTTGTACATCTTATCGTTAGTAATGTGTACTGCATACAACGTTACAGTGTGTAATTTGCTGATGTTATCACTCTCAGATGTTCACTTGCAAATGTTCAATTTTATGATTTACCATTCAAAACACTGCCATATAGATTTTAGTTTACTGAACTGAATCGGGCATCAGTTGCTTGAAAACATGGACCCAAACGCTGATTGCTTTGCTAAAGTCTATAGGAAGATTCGGGAAGCAGTGAGATGTTACCATGAAATATATGAAGAAAAAAAGAAAAGGACCATACAGACAACTCTCACTAATTTTCTAACTAGAAACGCCATCCCCATTCCCAGGGATAATCCAGATGATCCAGAACCTTACACAAGTGGGGTTATAACCACAACTGACAAAATGCCAACATTATCCAACTCCTCTTCGTTGTCAGAGTGATTTTTTGTGATTTGTGTATTTTTTTACGTATGTATGTATTAAAATACATCTGTAAGTTTATATGTAATGTTTCCAACCCTCAAAGACAAATAAAGATGCGATTTATAAGGATACCGTAATAAAAGGCAATAATAATGGAAACTAAAGAAAAAAATGCGACATTTGACTTATGTCAGAACTGACTTATGACAGAGTTGTTGGAATGGAACCCCGTTGTAAGTCAGGGACTACTTGTATGTATATGGAATCCCTGAGTTGTGCATCTGGTTAACATACTCAGCTGCTAACTGAAAGGCTGGAGGTTCAAGTGCACTCAGAGGTGCTGTGAAAGAAAGGCCTGGCAATCTGCTTCTGAAAATTCAACCACTGAAAACCATAAGGAGCACAGTCCTACTTGGACACACATGGGGTTGCCATTGAGTTGGAACCAACTCAATGGCACCTGGAAAAAAATTATATATAGTTGTTGTTGTTAGTTGTCATCAAGTCAAGAGTAAAAGTAACTGCTCCATAGGGTTTTCAAAGCTGTGATATTTCAGGAGCAGACGGCCAGGACTGTCTTCCAGGGTGCCTCTGTGTGGGTGTGAACCACCAACCTTTTGACTAGCAGTCCAGTGCTTAACCATTTGCGCCACTCAGGCAGATATATGTATGTATGTACGTGTGTATGTATAATTTTTTTTTGTTTCATTTTCTTTTCACAACCAGCCTCTCAGATAATATTATTCCCATGTGACAATGAGGAATCTGGGAGGCTGAGAAGTTAAGAACCGTTCTTTCCTAAATCTCACAGCTAATGAGTGGAGCGTCAGGGTTCAGACACTCTACCCTGCTGCCTCCTGGGAGAACAGGTTATGGTCCTGGTCTCTGCTTCTCCCCTTTTCTCTCTCCTTAACCCCTTGTGATCTGACTTCTCTGCCTCATCCCTGAGAAGTTGCTTTCTTTAAGGTTAATCACCTCCTAATGATCAAATCTATTCTAGCATACCTTATTTTTAACAGCAAATTTTAATTCCTTGTTTTAACATGATTTTGTTTTAAACCGCTAACTCTATTAATGGTTCTTAATCCTGGCTGCATCTGGATCAGGCATGAAGATTTTAAAAATTTACATATATGTTTTTTAAACAGGTAAATACATCACCATGGTTTGCTATTTTGGAGGAACCAGCTCTGCCTGTGTTCTTTATCTTAATCGATGGTAACAGCGGCATCCTGTCCGTCACCCAAACTGGAAGGCTGAGTCATCTGTGTCTCCTTCACCACCACCCCTCCCCACTCCACAGTCACCACCGTCTGTTGATGACTTTTTTGAACTCCTTCTCAAATCTGTGCTCCTTCTGCTCACACTGGAACTGCCTTGGTTGAGCCTTCTTTCTCTCTCATGGGGCAGAAGGGGAAATGCAAGGACTTTAGAGTCAAATAGCCTGAGTTTGCATGCTGGCTGCTCCAGTCATTAATGGTGTAGTTTGGGGTTAGCTACTTAACCTCTCCGTACTTTAGTTTCCTCACTTGCAAAATGAAAATAGTTACACACTTCATGGGGCTATTGTGAGGATTTCTAGAGGAACTTTGTAAAATAAAAACCACTCTACAGAGGACATTCAAATGGCCACCAAACACATGAAAATGCTCAACATTATTAGCCATCAGAGAGATGCAAACTGAAACCAGAATGAAATACCATTTAACTCCCACAAGGATGGTGTCTTCCTTAGCTAGTGCTGCTATAACAGAAATATCACAAGTGAGTGGTATTGACAAAAATAAATTTATTTTCTCACAGTTAGGAGGCTAAAAGTCCCAACTCAGGGTGCTGGCTCTAGGGGAAGGCTTTCTCTGTCAGCTCTGGGGGAAGGTCCTTATCTCTTTAAGCTTCTGCTCCTCGATAATCTCCATGTGGTTTGGCATCCATCTTCCCCATCTCTGCTTACTTGCTTCATTGCTTGCTCAGTCTACTCTTTTTATATCTCAAAAGAGATTGACTTAAAACACATCCTATACTAATACTACCTCATTAGCATAACAAAGAAAACCCATTCCCAAACGGGATTATAACCAAGGTATACAGGTTAGGATTATACAATACATATTTTTGTGGGACACAATTAGATTCATAACAGATGGCTAAGATTAAAAAAAAGAAGAAGAAAGAAAATAAATGCTGGCAAGGATGTGGAGAAATTGGAATCCTTGTTCATTGCCAGTGGGAATGCAAAATGGTATAGCTGTTGTGGAAGACAGTGTGGTGATTCCTCAAAAAACTAAAAGTAGAACTACCATATGACCCAGCAATTGCACTGTTAGCAATATACCCAAGGGACTTGAAAGCAGTGATGTGAAGAGACATATGTACACCAACGTTCATTGCAGCATTAGTCACAATAGCCAAAAGGTGAAAACAACCTAAATGCCCATCAATGGATGAATGGATAAACAAAATGTGGTACATACATACAATAGAATACTACTCAGACAGTATCAAAGTCTTGATACTTGCTACAACATGGATGGAGCTTGAAAACATTATGCTGAGTGAAATAAGTCAATCACAAAAGGACAAATATTGTATGATCTCACTTTATGTATTTACCTGTTCTTGTCCTTTTATATGAGACCGAAGTTTAATAGTGGTTACCAGGGGTGGGAGGGAGCGGGCAGGGGAGATTATTGCTTATGGAGCACTAAGTTTGTTTACGGTGATGGAAAAATTACATTGATTAAAGGTAGGGCTGTACAGTTGATTAATGTAATTGATGTAGGTTGTACCTTGTAAAAAGTTGAAGTGGCAAAAGTTGTGTGATAAATGTATTTACAACAAGACAAAAAAAAAAAAAAGAGTAGTTGCTGAAGCTGCTTATGTACAACCAAAAATTTCACGGGATTTGGTTTCTTGGTTTGGAGGTTTAGGATCACGGTGTCATGGGACATCCCAGTTAATTGGCCTAATATTGTGTTTAGTGCTTCTGCTCTGTCTCCTAGTATGTTTCATAGTGCCTGGGGTCTTAAAACTTGCAAGTGGCCATCCAAAGCACAACAGTTGGTCTCTATTTGCCTGGAACAAGAGAGGAAGAAAGAGAGTCATGAATAGAAGGAAGAAATGGAATGTGTGGCTAATAACCTCCATGCTCAAATGCCTCCTTTGCCATGGGACCAGAAGAACTGGATGGTGATCAAAGACTCTATAGAAGAATTCTGATCAAAATAGGGAAAATTCAGAATAGAATTTCAAATTATCATGGACTCCAGACTTTCTGGAGCCATAGAGGCTGGATGACCCCTGAAACTACTGCCCTAAAATAATCTTTAAACCTTATACCAAAAATATCCCCTGAAGTCTTCTTAAAACCAAACAACAGTTTAGCTTAACTAGTAAAGAATATCTGTCTTGAGCATTGTGCTCTTTTAAGAACTATCTATATGGGATCAAACTGACAACAGCAACTCGAAAGATTAGATAGGATCCTTTAGGGGCAGTGAGTTTATGTTAATGGGGGAGGAACAACTCAGAATAGGAGGGTAAGAATGGTTGCACAACTTGAATGTAATCAATGTCACTGAATTGCACATGTGGAAATTGTTGAAGCTGATGTATGTTTGGCTGTGTATATTCTCAACAACAAAAAATAAATTATAAAAAAAAAAAACCTCAACAAATAAAAATATTTGTAACCAGGATTCATTTCTTTCCTTAGGTCCCAATATAGTATCACATAAAAAAGAAAACAAACCCAAACTCAAAAGTTTTAAACAATAAATGCAAGCTTTTACTAAAGTCTCTCTGTTTTTGTTTTAGCAGACCTGCTTCTACTACCCCTTCTTCTAGTATCTCTAATTGTCTACTGTGGCACCACCCCCTCCTTCACTCTCAGTTCCTGCTCTGTATCTCTGCCTGCAGGGGTGAAGTACATGACTCACATCACATTCCCCTAGTCATGTGACTAGTTCAGGAATGGACATGTGACTGAATCAGAGCCAATGAGACTTAAAGAGACTTTTTCTGGGACTGTTGGAAGAGGCATGCTTTCTTTTTCTACTGGACTTGAGATTTAAGCTCTGCCCATCTGGGCTCTTGTCATGTTAGAGAAGAAAACCAACACAGCAGAAGACAGAGTCAAAAGACACTGAACTCTGACCACGTTGCTTGAGATCCTGTATCAAGCTGTACTTGAATCAAGATAATCATGCTATCTGATAAGTGTTTTAGTTACACGGGCCACAAATTCCCTTTTTTTCTTTAGACACTTTACTTATGTTTTCTGTTTCTTGTGACCAAAAGAATTTTCTACCTGATTCAAGTGAACTACCAGCAAAGCTGGGGGAGGCAAAAATAAATACATAAACCCACTGCTGTCAAGTCGATTCTGACTCATAACGACCCTATAGGACAGAGTAGAACAAGCCAAGCACACGTTCTAAAAATTCTTATCACATTTCTTTTTCCCCACAGTCTCATATAGCACCATTACTACTTTCAATCTCTCTTTTGTCTACTGATCCCAACAAAATATTCTAGTCCTCTCTGACTAACTACCCTCCCAATCGACCAACGCTCTTTCTTACATAATTCTGTTTAAATCTCACACATCTTCCAAATCTCCCATACATCTGTTACACCAGTAAGCACAAAAAGGGGCCCTGGGCTTAGCACTACAAATACTGAGTTTTCGTTAGACAGCAGGGGCAAGTGAAAGGCTGAGGACATGGGGATTTTGGTATTTTTGCCCCTCTTGTCTTAGTAAATTCTAACTGAAACTAAGTTACGTGAGCACCAGAAAAAGACCGGTGGTTGCGGGGGATCAAGGGGAGGCGAGAAGGATAAATAGGTTAATGGTGGTGGAATGATTTGGAAAAGGATTGCGAGAATGGTCGCACAACTTGAAGAATGTAATCAGTGTCACTGAATTGTACATGTAGAAATTGTTGAGATGGTGTATGTTTTGTTATACATATTTTCACCACAACAAAATTTTTAAAAAGACAGAAAGACCCTATTTTCCCAAACAAAATCACAATCACAACGTATCTATTTGGAGAACACAACTCAATCCATACCAGTCTCTTTATATTTCCTCCATGTTTCTGTCCTCTGGGAAATAGAGGGTTTATTGAACCTCTTGCTTCAACCTGAATTCTGGTATAACAAGAGTAACATTTCTGAAATATATTAATGGGCTTTCCTCTTTTGCATCTTCACATGCATTGTCTTTTCTCTACTCAGCCAGAGCCATACATCTGTCTGGGGCTCCTAGGTGGGGAGAAGGAAGAAAGGATTTTTCAACAATTGTGTAAAGAGAAAAAAAGACCCAGTATTCAGTCTCTGACATGCAAAAATATGAATTTTGGAGTCTGCAGCAACCCACAATAGAACCTGAAAACCAGACGTTGTCAAGGGAAAAGGATTTTCTAAATGGCTTTATGTTCTTTAACAATCAAGAAACAGATCAGGTGACCTCGGGTCTGGGAAGCTCAATTTCTTCCACACCACAGGGAGAATGTGGCTCTGACTTTTCCCCTAGGACATGAGGCTTCCTGCCTAAGGGGAAAGGACCCGGAGAAAGTGAAAATCCCAAAGGCCACCCCGAGCCTGCCACTGGTGAGTGTTCAATAGCTGTTTGTCCATCTGCACTGAAAACACTCAGAGGTGAGGGCACAATGAGGAGCCTTTCCCATCCTGGTACCGTTAGCATTTGGGTTAAATTTCCCCTAACTGAAGTGTGAATTCAATAAATCAGAAGAACTCAAGACAGATAATTCACCCAGAAGCTCAGCTCCGTACTCGGAAATAGAAAAATGGGTCAAATTCATGACCACTTTGTACGCATAGTGTGTATTTGTTTCTGGTCGTTTTTGCTGCAGCTCTGACCCAACTCAATGATAATATTCTGAAGAAATACACCTTATTTCTTTTCCAGAGCCGCATCTGTGATATGGAAAATGAGGCCAGAAGGTCACTGTGTTGTACCCCAATACTGAAAGAGTGCCGAGCATGGACCAAACTAGCCCTCTGGGCCCAGTTACCTCGACCAGCAAGACCCCAGTAGCTTCAAGCAGGCTGACTGCTCCCAGCTCCCTCTACACAAGAGACTAGTGTGAACTTGTGTCTTCAGAAGTTTTACTGGACGCACAAAGGAGTATCAATAACATAAATCCATTACAACTAAAGTACCTTTCTGGATGGAAGGGAAAAAACTTCAGAATAACAGGATAATCGACTAGATGAAAAGATCAGATTAGGAAAATGGGTCAAATCAACTCAAAATAAATGATGAAGCCAGTGTTATTCATTTAAAATATTTGTTGAGCGCCTACTATGTACTATATGCCAGGATAAAAGATGTACTCAGTCAGGCTCCTAATTGCCCCAGCCACCCCGTCCCCACACAGGGCTGCTGAATACATACAGCAGAGTACAGGCAGCTCAGTGTGCACTGCACAGATCTAGGGGGCGCCATTCACACTGGCTACCATGTGAAATCAAAAGAAAATCAAGAAATAAACGACGTATTGCATTGGACAAATCTGCTGCAAAAGACTTCTTTAAAGTGCTAAAAAGCAAAGATGTCACTTTGATGACTAAGGTTTGCCTCACCCAAGCCATGGTATTTTCAATTGCCTCATACGCCTGTGAAAGCTGGTCAATAAAAATGGAAGAGCAAAGAAGACACATTTGAATTGTGGTGTTGGCGAAGAATATTGAATGTACCATGGACTGCCAGAAGAATGAAGAAATCTGTCTTGGAGGAAGTACAGCCAGAATGCTCCTGAGAAGTGCGGATGGCTACACTTTGTCTCGCTTAATTTGGACATGTTATCAGGAGGGACCAGTCCCTGGAGAAGGACATCATGCTTGGTAAAGTAGAGGGTCAGAGAAAAAGAGGAAGACTCTCAATGACATGGACTGACACAGTGGCTGAAACAATGGGCTCAAGCAAAAACAACGATGTGAGGATGGCGCAGGACTCAGCAATATTTTGTTCTGTCACAGGGTAGCTCAGAATAGGAGCCAATTCAAAAGCACCCAACAACAGAACCATGTTAATGGTGCTCCTTGAAGTCTGCAACACTGTGGCCCTGCCAAATAAAAACCCAGACTGGTTGCCATAGAGTCTATTCCGACTCATAGCAACCCCATGTGTCACAGAGTAGAACTGCTCCATAGGGTTTTATTGACTGTAATCTTTTCAGAAGCAGATCGCCAGGCCTTTCTTCCGAGGCACTGCTGGGTGGGTCTGACCTGCCTATCTTTAGGTAAGTAGTCTAGTGCAAACCATCTGTGCCACCCAGAGGCATCCATGTTCCTGTTGGTGGCAGATCTGAAAAGAAACGATTATATGTAACAGGTGCAGGAATAAAGGTATGTGCAAGGGGTCATGGGAACCTGGTCAAATAATAAAATAGCTCTATCCATCCTACTTGACCCACTGCTTCCCCCAAGCTGAGGAAGCAGCAGGCCCAGGGTTCAGATGCCTCTGGCATTCCGCATGCCGCATTCTTGTGCGTCAGGAAGCGCTTTTGGAAAGCAGTTACTACTAGATCAGAGAGTGGTTTCTTGGCGCCCAGGCCCACCAAGCACAGATCGTGGGCAGTAGCGAGGCAGCAGGTGTGGCGCTGACCTTAGATGCTCCCCATCCCATGGAGCAGGTGACATGAATCCACAAGGGTTGATTCTCCCTTTGGCTCTTTCTTCCCAGGAAGCTGCAACTGACTGGCAAGAGTTAAACAGTAAAACCAAAAGGTGGTGCAAAAACAAATTTTTAATCCCTTTTGTGATTTCTCCTTGTTTCCTAGAGAAGAAACCTCAGTGCCAAGTTCATCAGAGCTTTACGAGCATCTCTATTCTTGCCAAAGGGACTAAGAACGACACGTGGCTTCAGCTGCCTTGGTTGACGCTCATGTGACACATGGAAGAGTCCCACTTCAATGACCCCAGCCATCTGGAACAATGTATCTGAAACTAGTACCTTCTGAAATCAGGTCATATTTATTATCTGCTGCAAAGGACTTCTTTAAAGTGCTAAAAAGCAAAGATGTCACTTTGAGGACTAAGGTGTACCTTGACCCAAGCCATGATGTTTTCAATAGTCGCATACGCATACGAAAGCTGGACAATGAAAAAGGAAGACCCAAGAATTGACACATTTGAATTGTGGTGTTGGCGAAGAATATTGAATATACCAAGGATTGTCAGAAGAGCAAACAAACAAACAAGTCACAGTGCAGATATTTTCACTCCTGATTTATAATTAGCTGCTTTAAGCATCAAAGTGAACACATTACACAGATAGAAAAGAAAGTAACTAACAGAAGTCAAGCAAGAAATAAAAAGCTGTTACCAGAAAAGACTATTTTTTATGTGAGATTATTAAATAACTGAATAATAATTTTAAATAAAGAAATATAATAACAACAACAATAATAACCACCATCTCTTGAGTCCTTTCTATGCTCCAGGCACTGTGCATTGCTTTACTTAATCCTCACAACAGTCCTGTGAGGTAGGCAGTGTTCCACCTAACTAGCAGATGGGAAATTGAGGCTCAGAGAGGTCAAGTAGCTTATCCAAGGAATACACAGTAGCAAATGCTGTGACCGAAATTCAAACCCAGGTTTTTCTGACCCCAGAGCTTATTCTCTTCATCACTATGAATAATTGATATTGATTGACTAAAACTAAAGCTTGCCATGGATAAATATTGATTAAATACAACTATAAAAACAAGACAAAAGACCTGTTGCCGTCGAGTCGACTCTGCCCCACAGGGTTTCCAAGGCTGTGATCTTTATAGAAGCAGACTGCCACATCTTTCTCCCACAGAGTAGCAAGTGGGTTTGAAGAGCTGAACTTTCGGTTCGTGCCAAGCGCTTAACCACTGTGCCACCAGGGGTGCTTTGGCACCTGCTACAAAGTGTTTTTTCTCAGCGCCATCCTGGGATCCTCCATGCTCCGCAGAGAAACCCAGGAAGTGAGTAGTGCCATGTCTTCTTTTCGAAACCAGTCTGAATTGTGTCTTTCAGCCTTCCTGCATCCTGAGAACAGCAAGCTTCAAAAGCCTGGAATATGATCAAGCAGAAGACTGTCGTGGGGGATAAAACGGGAATAGTAAAGCAAGGAAGAGGCATGGGTGATCAGGGCTAGAAAGTGGGCACCTAGATCAAGACAAAGCTCAGACGTGAACCCTCTTCTCGCCTGGGCTCTGGTTACCTCTTTTGGTCATCATGGGTATTAAAAACTGTGATCACAGTGATGGGGAGGTTGGGGAGAATTTATTTCTATGGGTTTCAGAGGCACTGTGCTTAGTACCTTACATATTTTATTTAACCCTCAGAACAACCCTATGCAGTTGATATGCTTATCCTTGTTCCTCAGATGAGGAAGTTGAGGTCCAGTCAGGTTAAGTAACTTGACCAAACTCACACAGCTAGCAAGTAGGGCTTCCAACTCATAGCTCTCTACTTTGAAAGTTCATGCTCAAAGCCACTCGGAGCTGAACCCTCGTAATAGCTACCTAGAACGTTATCAGGCTTTATCACTAAGAGACACAGTTGAGGTGATCTAGCCCAGCGCTGTCCAGTGGAAATATAATGTGAGCCATATAAGCAATTTTAAATCTTTTAGTAGCCACATTATAAAAAGTTAAAAAAAAGATGAAAATAATTTTAATAATATAATAATACATTTTATTTAACCTAATATATCTAAAATATTATCACTTTAGCAAGTAATCAATATGAAAAATTATTGAGATATTTTACAGTCTCTTTTTCATACTAAGTCTTTGAAATATGGCATGTGTTTTATACTTACAGCATATCTCAATTTGGATGCTAAATTTTCAACAAAGTGGGAATATCTTGTGTTGTTGTTAGGTGCTGCGGAGTCGTTTCAACTCACAGCAACCCCATGTGACAGAGTAGAACTGTCCCATAGAGTTTCCTGGACTGTAATCTTTACAGAAGCAGATTGCCAGGTCTTTCTCCTGCAGAGCCACTGGGTGGGTTCGAACCACTGACCTTTCAGTCAGCAGCCGAGCGCTTAACCATTGCACCATCAGGACTCTTTAAGTGAAATAGTCCTACCAAAACAATAAAGTTGTGTTTAATGGGAAACTAGTTGTTTACACTGCTTTAGTTTCTATTTAACTTTAAATAAAATTAAAAATTCAGTTCCTCAATCACACTAGCCATATTTCAAAGGCTCAGTAACCACATGTGGCTGGTGGCTATTGGACAGTGTAGATCTAGACCAAATCTCCTAGACTAACGGATCAAGAAACCCAAGCCCAGAGAGATTAAGTAACTTGCTTGGGGTTGCTACTAACTAGTAAGTGAGCCAGGGCAACTCCCAAGCCTCCCAACACTAACCTTTTCACCATACCCTGTATAGTGAGGCACTATTGAACTGATGGGTTTCTCTGATTGATTTGCTGGCTCTTTTTGGATCATCCCTCAAACTGATCACATTCTCATCCCAGCCCCCTCCATGCTTGGACCAACTCTCCATGGTTATACCTGCATCCTCACCATGATTTAGTCTATAAACCTCAACCACTGAGCAGCCCTACTCACAGAAATAGCTAGAGGTATGAACAAAAAGTTTGTTAAAATATATGACTAACTGACTCAAACTTAGTCAATTTACACTATTTCCAGGGACATTTTAATATACCAAAAAAAAATTTTTTTTAATATACCACCATTCTCAAATGAAAAGAAGGGGGTGCATTTCTGTTCTTAGCATTATTCAATGGGTGGAAAAATGAAATGCTAAGAAGTTGGACAGTTTACCTAAACATTGCTCAAAGATTCAGAAGCAGAACACTTTCTCTTCTGCTTTGGGTTTATCTTTCTAAGTCATAGCACTTCTCTTAGGTTATCTGCATTTTCCAAATAGGTAACAAGGTCTGAATTTAAGGCAGAAAAGACTGATGTGTAATGGCCCAACAGCAGATATTTTATCATACAAACAAAAGTCAAGGTAAAACCAATGTTTTTAATCCAAGCTACCACGCATGTTAATAACAAGGCAATGCAGAAATAATGCAAAAGACAACAGACACAGTAACATCTATAGAGACTAACCTTTTACATTGATTTGTGGGGAGTCCTGAGTAATATGACACTCAACAGGAGCAATATCGTGGAGTTTAGGGAGCCCTGAAATTGATTTATGTCTTAGCACGTCTTAGAACCCGTTTTTGTAGACAATGGTAGAATTTATACTACTCTTCACTGATTATAGCCATGGACTCCTAAGCCTTGAAATATGTATGTAGAGAGAACCATCATTCCTCAGGAAGCAGATATGCTGATGGAGAGCTGGAATTTTCCTGCTGAATCAGGGAACTCATATCATGAACCTTGGGAGAATCCAAGCAAATGAATAAGATGGGGAAAATGAGGGGCCCCCCCAAAAATGCCTTGAAAAAATCAGAAAAGGAATGCAACATTTTTTCTCTTCTAGGTTTTGGTTTTAAGGTCAAGTTGCTGCTCTGCTGGTATTTAGTATATTGATGTGGTGTGCTATCATCTACCACCCCAATATCCAAAATTTATGGATTTGTCCTTCAGTTGCTCAGAATAGGAGCACTTCAAGATCTAGTCAGAGAATGGCACCTGCAACTGTCTGCACAGCTTCTATCCAAAATTTAAGTGGAGAATTGATAGCAAATGAAAATAACTTCCATCCATATTTAGAGGGTAATCTACAAGCCGTCCATGGGTTGATTGTTAGACCACTGGAAGGTCTCATACTTTGATTATGTTAAGTTAGCCCCTACTCAAATTCCTCTAAGGAGCCCTAATGGTACAGTGGTTAAGTGCTTGGCTGCTAATTGAAAGGTCGGTGGTTTAAACCCACCAACTGCTCTAAGGGAGAAAGATGTGGCAGTCTGCTTCGTAAAGACTACAGCCTAGGAAACCCTATGGGGCAGTTCTACTCTGTCCTATATGGTCACTGTGAGTCGGAATCTACTCAATGACAAACAACAACAAATTGCTCTCACTGAATCACGAAGTAATATCAGACCCTCAACTTTTACTGTTGGTTTCTTACAGAGTCCTGTCCACTTTTCCTGCCTTTGTGCAAAACTGTTGAGGACCTTGTCTACTACATCCCCCATTGATTCCTAATGCTCCACATGAGACAGGGAAAACTTTTTGCTCTTTTTGAGGAATTGGGATGATTTTTGGCTCTTTTTGAGGAATTGCGACGTGCCCTACATTGGGGCACAGTGGAACGTGCATGGGCTTTGGAGTCCATCGGACCCGGTTTAGAATCTTGGCTGTGGCACTTACAGAACGCATGGCAATGGGCAAGTTATTTAACCTAAGTGTCACAATCCTCGTCTATAATATAGTGAGGTAATAATGCCTTACATGGCTATTCTAAGGACTGTTGCTAAATGAATTGTTGAACATATTAAAGAAAATACCAATAAATGTTAGCTTAAATTCTTCCCTTCCCCCCTTCAGATGATGAAATCTGTGCAACTTGTCATATTTCCCTTTTTGCCTTGCTGCCAGGAAATTCCTGGCTGTGGGAGTGGGACGGGGGAGAATTCCCTCATATCACTGAGATCACCAGTTTCCACGTAAGAACTAAGTTTCTTAGGGACATGGAGAATAAGAGGGCAGTGGGGCCTCCTTGGAGCCCTGGTGGTAGTGGTTAAGAGCTACAGTGGCTAACCAAAAGGTCAGCAGTTCAAATCCCCCAGCTGCTCCTTGAAAACCCTATGGGACAGTTCTGCCCTGTCCTATAGGGTCGCTATGAGTTGGAACAGACTCGTCGGCAATGGGTTTTTTTGTTTGTTTGTTTTTTGGGGACTTCCTTAATTGATGGTCCCCAGATAACTTGAAGGCAGAGTGACTGCCAACAGTAGGTCACCAGGAATCTTGTTTTTTTTCACAGAATCATCTCAAGCTGGAATCTACCTTAGAGGTGGTCTAGTGAAAAGATGGTCTTAGTACCCTGCTCTAAAGGAGAGCCTTTTCCTTTGTAAGAAACAGAAACTTTCTCAAACTTGCCCAAGAAAAGGGGAGGGGAAGTAATCATAAATATACAGTGAGCTTCATGGGAATCTAAGAACAGGAAAGTAGTCGGTAATGGTTCTCTCTCTCTCTCGCCCTATCTCTCCCCTTCCTGCCCTCCCTCCTCTCTCTCAGCTATCTGATCTCATTTATCTGTTCTTCTCTCTGCACATCTGCTTCATTCTCTTCTAACAACCACTTCCTCCACTTCACCTTGTTCATGGCTATTACGGCCACCATAGCCCCTGAGTTTACAAGACCTTTCAGCTTAGTTCCCGTGGCTGATTCAGCCTCTCAGTATCCCAATTTCTCATTCCTAGTAGAGGCATCCGATTTGTCCCATTCATCTTTTTGCCCAGCTTGATCCAATCATTTGTGGCAGCATATGGGGGGCAGGATATGTAGGAGCAGAAGCTGTAGGACTGTGGGTGGGGGCACAGGTATTGCTTAATGCCCTGTTATGGATTGAATTGTGTCCCTAAAAAATACGTGTTGTAGATCCTAACCTCTATGCTTGTGGTTATAATACCATTTGGGAATGAGCTGTCTTTTTTATGTTAATGAGGCAGGATCAGTGTAGGGTGTATCTTGAGTCAATCTCTTTTGAGACATAAAAGAGATTAAATAAGCAAGTGAGGAAGCAGAGATGGGGGGAGAGAGATGCCAAGCCACATGATGATCACCCAGGAGCAGAAGTTCAAAGAGACAAGGACTTTTCTCCAGAGCCTACCGAAAGAGAAAGCCTTCCCCTACAGCCGGTGCTAGATAACTAAGACATGTCCCCATTTATACAAGTAAAAGAAACCAGGCTCAAATTGGCTTGAGAAAAAGGGAGAGAGACTATTGGCTTATCTGATTGATGTGCCCAGCAGTCTATCTAGTTTTAGGTCCAAGGATATTACCATATCGTGCCTCTGACATATTTCTCTCATACCTTAGCTCAGGCTTCCTCCAGGTTAAACATCATACTCAGGCTGATTCTCTTCATGTGGTGGATCAAGGCTGCTCTAGTTTTATATCCTACCAGTAGAAAAATCTCCGCAAAAAATGAAACTCCTTGTCTTAGTTATCTAGTGCTGCTATAACAGAAATACCACGAGTGGGTGGCTTTAACAAGCAGGAATTTATTTTCTCACAGTTTAGGAGGCCAGAAGTCCAAATCAGGGTGCCAGCTCTAGGGGAAGGCTCTCTCTCTCTCTCCACTCAGAGGGAAGATCCTTGTCTCTCTTCAGCTTCTATTCCTAGGTTCCTTGGTGATCATGTGGCTTGTATCTTCCCTTCCATTTGTGCTTCTTGCTTAATCTGTTGTTTTATATCTCAAAAGAGACTGAGACATAAAAGGCACACCCTACACTAATACTGCTTAATTAACATAACAAAGAAACCGTTTCCCAAATGGGATTATAAGCACAGGTATAAAAACCAAAAAAAAGAAAAAACCCATTGCAGTCAAGTTGATTCCAACTCGTAGCAACCCTATAGAATAGAGTAGAACTGCCCCATAGGGTTTCCAACGAGCGGCTGGTGGATTCGAATTGTCGACCTTTTGGTTAGCAGCCAAGCTCTTTAACCACTTCGCCACCAGGGCTCCAAACCACAGGTATAATGATTAAGGTTTACAACACATATTTTTTTAAATTTTTTTATTGTACTTCAGGTGAAGGCTTACAAAACAAATAGTTTCTCATGAAACAGAAGTACACATGTTGTTCTATGACATTGGCTAACAACCCCACAACATATCAACCCTCTTAACTTCTCAAACTCTTTTTTTTTTTTTGGTGAAAATACACATAGCCAAAGATACACCATTTCAAATACAACACATATTTTTGAGAAACACAATTCAATCTAAAACACTCCTTTCCAATAAATGGAATTGACTGTCCCTGGGTTGGCCTGGATCACTGCAGCCAGGGGGATGAAGTACTTTGCAACCAAAGCCTTTGAGCTTCGGAAATACGGGTCACCATATTCAAACAACATGGAATTAGAGAGAGTGGGATTATCTCCAAAGGAACTTTCAGGTGCTGTTACCAGATGAAGTGGAATAAACATCAGATGCCCCCTAGAGGGGCCGCAGAGACAAAGCTGTGGGTTCAGTGGCTTACAAAATGGGTCTGAATGCAAGGCATTCAGCGAATGTTGATACCATTTCTCCCTTCATCACCACATCACCTCTGCTAAATGATAGTCCAGCCTCTCCTTCAATAATTCACCACCTCCTGAAGCATCCTCCTCCCCAATTCCATTAAAAGACACAGAATTCTTCCTCAAGATGACTCAAAATCTGCCTACTGGAAGTGTCCAATAGTGTCCTCATTCTGCTCTCCCTCTGCCACATGTTGTTAGGTCTTCAAATACTCAGACAGCAATCTGATCTCCTCTCAAAAGATTTCTCTTCTCCAAGATAATTACCCTCAGTTCCTTCTACTCTTCTTTATGCAATTGACTCATGCATTCAACCAAGATGACTGAGTCCAACTGTATACCTGTCCATGTACTGGGAGGAGCCCTGGTGGCATAGTGGTTAAGAGCTCAGCTGCTAACCAAAAGGTCAGCAGTTCCAATCTACCAACTGCTCCCTGGAAACTCCATGGGGCAGTTCTACTCTGTCCTATAGGGTCGCCATGAGTCGGAACCAACTCGATGGCACCTAACAACAACAACAACAACAACAGGTACTGGGAACACAAAGATGAACATGACACTGTCCCATCCACCTACCAACCCATACACTTCCCACCTCAGCACTTATTTCCAGAAGGCAAAAATGTCGCAAAGAATGTGTTGATTTGCAACAAACTCCAGGTACACTGTGTTGAAACCACATTTAGCCTCTGGATACTTTTTGAGGATCTTTTATGGACAGAGCCTATAATGAGGCATCTCTGAGCCGGAGGATCCTTAAGAAATAAGGGAAGAAAGTAGTTTTTGCTCTCAAGAACCAATAACTTATAAGTCTATGGCTTGTGTTTTATGGCTATAAAACTATCTCCATGCTCATTAGTTATTTATTTGCACTATCTTCTAAAGGGCAGAAATTTTGCATCTTTTTCCCTGGAAAATCATACACATGGCAAATTAAAGTAGTATGAACGAGTGTGCTTGGCATGTGTTCACACGGTAACAAGCACTGTCTTCATTTCCTTCTGTTTCCAGACTGTCAGCTCTCAACTCTATACCCATCAGTGCCAAAAAAAATCATTTGTTCATTTATTCAAAAATATTTGAGTGCCTCCTATGTACCAGGCACTGCTCTAGGCTATGGAAAAACAATGGTGAATAGAAGAGACCAAAATCCCTGGCCTTATGGAGCTTATCAAAAGTTGTAACTATGATCATGTTTGAGATATAATGCTTTGCAAAACTAAGCAAAACTCAAGCATTATTTTAAATAAATAAATAAATAAAAAGAACTCTTATGAATAAAATTAATTATCTGTGTAGAAAGTGTCCAGAGTTACAATGATCACTCGTTATATTGCGGAGTCAATCTGACAACTCTTCTAAAATGATGTTTGAGACACGCAGAAATGCTCTAGTAGCTTATTTATTAGATACTACAGTTTACTTTCTACTACTTCCCTCTCTATCCTTCACCTAATCTCAATGCAAAGGGGAGGAGTGCATTACTCCAGGGCATTGTTTCGGAGAATCCCCTTCTCATTTGTCTCATTTCCAGGTAAGTAGTAGTTTCCACATGACCTAATGGGTCTGATGAGAATTTGAATTTCTTCAAAGCACAGATTAAAGAGGATGCACTAGTCTAGGGGATTGATCAGACTATGCTCCGCTCTCTGTTTCTAGGTAATAATTAACCAAAAGCCTTTCCAAGCAACCAAAACACCAAACCCACTGCCATCAAGATTCTGACTCATAGTGACCCTATAGGATAGAGTAGAACTGTCCCATAGGGTTTCCATGGCTGTAATCTTGGACACAGACTGCCACATCTTTCTCCTGCAGAGTGGCTGGTGGGTTTGAACTTGAACTACTAATCTTTTGGTTAGCAGCTGAGCCCTTAACCACTGTACCACTGGGGCTCCTTTCCCTACCAACAGGAGACTAGAAAACAGCATCCTTTGGTAACTACCACTAAGTGATCTCCTGACATCAGGCTGTTTCCTCCTGTGCTGTCCCTTGATGACACTTACTCCAAATTTCCAAGAGTCACTTACCCAGGCTCCACAACAGACAATTCATGAACTACTGGGAGGAAATATCTGAAATGGAAAACCAACTGAATACAACCCCCCAAGAGTTTACACAGCATTTGGCAGTTTTCTAGAAGGTTGTATATGCCCATAGAACTTCACTCTCTGACTACCAAAGTCCACCTTCATTAACTCTTGAAAGGCAAGCCAAATTTAATGAGAAAAAGGTATAAAATCCAATAGAAAAATGAGTAAGACTTGAACAGACACTTTATAAAATAGGAAATCCAAATGGCCAACGAAAAGGTGCTAAGCCTCATTAGTCATCACAGAAATGCAAATCAGAACCACAATGATATACACTATACTGGCATCAGAATGCCTACAAAAAAAGACAGAAAATATCAAGTATTGGTAAGCATGCGGAGCAACAAGAACTCTCATACATTGCTGGTGGCATTATATATTGGTATGGTCACTTTAGAAAACAGTTGGGTATTATCTAGTAAAGCTGAAGACACATACCCAGTGATCTAGTACTTCTGATCCTGAGAGAAACGTGTGTACACGTGTATGAGAATGTACATGGCAGTGCTATGCATTATTGCAAACAACTGACAGCAACTCATCTGCAATAAGATGGGTAAATAAATTATGGTATACACGCACAGGATATCATTCAGCAATAAAATTAATCAACTTCAGCTATATTCAACAACATGGATGATAACTCTTACAAATACAATATTGAACAAAAAAAGCAAGACAAAAAGAATATATATAGTCTGATTTACATAAAAGTTCTAAAACAGGCAAAACTACACAATATTGTTTAGGGGTGCACACATATAAGGTAAAACAATAAAGAAAGGCAAGAAGATGATTAACATAAAAGAACAATAATGATTAGCTGTGGAGAGAGCTAATGGGGATTGTGATAAAAAAGACATGGACTGGGGTGGAGTGCTCATGATATTTATTAACCTGGGTGGCAGTTACATGAATGTTTGATTTATAATTATTTGTTAAACTGTTCTAATAAGTTGATGCCCCATTCTTGGGGGGGAGGGGGAGGAGCGTACAATATTTTACAATAAGTGTTTTAAAAGCCGGGAAGGGCAAGCTAAATGACACACCATCCATCATCTCCCTCATGCTTTCACCTTGATCATTTATTTTGATGTTTCTTATTTTGAATAACATTTTTTGGCTGGAAAGTATTTTCTTTAAGAAGAAATCAGAACTTTAGAGGCAACCTTCCTCTAATAGAGTCCCTATGCATGAGTAGAAAAGTAGGAAAACAAAGAACACTTTGTTGCTCTTGTTAGGTGCCATCAAGTGGATCTCAATTCATAGCAACTCATGTCTACTCATGTGACAGAGCAGAATTGCCCCATAGGATTTTCTTGGCTGTAATCTTTATGGAAGCAGAACACTGGGTCTTTTTCCCAACAAGCCGCTAGATGGGTTCATACTGCCAACCTTTTGGTTAGCAGCTGAGCACTTAACCATCGCACCACTAGGGCTCCTAAAGAAGGCTTAAAAACCCGTTGCTATTGAGTCAATTCTGACTCATAATGACCCTATAGGACAGAGCAGTACCTCCCCATAGGGCTTCCTAGGCTGAAATATTTATGGGAGAAGATTGCCAGGTCTTTTCTCCTGCAGAGTGGCTAGTGGGTTCAAACCGCTGACCTTTCAGTTTGCAGCCTAGGGCTTAACCACTGCGCCACCAGGCTTCCAAACGAAGGCTTAGCAGGGTAAAATAAAAATTAATTGTTACTGTGAAGCCTAAAGATCTAATACTACTTGAGTTGTACTACAAAGTCTATGGCATATAAATTCCGTGTTCTCTGAGTCTCCAATTACCTTACCTACAGGGTTGCTAAGAGTCAGAATCAACTTGATGGCAACAGGTACCTCACCAAAGTGGGTAGGGTACACTTCCAGGCAAAGCACTCGGAGCATATAAAGCTCTGTTCAAATCTCGCTATATGAAAACAAACAAGCAGGGTGAATTTAGGAAAAAGGAAACCATGTCAAAACACACACACAAAACAAAATCTAAATATTGAAAAATGTATGTATCCCTTGTTTATATTAGGGACTTCAGTGAGCCATTACTCATTCAACAAACATTTATTGAGCCTCTCCTACTGCTAGAAAGAGCCCTCGTGGTGCAACAGTTAAGCATTCGGCTGTTTGAACTCACCTAGCAACTTCGAGGGAGAAAGACCTGGTGATCTGCTCCCATAAAGACTGCAGGCTAGAACACCCATGTTCATTGCAGCACTGTACACCACAGCAAAAAGATGGAAACAACCTAGGTGTCCATTAACAGATGAATGGATAAACAAATTATGGTATATTCACACAGTGGAATACTACGCAACAATAAAGAACAACAATGAATCTGTGAAACATAACATGGAGGAATCTGGAAGGCACTATGCTGAGTGAATTTAGTCAGTTGCAAAAGGACAAATATTGTATGAGACCACTATTACAAGAACTCAAGAAAGGTTTAAACACAGAAGAAAATATTCTTTGATGGTTATGAGGGTGGGGAGGGAGGGAGAGGGGCATTCACTAACTAGATAGTAGACAAGAATTATCTTAGGTGAAGTGAAGGACAGCACACACTACAAGGGAAGTCAGCACAACTGGCTGGACTAAACCAAAAGCTAAGAAGTTTCCTGAATACAACCAAACACTTCGAGGGACAGAGTAGCAGGCGTGGGGGCCTGGGGACCATGCTTTCAGGGGACATCTAGGTCAACTGGCATAACAGTTTATTAAGAAAATGTTCTGCATCCCACTTTGGTAAGTGGCGTCTGGGGTCTCAAAAGCTAGCAAGAAGCCATCTAAGATGCATCAATTGGTCCCATCCCACCTGAAGCAAAAGAGAATGAAGAACACCAAAGACACAAGGACAATATTAGCCCAAGAGACAGAAAGGGCCACATAAACCAGAGACTTCATCAGCCTGAGACCAGAAGAACTAGATGGTGCCTGGCTACCACCAATGACCACCCTGACAGGGAACACAACAGAGACCCTGACAGAGCAGGAGAAAAGTGGGGTACAGAACTCAAATTCTAGTAAAGAGATCAGACTTAATTGTTTCACCGAGACTGGAGGGATCCCAGAAGACATGGTCCCCAGACTCTCTGTTAGTCCAAAACTAAAACCACCCCCGAGGCCAACTCTTCAGACAAAGATTAGACCGGTCTATGGGGCATAAAATGATACTCGTGAAGTGTGTGCCTCTTAGCTTAAGTAGATACATGAGGAATCGGGGGTGGAAAGGAGGAGTGTGCTGTCACAGTACAGGGAGAGCAGTCAGGGTCACATAACAACATGTGTATAAATTTTTGTATGAGAAACTAACTTGAATTGTAAACTTTCACTTAAAGCACAATTTAAAAAAAAAAATCACAAAAAATGTATATACATTGTCACTCCAAACTATAAAAGTTGGTATCTAAAGCCTTTATGAATGAAATCTTATTTCTCTTTTGAAAATACTCTGGAAAACAAAAAAAAACTTAACATTACAAAACTGGGAAGTTATTTGGGGTTATTTTACCCACCAAAATAAAGTTTTGACTATTAAAAAAAAAAAAAAAAGATTGCAGCCTAGAAAACCCTATAGGGGTTTACAGTTCTACTCTGTCACATGGGGTCGCTATCAGTCAAAAATAGCTTGACAGTAACTAACAACGACAACCTACTATCAGGCGTGGTGGTTCGGGGTAAGACATGGTCCCTGGGCTGAAGCAGCACACATTTAAGTAAGGAAGAGAACATCTGTACACACCGTCCTAGTGAGCTCCCACTTGCTGAAACTTAACCAAGTGCCAGGCACTATGCTAAATCCTTTATCATTATTATCTCAATCCTCATTAACAGTCCTTTGAAGGAGGATTACAGATGTGGAAACACACTCAGAGAGATTAAGCAATTTACCCAAAGTAAAACACCTTTTAGGCTAGAAGGTCTAAACTGTCTCTCTGACCCCAAAGCCCAGGCTCTTTACACATAGTATGCTGCTCCCTGTTAACAGAATACAAGGGAGCATAAGTGAAGTGTCCTACTACACAAAGCAACTGCTAAAGGATATATGCTTCCTTAGTGCTTGAATTTCTTATAACCACATTAAGTAATTCTAATGAAAAAAATAATTGGAATGCTTTGGGATGCTGGCCAAACTGCAGTTTAGATTGTCTTAACCTGAGACATATGTAATTTTCCAAAATTTAATTTAGGAATATTTAGAGTGGGGAGATAACAAATTTAACCGAAACCATTCTTGAATTCTCTGGTTTTCCTAATAAATAAAATTCGAGACCTTAAAATTACACACTTGACATGCTTCAAATTTTCTTCCTAACTCCTCCGTAGATTTTTTTTGCGACTGTTCTCCCTTCCTACCTTTCTAATTTCAAAATTAAGACGCAGGATTAAGGATAATTAGTTTTTATCTTATACTTCATTACTACCACCACCTGGAAAACACCCTTCAAGCCCTGACTGTTGGGAGAGGAGGATGGTAGAGGCAAAGCACTATGAGAGGCACATCCTCTGTCCCTTGTGTCTGGGAGCCTGACCACAGCCTCCTCTGACCAGGGACACAGCAGGAGGCAACCACAGGTGGTGAGGGAGGACTCCCAGCCCAGGAACGGTCTCTGGGTACCTGCCATGCCACTCACTCGAAAAAAAGGGGCTCTTTTACAAACCGACAGCTAGAGTCTCGTCTCCTCACCCCAGGTGTGTTCTGGTCGGGGCAACCTGACCTTGCTGGTCAGATTCTGGATGCAAACTACCCGACACGTGCCTATTCTCACAAACTGTATGCAAAATGGAAAAGTACAAATGCACTTTCAAATGCTTTTCCCCCTCCAAAAAAAGTAATTTTGACTTATTTCTCACATATTTTGCAATAATTGAGGAGAGAGAGTAAAAGCAATTAAATGAAGGCAACCTGGGGAATAAGAAGGTAGGAAAAAAAGCAAGGTTTTCTCCTATATACTATCATCACTGAGAGCTTAGAAGGTTGAGCAAAAATATTAAGGGAAATGAGATAAGGAGGGATGGAGGAAGTATTTCACTTGGGCTTCTGAGGCCTAGGTTAAGAGTCTGACAGGCAGAAGGGGTGGAGCATTACAAGAACAAAGACAATAGAGTGGAAGCCTGTTGGGGAAACCTTGAAAAGTCCAATTTGGGGGAGGAAGAGAGAATAAAATGGATAAAACTAAAGTTTGAACAGAAGATAGGCCCTAATTTTGGACAGTTGTGAAAGCCAGGCTAAGTTATTGGAAAAACTCAGAAGGTCATTTTGAAGCACATGCATTTGTTTCTAAAGTGACCTTTCATCACCATGGTTGTTGTCAGGTGACATCAATTCGATTCTGACTCATGGTGACCCCATGTGAGAGAAGAACTGCTCCATAGGGTTTTCTTGGCTATTATCGTTATGGAAACAGATTGCCAGATCTTTCTCCCAAGGAGCTGCTGGGTGGGTTCAAACTGCCAACCTTTTGGTTAGGAGCTGAGTGCTTAACTGTTGTGCCACCAGGGCTCCTTTCAGAAGGTCATTTTTAATCTTTAAATCTTTTAAACTCATCAAGATGAGTTTTAGGAAGATTTACCTGGCAGGAATATGTGAGATGGATTGGCTTGGTAAGACTCTAAAGGTGGGGAGGTTACTGCCGTAGTCCAAACGCATGGTAATGAAAGATGGGCTTGAAGAAACAAATCTCTAGGGTAGGAACTTGGGCATCAATAGTTTCTTAAAGCTCACAAGTGATTCTAATGTGTAACCAGGTCTTAGAGGAACAGGTGGTGGAAAAAGACACTGCAGAATAATAAAGAATAGTCAGATGCAAGAGGGTCCTTCTAAGGAGCTGTGTCTAGACAGGGTCAGTCCTGGGATTGCTTGGGTATGGACCGTCTATACTCCCAGGGATAGAAGGAGGTGTACCAGCACCAAACTAACTCTTTAGAGAAGGGCTGGAAATGCCCATCACATCAATGGCCTAGAGTGAGGGAGCATAGGTTGCTAAAATTTTAGAAAAATTATCCCAGAATTTAAAGTTTGAGTCTTGGCTTTAAACGCTCTATAAAGTACAATTTTCTCTTGTTTAGTAGGTAAAATTACTCCTGGTTTGGACACTAACCTTATTTCATAAACTTACACATTCCCACCAATTGCATATCTCATTATACTAAGTGATTCTTAGCTTGGGGGAACCTGGTCATGGAAATTCACCTGATGAAATAACTAAGTTTAATTTAGAAGTTCAATCACAAAGGAAAGACCGGTCTTTTGGGAAATGTTTTCTGCATTCAGAAGCAGGAGAGACTAATTATAAGAAAATATCTTGCAGATTGGACTGAGGCGTTAACATACTGGGTTAATTAGCATTTCGACCCAGGGGAAACTCCAAGAAGTTTTAGCTGACCTCTATGAACTAGGTTAACCAACCCATCCATAGACATTAATCCTAGAAGTCTATACTAAAGGTTGCTCAGAACACTTTATAGACTAATTTCAGTGATCCTCAACCCTAGCCTCTCATTAGAACTACTTGTTGAGTTGTATTTCTTTTTAATGCTCATATCCTGGCCCCTTATCCCAAAGATGCTTGATAAGAAGATCTGGAGTGAGTGCCAGACATCTGTAGTTTTAAAAAGCTCCACAAATGATTCCTATGCCAACCAGGACTTAGAATCAAAGAATTGGGCTGGAATTAAGAAATCTGGTTCTAAACCAGGTCTGCTATAACTAGCTACTTCAATCTTGAACAATTCTCTGTAATTTATCTAAGCCTAGGTTCTTCGTTAGTAAAAGAAGGATAATGACAATAACTACCTCCTACTACTTCATGTATAAGGAAAAAAATCTGAGATTTCAGATTTTATAAAACTGGCCCAAAAAGTATTTTATAAACACTGAGTCGTTGTTATTATTATTATCAAATCTGATGGTCACCTCATTTTACCCAACAGCTTATCAGCATTAGACTCATTTGACCTTTCCTTTCTTGAAACATGGGCTTCTCATAGCTTCCATGGTATGAATTCTCCTGGTTCTTTCTTACCTCAGGGGCCACTCCTCTTCCATCTTCTTTCTGATTTCCTCTGCTCTGCCTGAACTCTAAATGTTGGAATGCCCAGGGATCAGTTGCGATTCCCTGCATTTTCTCTGTATATACTCTCTCCCTTGGTGATCCCACCTGTTATGGATTGAATTCTATCCCACCAAAATGTATGTCAACTTGGCTAGGCCATGATTCCCAGTATTGTGTGATTGTCCTCCATTTTGTGATCTGATGTAATGACCTATGTGTTCTAAATCTTAACCTCTATGATGTTAATGAGGCAGGATGAGAGGCAGTTATGGTAATGAGGCAGGACACAATCTAAAGGATTGGACTGTATTTTGAGTAAATCTCTTTTGAGATATAAAAGAGAGAAGTGAGCAGAGAGAAGAGGGACCTCATTACCACAAGCAAGAAGAGCCAGGAGTGAAGCGTATCCTTTGGACCTGGGGTCCCTGCACTGAGAAGCTCCTAGACCACGGGAAGATTGATGACAAGGACTTGCCCCCAGAGCCAACAGAGAGAGAAAGCCTTCCCCTGGAGTTGGCACCCTGAATTTGGACTTCTAGCCTCCTAAACTGTGAGGGAATAAATTTGTCTTTGTTAAAGCCATCCACTTCTGGTATTTCTGTTATAGTAGCACTAGATAACTAAGACAACACCCAATTTCATGAGGTCCATGGTTTAAAAGAAGTATCTCTATAATTACAACTCCCAAATTTGTCTCCAGCCTCATATTTATTAGATAGCTCAGTGCCTACTTGGCCTCTCCATTTGGAGGTCTAACCCATCTCAAGCTGAATATGTCCAAAAGAGAATTCCTGGCTCCCACCCACAGAATTGTTCCTCCCCCTATCCTTTCCATTTCATTATGTGTATGTGTATGTGTGTGTGTACATGCACATATACATAAATATACACACACACATACATGAGCTCTGGTGGCACAGCGGTTAAGAGCTTGGCCGCTAACCAAAAGGTTAGCAGTTCGAATTCACCAGCTGCTCCCTGGAAACCCCGTGGGGCAGTTCTACTCTGTTCTATAGGGTCACTATGAGTCCGAATTGACTTGATGGCAATGGGTTTGGTTTTTTTGGTGATAGATATACATATATGTGGAGCTCTGGTGACACAGTGGTTAAGAACTTGGCTGCTAACCAAAAGGTCAACAGTTTGAATCTACTAGCCACTCCTTAGAAACACTATGGGGTAGTTCTATTCTGTCCTACAGGGTCACTATGAGTTGGAATCGACTCAATGGCAACAGGTTTGGGTTTTTTTTTTAAATACACATATATGTATATATGTGTGATTTAGTATATATATATGTGTATATATATAACGTAGTATAAATTACTGACTTATGCGATTGTGGGGGCTGATTAAGCAAATCCAAAACCTGTAGGGCAGGGGGCAGTCAGGAAGGGTAGATCATGATGGGTAAGCCCACACTTCAGGCACAGGTGGAAGCCATCATCCACTGGAAGAATTTCTTTTCTCTCTCTCTGGCCTTCCAACTGATTTAGTCAGGCCCATTCAGATTATCTAATGTACTTAAAATTAACTGATTAGGGGTTTTAATTACATCTGCAAAATCCCTTCACATCAAAAGAACCATCACACCTACCCAGGGGATCAAGTGAAAAACAGGGGAGTCATCTTTGATTTCTCAAATCTCCTCACTCCCACTTCTATAATATGAGAAAGTCAGTCTCCAAATTACACCCAGAATCGATCCACTCACTTTTCTTCATCTCACCTTCCTCTGCCCAGTCCCAGTGATCATCTCTTCCCCTGTCCCATCTTTCTATCCAAGGCCACATTTTTACATGGCTCAGGTGTCAGCTCAAATGTTGCCAGGTCAAATGTTGCCCTCACTCCTGTTACTTTTCCATTATGTTGATTTTCTTTTCTTCATAGCTAGCATCCTTAACTGAAATTATTTTCTTTTTAAAATTCATGTTCCTTAAAAGGAGAGACTTACCTCTGGCTGGAGTACCCCCTGGCATTAGATGGTAGGCAATCTTGTCCCCCACCCCCTCAGCATGATTGGTCTAGGGCAGTGTATATCAAAGTGTGGCCCCAGACCAGCAGCATTACCATCACCTGGGAACTTGTTAGAAATGCAGATTCTAGAGACCTACCCCAAACCTACTAAATCAGAAACTCTGAGAGAGGAGCCAACAATTTGTGGTTGAACAAGCCGTCTTTGAAGGTAATTCTATTGCCTTTACCATTTACTGGAAACCCCGGTAGCACAGTTGTTAAGTGCCGCAGCCGCTAACCTACAAGGTTGGCAGTTCAAAGCCACAAGGTGCTCCTTAGAAACTCTATGGCGCAGTCCTACCCTGCCCTATAGGGTTGCTATGAGTAGAAATTGACCCCACAGCAATGGTTTTTTGTTTGGTTGGTTTTTACCATTTATTGATTCAGAAATGAACATACAGTGGGCCAAGGTGGGAGATACAATGGGTCTCTGTAATTTTATAAAAATGGCCTTTTTCTTCTCTGGATAAAAGGTCTGGGTGTGAAAAGGAAATCCTCAGGAAAAAAAAAAGATGAAATCATAGCTACTGGAATGGGACACCCCAATTTTGTGGCCGTGGAGGAAGAGCAACAACCTCAGCAGGGAAGGGAATACCTTAGACTCTGGGAGGTAAATGGAGGAGGAGAGCAATTATTGCTTTCTCTGTTTTACCCAACTCCATAGTCTGGTAAAACAATCATATGGTCGGCTTGTATCAAGCAGTTGCAGGTGGCATTCTGATCCACTGCTGGTTTTGTCATCCTTGTCTATGTGCTATGAAGACAGAAACATTTACATGGACGTGTCTGATGCTAAGCTATTCCCCTATTCCTGATGCTATCAATGGCAGCTGCAGAATGTAGATCCCTCCCCCTTGTTTGTACACAAACACAAGTTCCAACACAACCTTGTTTCAGTCTCACCAGTACAAATTCATATGCTCCTTCTGATGCCTGACGGGTCCTGGGTTATGCCACGTATAGTGATCGAGGCTGCAACTGCCCATGAGGTGACACTGCCCACGTGGCTTAACCAAATCAGTGTAATGGAGATTCAAATCAGGCTTAACAACAAAGCCCAAACTGGAGTGACCTGAGCCCCTTTGGGTTATATGTCTGCATACGGGGGAGAAGAGGCCATGGAATATCTCTTCACTGGGGATGGGATTGCTTTTTGACCCATCTATTGCCTGATATAATTACTGACAATGATATCAAGGATCAGCAGCTCAGTCTAAACTCTCTCACATAATGGATAATGGCCTAACCTTCAAATATCCTGACTGTCTGAAATAAGATCTATTTCTCCCCTCTGAGACTTAGTCAAATTTGGTTATGTTTGAGACCCTGGGAAGTGGGAGTTGCATATGACTGAGATCAACACAGCAGGATGGCCTCATCTTGCTACTTGGAGTCCTATTAATAATAGCCTTAATTAAATATTATATGAGATTAATTGAATGTATTTGGTCCCAGCTACTGTTTGTCATGTTAGTAAGAGTAGCCACTGGAGTGGTATATTCTTGTGAAAATTTGAGTTCAGCCAAGAATGTGTAAGGCCAAGGGTTGGATTGTTGGGAGAGGCAATTCTCCATGGGTCTTGAGCTTTCCTGAATGTTCTTGCTGAGAATGCCAAGAATGCAAGGCCCTCACCACTCTTTACCCAGGCCATTTCTCAGGGTTATATTTGCAGCATGTAATCTTGTGAGATGAAGTAATGTCTCCTTCCAAAACAAAAAACAGGGTGTTTAGAGGCTGCTATAAAGTGGCAAGTTTCTCTCTTGTAAAGCAATCCACTTTATGAGTAGGCATCCATCTGGGCCATTCATGTCACCACCATAGGACTTAAGGGGCAAGGGGAACTGGCCCAAACATTCTGGCACTCATGCAACTTGCTGTGCTAGGCTGTGCCTAGGTCCCTTTTCTCTGACCCAGGAGTATTATGTCTTCTGCCAACATCCATGGAACAGTAACAGGCTAACTTATTAGCTTGTAAGAAGGGTAAAATCAAACCCCAGATGTAACATGCATGAGGCCAAATTCCTGCAGAAAATCCATATGTGTGTGTGTATGTGTATGTACTTAAATATATATACTTCCCTAGTGGTTCTGCTCCTGACTGAAACCTCACTGATACATCTGTTAAAGGACTTCCATCCAGAGTATATAAAGAACTCTTGCAATGCTTACAACTCAATTAGAAGGAGAAAAACCATTTAATTTTTAAAAGTAGGCAAAAGATTTGAAGACATTTAACCAAAGAAGACATACAAATGGCAAATAAGCACATAGAAGATGCTCATTATTATTAGTCCTTAGGAAAATTAAAATTAAACCACAATGAGCTATCGTTGCATATCCACTAAAATGGCTAAACTCAGAAATACTGAAAATACCAAGTGTTGGGGAGATTCTGGAGAAACAGAAATCCTCACACATTGTTGGCTGGAACATAAAATGGTACAGCCAATTTGGAAATAGTTTGGCAGTTTCTTAAAAAGTTATACATATCATGTGGCCTAGAATTTCTACTCCGAGGTTATCTATCCCAGAGAAATGAAAACATACATATACACAAAAACTTGTACATAAATGTTACAGCTTAACAATATCATTCACAACTGTAAAAAAGTAGAAACAACACAAATGTCCATTAACTGAATAACCCAAACCAAATCCGTTGCCATCAAGTTGATTCCGACTCATAGCGACCTTATAGGACAGAGTAAAACTGCCCCATAGAGTTTCCAAGGAGCACCTGGTGAATTCAAATTGCCAGCCTTTTGGTTAGCAGTCGTAGCACTTAACCACTATGCCACCAGGGTTTCCATTAACTGAATAAACAAAATGTGGTATATCCATACAATGAAGTATTAGCAATAAAAAGCAATGAATTACTGATATACGCAATAATATGAATGAATCCCAAAAACATTGTTCCATGAAAGAAATCAGACACAAAAGACCCACAGATTGTGCGATTTCATTTATATTAAATTTCTAGGATACCATATTAGTTACTTATTGCTGCATCGGAAACTTCATGGCTTAAAACAATATACATTTTTTAACTCACAGTTTCTATAGGTCAGAAGTCTGGGCAGTTTAGCTGGGTTCTCTCTCTCCAGGTCTCACTAGGTGTTGGATAATCCAGATGTTGGCCAAGGTTGTGGTCTCATCAGAGGCTCAACTGGAGAAAGATTCACTTCTAAGTTCCCTCAGGTTGTTGGCCGAAGTCACCTCCTACAGCTGCAGAAATGAGAGACTGCTGTCAGTTGCCCGAAGGTCCCTTCTTCTCTACAGGTAGTTTTGGAGCCCTGGTGGTGCAATGGTTAAGAGCCATGGCTGCTAACCAAAATGTCGGCAGTTTGAATCCACCAGCCGCTCCTTGGAAACGCTATGGGGCGGTTCTACTCTGGCCTATAGGGTTGCTGTGAGTTGGAATTCACGCGATGGTATTGAGTGTGTGTGTGTGAATAGGCAGTTCACAACAGAGCAGCTATTTCTTCAAGGCTGGCAGGAGAGTGAGAGAGAATAAATCTGCTAGCAAGATGGAGTCTTATATAATGAAACAAGCACAGGAGAATTATCTCCTCACTTTTGTCATATTATTGGTTAAAAGCAAAGCACAGGTCCTGCTCACACTTTAGGGTAGGGGATTATACAAAAGCATGAATATCAGGAGGTAGGAATTATGAAGGTCATCTTAGGGTATGTCCACCACAAAAGGGCAAAACTATAAAGACAGAAAACAGAGCAGCCATTGCCTGGATGCTAGGGATGGGAGCAGGGATTGACTGAAAACAGGAACAAGGGAACCTTTTGAGGTGATGGAAGTGTTCCTCAACTGGATTGTGATGCTGCTTATACAACAGTGTAATTTTCTAAAATTAATTAAACTGTTCACTTAAAATGGGTAGTTTTTATGGTATGTAAATTATACCTCAATCAAACTATTAAATATGTCTATGCATATAAATATATATAGAGAGAATGAGAACTAGCAAAAGAGAGAAAGAGAGATGTGGAAAAGCAGCTTCAAAATAGAGTGAAACAATGTGGCCAGAAAGAAAAAGCAGAAAAACTACGAGTTTATGGGCTTCGGCTTGGAACAATGCAAGTCACTGAAAAGTGAAGGAAGCTACAGAATGATTTAGAGCTGGTGAGAGATAGAAAGCCCCCTGTAAATTCATGTAAATTTTGAGTGGGGGAACTTCATTGAAAGGATTTGATCTTTCTTAATTTATTACATTTCAATATTAATGCAAAGGATGACCTCAAAAAGCTAGAAGACTGCTGAGTTATGTGGAATCATGGGGTGCCTTAGAAACTAGGTAAAATGAGCTCAAACCAAAAAAACCAAACCCATTGCTGTTGAGTTGATTCCAACTCATAGCGATGCTATAGGACAAAGTAGAACTGCCCCATAGGGGGTTTCCAAGGAGCAGCTGGTGGATTCGAACTGCTGACTTTTTAGTTAGCAGCTGTAGCTCTTAACCACTGTGCCAAAATGAGCTCAAGCTCCCATTATTCCCCACATGCAAATTTTAGCAAGTTCACCCAAAGTTTTGCAAATTCCCTTAAGTTTAAGTTTCTCCTAACCACCTCTAGCTGTTTTATGGCTTCTTCTGGGTTTTGTTTCTCTCCTCTGAATCTTGAGTCTGTCCTTGAGCTTCATTCAGCATTGCCCAAACCTAAGTCCCAGACCAAAATTTCGCCTTGATCTCTGCCTTCAAAATACCACTTTCACTGGAGAGCCATGAGTGGTAGACTTAACCCAGAAGTTGGAAGAATCCATGAAGGATGTTACACTACAGCTGCATAAAGAAGATAATTTAAAAATTGATTAACACTAGTAGACTTCCCCAGACTCAGTCATTTCCCCCATAAATTGTTGCTGTGTTATGCAGTTGTTCTCTTTTTTTTTTCCTTCCACTCTTCTCATCTATTCCCCACTCCCAAATTCTCATTTTGCTTGTAAAATAGTGTTGGCGCCTTCTAACCCATGACTCTGCACTTTGTCTTCCACCTCAAAATGGCTTAGCAAGGTTTCTTCCTAATACTGCCAGTTCTTTTCCTAAGAGGACCTCTGGCAGCAGTTGTTAAAATAATTTCTCAACCTGATGCATACTGAAAAAAAGTTGGCAGAAAATATACCAAAATATTAATAGTTGTATGGGTAATCTCTATATTTTCTAAAATAAGCATGAGATACTTTTATAATAAAACTAAATGTTTTTATTTTCTTAATTTCTGATTTTGAAAATCTCACCTCATAGAGCTATGCTTGGGCCCCACAATGTCATGAAATTCAGGGGTATTTCCTATTATCTCAGTGCTTATAGCAAAAGAAAGAAAAAGTAATGCAGGCAGGTCAAATACACTGTAAAATGGAGAACTATCCACACAGTTAGAGTTTTGATTATCCTCCCTGAAGAGCCTATTTCATTTCTCTGAAGTGTCATAAACAACTTTTTGAAACTTCTCAGTCATTTGTAGGACACTTGGAATGTTCATTGAGCTCCATTCTTAATTCACTCCCTACTTAAATAATAACAAAGGTCCTGACTGAGCTCACTCATGCACTCTCTGATTTATAGCAAAGTAATATGTGTACATATTTTTAAAAGTCAAATCATTTAATAAAGCTTGTAATGTATAACAGCGGTCCCTTCTTCCATCCTTCCCCACCCCCAATTTCTGCCCCTCAAAGGCAATCACCTCCAACTCTTTCAGCTGTATCATCTGATACTTCCCTTCCCATTTCTAAACAACATGATTATATGGGAACTTCTTGAATTTTCAAGTTTAGATAGCTTCTCTTGACATCCTACTCTAGACTAAGAGGGTTAGCCCTCTTGTATCTCTACCTGTTTCTAGGGAACAGACAACAACCCCCATCACATACGTACACACACACACACTCTCACTCTTCCTCCCTATACAGTTTTATTTGGCTAACTATTTCGTATTTATATTTTAATAACTTTATAAATATTACTCTCATCTGAGCCATTTCCTTTCTTCTATACTTTTAATTTTCCTGGAGTTAATAAGTGCCTCATTTGGCTTAATTTTCTAACTTACTCCAAGCTCTATGCTAGAAGTGTAAATCTCCTCTTGATGCTTTCAAAAATATCAGGCACTCTACTTATCTTGGAAACATGTTTGGAGCCCTCCTTCCTCCTGCTGTAATCTGAGCTGTTTATAGTCTAGGTCTGCTACATTATTGTGTTCTACGAATTATCTTTGCCATTATCCTGGGAATTCTCAACTTTCTCTTGTGTTGTGATTCCTAGTTACTGGGGCCCCAATATTCTTTTCTTGATTCATAGCCTTGTTTGAATGGAGTTCATTCTCCAGAACTTCCTCAAAAAGACCACACTGGGGCAAGGGTTTTGAAGCTTTGCTTGTTATTCTACCCTCACGTTTGATTATTGATAGTATGATTAGCACACTATGGTTAGAATCCTGGACTGGATATCATTTTTCCTTGGAATTTTGAAGGCATTGCTTCATTGTGGTCCAGCTTTCCTATCCTTGTATGTGATTTGTTCCCTGCCCACCCCCAGAGCTTTTAGAATCTTCTCTTTAACTCTAATTCTCTGGAGTCACACAATGATTCGCCTTGGTGTGGGATTTTTTTTTTTTTCCCCAGTCATTTAGCTGGGCACTCAGTAGACTCAGTCTGGAGACTCATGCACTTCTGTTCTAAGAAATTTTCTTGTATTTTTTCCTTGATTATTTCCTGTCCTCTCTTTGCTCTGTTCTGCCTTTTTAGAATTCCTTTATTTGAATACTGGACCTGCTCAAATGATCTTATTTCCTTATATCTTCCCTCCTATTCAGCTCTTTTTTTCCTACTTTAAGGGAGACATCTTCAACTTTATCTTCCAAAGCTGCTATTTTTATTTTAGCTAACACGTTTAATTTACAAAAATTCTCCTTACAATCTCTGAATATTCCTTTTTAGAATATCCTTTTCTTATTTTATAGATTCAGTATCTTCTTCTATATTGTCTCTGTTCTCCCAAGTTCCTTTTTTAAAATATTTTATTTTTGGTGGCAAAATATATAACCAAACATACATCCATTGACAATTTCTACATGAATAGTTCACTGACATTGGCTACTCACTTCACATTGTGTCACCATTCCATCTCTGCTCATCGTTTGGTCACCATTAACTGCTGTCATTTTAAACTCACAGATAATTCTTTATACGAGTCCTTTGCTCAAGGCAAATGTGATTTATTAACTGGGATAAACTTTTGTTTAGCTTAACAATGCTTCATTAAATAGTATTGGTTTAAGGTTTAAAGATTATTTCTGGGCATTAGATTCAGGAGTTCTCCCAATTTCAATGGATCCGTTAAGTCTAGTTTTCATCTAAGTTTGAAGTTCTGTTCCATGCTTTTCCTCCTTTTGATCAGGATCCATCCGTTGGTTACTTGATCAAAACTTTCAGTATACTCCCACCCACCTGGAGTAAAGAAGAATGAAGAACACCAAGAAAAGTATTAGCCCAAGAGACAGAAAGGGCCACATAAACCAGAGACTTCATCAGCCTAAGACCAGAAGAATTAGATGGTGCCTGGCTACCACAATGAACGCCCTGACAGGGAACACAACAGAGACCCTGATGGAGCAGGAGAAAAGTGGGGTGCAGAACTCAAATTCTAGTAAAAAGACCATACTAAATGGTTTGAGACTGGGGGGACCCTGGAAGATGTGGTCCCCTGGCTCTCTGTTAGCCCAAAACTAAAATCATTCCCGAGGCCAACTCGTCAGACAAAGATTAGACTGGACTATGGGGCACAAAATGATACTCGTGAAAAGCGTGCTTCTTAGCTCAAGCAGATACATGAGATTAAATGAGCAGCTCTCGTCCAGAGGCGAGATGAGAAGGCAGAGAGCGTCAGGAGCTGGTTGAATGGACAGGGGAAATCTGCGGTGGAAAGGAAGAGTGTGCTGTCACAGTATAGGGAGAGCAAATAGGGTCACAAAACAACGTATGTATAAATTTTTGTATGAGATACTAACTTGAATTGTAAGCTTTTGCTTAAAGCACAACAATAAAAAGAAAAAAAAACTTTCAGTAACAGTAACTGGGCACTATCCATTTCTTCTGGTCTCATGGCAATGGAGGCAGTAGTTTTATGGAAGCAATTAAACCTGCAGTCCATTTCCTTCTCTGATTCCTCAATCGCCTTCTTTCTCAGCTGTTACAGGTGTACAGAGACCAATTGTTGTATCTTAGGTGGCCGCTTGCAAGACGTTAAGTCCCCAGGCACTACTCACCAAACTAGGAGTTTGAAGAGAAACTCTAAAAACAATGTTAGGCTAACTGACTGGATAGACTCACGAAACCATGACCCTAAAACTTCAAACCAAGATAACTAACCCCATGAAGTGTTTAGTTGTTTAGTCATACCTGAGTAGTATCAACAGGTGCAGCTTTTTCTTCTTTTTTTTGGCTGCTGTTATAGTTGTAAAATTATATAAAACACTTTATTTGCCATTTTAACCTTCCTTTATTTTCCTGGTGTAAAGCTTAATAATCTAAGTTTTTTTAATAGTTGTTTTTTCTTTCACGTCAAATGCTTTTTCCAAACCTCTCATGACCCTTATTTAAGGAGTCCATATTTAAAAGTAAGGCGCTAAAAAGCTAGTTGGAAGCTAAGTGGTGGGCTTCACTGTAGGGTGATCAGGCCTGGACACAGACGTTTCCCTTACAGCCCACATTCCCTACTGTCAGTATCTGTAAATCTTTTTCCTCAGATTAACTCATTTCCTAAAAGAGGAATCATATCTTTTCTAAGCCTGAAAGTCAGCCTCTGTAAACTGAGTCAGGGAAGGAGGCTGGAGCACTGACTATGTTTGCATTGACTATGCAAACATTCCCTCAGTTCCAGTGCTCAGTAGGGCCTCCATTTTCTTCACTATTTCTCGTATTCCCAAATCCAGAGTCTCTCATTCAACCTCTCTAAAAAGTAATCTTTCCATCTTCTATTGGGATAGGGAGAAGTAGCCTGGCTACGTAGACTGGAGAAAGAGATGCAGGGGCCTAACCGGCTTCTTAAAAAGACTTCCAACCATTTCTCATGTTTTCAGTCCTACTCAATATCCACATTTATTGCTTCTAATCTGAGCCTTTCCAGGGTTCTGCTGTAAAAATTGGTGTGCTTCTTGGAATCACCTTCCTGCAAGCAGTTACATTTGAGAAAGTGAAGATCGGCTGGGCTGGTAATCAGACTGTGTTATTCCTAACAGAACATAAGCAATGTTGCCAATGGAATGGACTAGGTCATGTAAATAATATTTCTATACAAGGCCATACCACAGCTGCAAAAAAAAATGACTTAACAATCTTTTCTTCTAAGTGATTGCTGCTTTTGTTACTGATGACATCCCTGGTCTGGCTTTGCTCTTTCAGCCTCCTGAAGATTCTGAGATACCCAATGCTGAAATCCCCCCCACTTCTTAACCATATCCCACCCAGAGATGGCTCCCATTTCCTTTATTCCTCCTTAGAATCCTGCAACACAAGCCCACATCCTATAAGAAGTCCTTCCAATTCCGCTTACTAAAATGCTCCCAGAGTTCCTCCGGAGTGTGCTCTCCCGTGCTGCCGCAAACAAAATAAACATAACTATGGCTCTAAAAGATGTGTTTCTAGTAGTCTCTGGCTGTTGGACTTTGAGAGAATTCAGCTTTCTCTGGTCTGCTAAGTTAGTTAGCTCTGGTTTCTCTATTTTCCAGATTCTTAAATATCAGTGACCTCTCCCCCGATGCTGCCACAAATTACATCCTCTCTGTACTTCCTTTCCCACTTATATGTGAACCGATACTCTTTTGCCTAAGATGATTCAAAATGGATTTCTATCACTTGCAACAGGTTCCTAACAGCGTTAACAGCAGAAAACACACCATAATGTGTATCAATGAACGAGTAAATCGGACATAGCCTTTCCTGTGCTATGTATCTATTCTATGACATTGAATCTTCACAATATATGTGTATCCCCAGATCTTGGCACAATGATTAAGCACTCAGCTGCTAGCCCAAAGGTTGGCAGTTCAAACCTACCCAGCAGCTCCATGGGAGAAAGACCTGGTGATCTGCTTCCATAAAGATTACAGCTGAGGAAACCCTATGGGACAGTTTTACTCCATCACATGGGGTTGCTATGAGTCAAAGAACAACTCAGGGCCACCTAACAACAACAGTCCCTCTACAGAGTGTTGGGCCTGCCCACAAAATCCAATTATATAGCAAATTCAATGAGACCAAACTAAACTCATCCTCTTTTTCCCCCAGATTTGCTCCTCCTCCTGCATCCCTATGCCAGTTATTCCACTACTCAATCAGCTCCACAAACCCCAAACTGGAAATTCATTCTAGATAGTCCTCTCTTTCTCATCTCCAAACATCCTATTATCACCAATTTCTGACAATTTTACCTCCTAAATATTTCTTGAATTTGTCCTGTTCTTATGTCCCTAATACCACTGCCTTGTTTCAAAGTCTTTATCATCTGTCATCCTCACCATCTGAACAATGCAATCAACTTCTAATTGTTTTCTCTGCCTCCAGAGAAGCAATCCTTATTTCATACTGTTTCTAGAAAATATCATTAAAATGCAAATCCAATGGTTATTCCACCACCTATCAGTGGCTTCCTACTGATATCAGGATAAAATCCTAGCTCCTTAGTTGTTGTTGTTAGCTGCCATCAAATTGGCCCCAACGCACGGTGACCCCAAGCACAACACAAGACACTGCGTGGTCCTGAGCCATCCCCACGATCAGCTGTGGATTGGACCATTGTGATCCATGGGGTTTTCACTGGCTGATTTTCAAAGCAGATTGTCAGACTCCGCTGAGAGCATCACAGCAACACACAAGCCTCCAATGACAGACCAATAGTGGCTTCGCATGAGGTGGGTTGGCTGGAATCAAACCAGGGTCTTTGCATGGAAGACAAGAATTCTACCACTGAACCACCAGTGCCCCACCCTGCTCACTTCTCCAGTCCATAAACACATTCAAGTTCAAATTTACCCCTTTCCTCCAAAAATACCAAAACATTTTGTTTTATTGTTGTATCTCATTGCCTTTGTTTATGCATTCCTTCTTGCCAACATCCTTTTCCCTCTTTGTCGCGTGACTGATTACTATTAGTCCTCCCAGAAGCTCTCTCTACACTGCACCCCCCAGCCCAGGTAACATCTGTCTAACCCCAAAGACTATTTGGTCTTCAGGGGTAGAGGCTTTGTTTTATTCAACTTTTGTATTCCTCAGTGACTGGCATAACCACAAGCACATAGTATGCAATCTATAAATAATATTCTTAACCAGAATAACACTAAGGTAGGAATTATCGCCCCCTTTTCTTCTTCTTCTATAAATGTGAGATGTCTGTTTCTCTTTTCTTACCTTCCTGTGAATTACTTGAACATTTTTTCCTAAATGTATAAATATCTGTCTTCTTTGTGAATAATAATGTATTAAAGTTCATCAGTTGAAACAAAAGTACCATAGTAACCTAAGATGTTAACAGTAGGGCAAACCAAGTAAGGGGTTTATGAGAATGCTGTACTATCTTTACAACTTCTCAGAAAGTATAAAGCTATTCTAAAATAAAAGTTTATTTTAAAAAGGTATTGAGAGCTTTGGTGGAAAATAAAAATAAGTTTGAATTTGCACTATCCATGGTAATTTGGTACAAACTGTTGCTCACTATAAATAATGTTAGTAAAAGCTTGCAAAAAATCAAATAGATTTCAATTTTGCTATTTTACTTCTTCTGTCCTTTTACTTTCAGTCTATGTATGCTGTTGAATCTGAAATGAGTTCCTTGTAAACAGCCTATTGTTGGATCATGTTTATTTATCATTCTGCCCATCTTTGTCATTTAATGGTATATACAGACCAATAACATTTAGGATAATTATTGATATGTTAGGGCTTATGTCTGCTATTTTATTATTTGTTTTCTGTTTGTTCCCTCTATTTCTCATTCTTCTGTTTCTCTTTTCTTACCTTCCTGTGGGTTACTTGAACATTTTTAGAGTTTCATTTTGATTTATGTATTGTTTTTGAGTATACCACTTGATACAGTTTGTTTAGGTATTACAATATACTTATGTAACTTACCATAGTCTATTGATGTTACTGTTTTACCAATTTGAGTGAAATACAGAAACCTTACTTCCATTTAGGTTCTTTTACTCTCTTATACAATTATCTTAAGTATTTCCTCTACATACATTTAGCACCACATTAGATGGTGATATAATTTTTGCTTTAACAACCAAATATGATTTAAGAAACTCAGGAGAAGGATAAAACACACACAAACCCTTGTATCTATGTGATTCCATACTAATGCTGGTGTATTTTAAGAATTTCAATGTTACAAAGTAGGATTTATGAATCAAATGGTAAATGTATCTGTAATTTTGCTAGTAATGTAAAAATCTTCCCTCTGGAGGCTGTACCACTTTGTATGCATGAAACTGTTTCCTACAAACTTGCCAAAGAGTTTGTTGTCAAAATTTTGGATTTATGCCAATCTGACAGTGAGAAATTCTAACTCAGGGTAGTTTTAATTTATATTTATATTATTATGAATTAACTTGAACATTTATTCATATGTTTAAGTGTCATCCGTATTTCTTTCTCTGTGAACTGTTTTGTCTCCATTTTTTAAACGAGTTTTCCTCTTAGTCCCTTGTCTTAGTCATCTAGTGCTGCTGTAACAGAAATACCACAAGTGGATGGCTTTAACAAAGAGAAATTTATTCTCTCACAGTCTAGTAGGCTAGAGTTCTGAATACAGGGCATCAGCTCCAGGGGAAGGCTTTCTCTGTCAGTTCTGGATGAAGGTCCTTGTCATCAATCTTCCCCTGGTCTAGGGGCTTCTCTGCACAGGAACCCCAGGTCCAAAGGACACGCTCTGCTTGCTTCCCTTTCCTTTTATCTCTTGTAAAATAAAAGGTGGTGCAGGCCACACACCAGGGAAAGTCCCTTTACATTGGATCAGGGATGTGACCTGGGTAGGGGTGTTATGTCCAACCCTAATCTTTTTTAACATAATCTAATCTTGCCTCACTAACCACAAGCAGAGATTAAGACTTATAACACATAGGAAAATTATATCAATCACAAAATGGAGAACCACCACACAATACTGGATATCATGGCCTAACCAATTTGACACATATTTTTGGGGGCCACAATTCAATCCATGACACCCCTCATGACCACCTCAGCCTACATCTTTTAAAAATATATATTTTGTTTATTTTGGGTGGCAATATCCATAACCAAACATACATTCATTCACAATTTCTACATGAATAGTTCAATAACACTGGTTGCACACTTCACATGTGTCAGTCACCACTCTCACTATCTCTACCCATATTGTTTCACCACCATGAATTTAGGCTCTCTGCCCTTAAAGTTCTCATCTGTGCTTTAGATTAACTGTTGTCAGTTTAAACTCACATGGGTAATTCTTTATAAGAGCACTATGCTCAAGGCAAACATTAATTGCCTCAGCCTACGTATTACTGGCCAGACCTGTGTCTTAATGCCACCCTTCGAGAGTCACTATGAGTCGGAATCAGCACACAACAACGGCTGGAAAACACAGTTTGTAAATTAGACACATTTCAATCCCCGGTCAAATCAGGATTTAGTTCATAAGGTAAAAAGTTAGATGTATATTGGATAGGCAATTGGAAGTCTCAGCTTTAACAATCTTATCTTGATCCTGGTTTAACCTTTAATCTCCAGAAGTCCTTACGAGATAAAAATGAAGCAGCCAAAGCAGCAAGAAGTGTTAACAGTGGTTAAGTTAGGACAATATGACTGAATTACCTATGTTGTACTCAGCAACATTTTGTTTCTCCTTGGAAAATGAGACCTCTGAATCTGCTTAACATTATGGAGCCAAATTCATAAAAACAGAGTAATTTCTCTCTTTCCCCCATCCCCCAAAAGGCTGGTTATGTTTTGAAGCTCTGACTGCGTCTTTTAAACAGGCAAAGACTAAGAGATGTAAGAGATGCAAATCTGTGGAGTCTGCTGGCAACAAAATTTAAAACATTTCAAAGTAAAATACGTAAAGTCAATGGCATGAAAAAAGTGGGAGAGGGTTGCTCCAGCTTAAATGAGACTAAAGAGACATGACAACTAGGTTTGATGTATGGACCTAGCTTGGATCTTAGGGTTTTTTTTTTTTTTAATAAATCAATTGAAAAAAGACATGTGTGAGACAATCAGAGAAATCTATTAGATAATAATAAGAAATTAATGTTATTTTTGTTAGATGTGAAAATGACTGTGTTAATGTAAGAAAACATCCATATTTTATAGAAAAGTGTAGGAGTGACATGACCTGGGATATTCTTTAAAATGTTTAAGAGAGAAAAAGAAAAAAAGAAGGAAGGAGAGGGGGAGGGGGAAGAAAAAAGGAAGAGAGAAAACGAGTGAAGTGCGGCAAAATCATGATAATTATTGAAAATTGAGTGATGAGTAAATAAGGATTCATTCATTACTTTACTCTTGTATATGTTTGGAAATTCTTATGAAAGTCATTCAAAATAGTCAAAAAGCATGTAAATTAAAAATTTGAAAAATAAATTTAATAAGATTATTGTGCCAACTACCCTTTGAATGCATAAAACCTATCAGTTTTATGAACATATCAATTATACATAATCCATTTAAAAATTCTTAAATAAAAGGATTTTACATCTTTGAATGGCAGAAGACTCAAAACCTGCATTCATTGGGATGTTCCTCCTTAAATCATTTTTTTTTCCCTTAAGGGCTTCAAAATACCTGAAAATCCTGTAGTTTGCTTTGATGCTACTCCTCCTCTGAAGACCCCACTGTCAATTTTCCAGTTTCTAAATAAAGATTACAAATTTCAAAACATATTTTTGAGAAAAGTTAAAAATAATGAGTGCCCATATTAAGTAAGTCTTTTGCTATTGAACATACTTGTTACCTGCCATCGACTCTACTCTGACTCATGGTGACCTTGTGTATAACCGAACAAAACTCTTCTCTGGTCCTGCATCATCCTCAAAATTACCAGCATGTCTGAGTCCATCGTTGTCACTATCATGCCAATTCATCTCCCTGAGCGTCTCCCATGTCTTCATTGGCCCACTACTTCACCGAACATGATGTCTTTCTCTAGCAACCGATCTCTCCTGATGACGGGTCCAAAACAAGCAAGTAGTACAATATTCTGTTGTGATCCATAAAGTTTTTATTGGCTAACCTTCTAAGTAAATCACCAGGCCTTTCTTCCTAGTCTCTCTTAATCTGGAAATTCCACTGAAACCTGTCCACCATGAATGGTCCTGCTGATATTTGAAATATCTAATGGCATAGCTTCCAGCATCATAGCAACACGCAAATCACCACAGCATGACAAATGGGTGATGGTTGAACATACTTACACTGTAACATATGAACTAAAGATTGTACAGATAAGGACTTCATATATTCCTTTCTTTTGTCCTTCATTCATACAATATATATTAGGTGATTATTCTGAGTCAGCACTGTGCTAGGCTTTGGGAGCTAGCAGTAAGCAAGGCAGAGTCATTTGTACCTTCACAGAGTGTAGTCACCAGAGTCCCTGCCAGGCCGCTAGTAGGTTGTGTTTTATTATAAGCAGCAATCATTACAAATAATTATGCCTTTTAGTTATTTTACTCCCACTGGTAACAACAGGAAAAACAATATTGCTCCGTTTGGGCTACTCAAGCTTTGGAGGAGGTTAACTCTGGATACTTTTCCGATCATCAAAAGCAGCTCCCATGGTTACCACTTAGTATGTAGCGCCTTCTGGTGTAAGACTTGAGAACTGCAACGTGAAAACATTCTGAGAAAATTACAGTTCTAACATATTCATAATGATTTTCAGTGTGCCCTTCAGACCGCCATAAAAGGAACTAAAAATATATTTTTTCATTGCCCCCTCCACAGTGACTACCACAGTTATCTTGTAAGTAGTAGGCTTTAATAAATGTTTGTTAAATGAATAACTGAATTTAAAATTGAAAGACATAATAATGAAATATAGATTTTAATAGAATCTGTTCTTTAGTCACAGACCCCGGCTGTGATGGTTAAGGTTGTGTCAACTTGGCTGGGACATGATTCTCAGTGTTTAATGATGTAGTCATCCTCCATGATGTGATCTGATGTGATCAGCCAACCAACTGAAAAGGGAGTTGCTTCAGGGGTGTGACCTGCATCCAGTATACATATGGAGTTCTGGCAAAGTTTGCTCACTTGCTCTGGATTCTGCATCCAGCTGGTCATCATCTGACCTCTGAATTCTTGGGACTTGAACCAGCGGCCTGCCATCTTGCCTGCTAATCTTGAAATTCCTCAGCCTCCACAGCCTGTGAGCCAGCAGCCTGCCATCTGATATGCTGATCTTGGGTTTGTCAGCTCCTGCAGCTACATTAGTCAGAAGCCTCCAGCCTGACATCTGAACCCATGGACTTGGGACTTGCCAGCCTCTACAACTGTGTGAGCCATTTCTTTCAGATAAACCTCTCTCACACACACTCTCTCTTTCTCTCTCTATATATATACACACACATATACACTTCACTGGTTTTGCTTCTCTAGATAACCCAGCCTAAGACACTGGCTGAAGGAATGTATAGTTTGGGCCTTACATCAATCAGTGTAGGCTAGTGATTCTGCAATAACAAATAACCCCAAACGCTTAGAAATGAAAACAACAAGAGTTTGTTTCTTGTTCATGCAGAGTCTGAAATGGGTCCTGATGATTTTCTAGAGAGAGGAAGAAAGGGCTGGAGAACTGAGCACTGGAAATGCTTCCACTTAGAAGTGATACCCAACACCTCTGCTGACATTTCAATGGTCAAAGCAAGTCATATGGCCACACCTAACCTCAGAGGGGACAAGAAGAATAATCTACTTCTATGCCTGAAAGTAGAGAGAACTAGAAATTGGATATTGCTGAGCAGTAGCAATGCCTACCCCAGACCCAAATAATCCCTGAGTTTTCTTCCTAGGAATAACAAACACATCTATTTACCAGGGAAATGCTTTCTTTTCATCATCTATTAATCTCAATTTCCTCTGACATGGCTCAGCCTTTGGATCTTCGCAGGTATGAGTGTCTGCATTCAAATCTATCAAATGGATATAACACCTGACTTTCATTCCCATAGACAGATGCTGTAAATACAGTAAGTGCTGTAGAAAATGAAAAGTGCCATGCAAACACTATATAAACCAAACCAAACCCATTGCCATTGAGTGAATTCCAACTCATAGGGACCCTATAGGACAAAGCACAGCTGGCCCATACGGTTTCCAAGGTTGTAAATCTTTACAGAAGCAGACTGCCACATATTGCTCCCACGGAGCAGCTGGTGGTTTCATACCAATGACCCATCAGTTAGCAGCCAAGTGCTTTAACCACTGTACCACCAGGGCTCCTTAAACACTGCATAAGGTATCATTATTACTATTCTGATAAGGAAGTCAGATTTTATTCATTCATTCATGTATTCATTCATTCCTTTTGTTAAAGAATAAATAAACACTAACGGAGACTTAGCCCTATGGGGCAGTTCTACTCTGCCCTAGAGAGTCGCTGTGAGTTGGAATCAACTTGACAGCAATGAGTTTGGTTTTCTTGGTTTCAGTGGAGATTGAGAATTGGGCACTGAGTGAGAAAGTATTACAGTCAAGCAGAGACCCTGATCCAGTGCTCAAGGATAAGATTTAGGGAAGGAGAATGAGGTAAGTCTTTTTTAAAAATGCCGAAAGACTGTCTCCGTCCCATTCTTAAAAAGCTAAGCGTCTGAGTGGGTTGACTGGCTGTCTAGATCTGGGCTTGCTGGTTTTGAAGACACTGGCCTCATGCAGGACTTCTGTTGTGCAGTCAGTTTGGAATGAAGGAGTCCAGGTTCCTCTGTTGAGTACATGAGGTCCCTGATTTGGGATACTGCTGCCTCAGGCCTGAGTTAGGAGTATGTTGCCCAGTCATATCTGCACTGGTGTCAACAAGCTAAACAGCCAGGACAGAATTTATCAATTCATTCAATAAGTTGAATGCCTAGACTCCTTACTTGCCCCATCCTCCTTAGACAAAGCTGTTGTTGTTGTTGTTAGTTGCCAACAAGTTGATTCTGACTCATGGATATACTACGTGTGCAGAGTAGAACTGCTCCACAGGGTTTTCAGAGCTGTGACCGCTAGGAAGCAGATAGCGAGGCCTGTCTTCTGAGGCACTTCTGGGAGGGTTTGAACCCCCATCCTTTTTCAGCTAGTAGTTAAGTGCTTAACCCTTTGCACCACCCAAGGACTCCTAGACCAAGCCAGGCTCCCTGTTACATGCTCCCATAACACTCTTTTCTTGCCTTATGTAAATTCAGTCATCACATTTTGTGCTGTTTAAGTACACATCTTCCTTACTAGACTGTAAGAGGCAGGGCCGTGTCTCCCTCACTTACACTGTATCCCTAGTACGTAGTACAGAGCTGGACACAGGGTTGTTATGCAATGAACAGTTTACTGAAAAAGTGAATGAGGTGCTATGCAAGGCACTGTGCTAAATGGGGAGACGGAAGAGACTGAAAGATGATAAAACAAGAACTCACAGCTCATGGGGAGGCATAATATGATAAGCAGGGATGGAGCTAAATTATGTGAGGACAGAAGCTTATCCAAATTTGAGGACTGACTTAAAAATAATATAAAACTATAAATACAAAAAGTATCTTGTCTCAGAAAATGTTCATATAATTGAGAGGACATGACGTTTAAGCTTCACTACTTTCACAGTACGGGCATCTCTGGTGAAGAGTGGATTAATGTACCAAGTACTGCGGAATCCTTGAAGCAGAGATCTCTGCTACAGGAAGAATAAAAAATTTCACAGAAGAAAGAACCTGTGAGCGTGATCTTACAGAAACAGAGGAAAGGAACTGTAGGTGAGAGAAACAGGTGCTGAAGCACACAGGTGAGAGAGAGCTAGAGGTTATCTGTGGAGTGGTGAGAAGTAGAATTTGACTAGCGTGCGGTGGGTCAAGAGTCCCTAGGTGGTACAAACGATTAACATGCTTGGATGCTAACCGAAAGGCTGGTAGTTTGAGTCCACGCAGAGGTGCCTTGGGAAAAAGTCCCGGAGATCAATTCTGAAAAATCAGCTACTGAAAACTGACGGAGCACACTTCTACTCTGCCACACGTGGGGCTGCCAAGAGTCAGAGTTGACTCAACTGGCAACTGGTAGGGGCAGGTGGGGGAAAATCTTAAAATACTGGTTCTCAAAGTGTGGTCCCTAGACCAGCAGCATCAGCATTCACCTGGGAACTTGTCAGAAATGCAAACTCTCAGGTAGGTCCCACCTCAGATTTACCCAATTAGAAACTCTGAAAATAGGGCCTGGAAATCTATAGTTTAACAAGAACTGCAGGTGATTCTGATGGGTACTTGAGCATCAGCTGAAGCTCTTTTATGCTTACAAATTTAATTTCAGGCTGTTTCACAAGATATGGAGAAATAAGAAAAAGAAACAATAACAGAAAGAGAGAAATAGTTCTCCCTATCTTATCCCCCCAAAATAAATGACAGATAAGCTAAAAAGTTCAAGTAAAAAATGCAACCAGATCTTGGCTAGAAGATTATTTTTATATTTATATTATATTTATTATTATAATATATTGTATTTATTATTATTGTTGGCATAAGGCCAACAATAGAACCTATAAAGGAAAAGATGGATAGACATGATTTCACAACAATTTAAAATGTTTGTACATTAACAAAATTAAAAGCAAACAAACTGGAAAGAAATATTTGCAACATATATCACAGACAAAAAGCTAAAAGGTTGATTTAAAAAAATTAATAGCCTGTAGAAAAATGGACAGAAGACATTAACACAAAATTTAAAAAATGCAAATGGCCAATAAACACATGAGGAAAAATTCAATTTCATTAAAAAAAATTAAAATGGGATACTATATTTTACTTACCAAATTGGCAAAGCATTTTAAAAAATTGAAACTCAAATGTCCACTAATTAAGGTGCCCTTTAACATTTTGACAGCATAAGGAATATTCAAGCAATATAAAGTAGAAAAAAACTGTTACAGAACAATATAAACAATAACACCCTAATTTTGAAAAAAGTGTCTGTGTATACATAGGTATAAAAATAATGAAAAAACAAGAGTAAAATGTTACCGTGGGTTAGTTTAGCACTATGGGATTACGGTAAATTTCTTTTGTTCATCATACTTTTCTATTGTCTCCATTTTGTAATAAGCATGTATCCCTTTTCTAATCAGGAAAAAATTAAGCTATGCTGTAAGTGTGGCAAAAAGTTGGAAGAATGATGATTAAATGCCCCCTCAGTCAAAGTTAAGGGGCCCTGGTGGCACGGTAGTTAAAGTGCTAGGCTGCTAACTGAAAGGTTGGCAGTTCAAACCTGTCTTGGATTGAACTGCGTCCCCCAAAATATGTGTCAACTTGGTTAGGCCATGATTCCCAGTATTGTGTGGTTGTCCTCCATTTTGTGATTCTCCTACATGTTATAAATCATAATCTCTGCCTGTGGTTAAAGAGGATTAGGGTGGGATATAACACCCTTGCTCAGGTCACATCCCTGATCCAGTGTAAAGAGAGTTAGTTTCCCAGGGGTGTGGCCTGCACCACAATTTATCGTACAAGAGATAAAAGGAAAGCAAGCAGAGAGTTGGGGACCTCACACCACCAAGAAAGCAGTGCTGGGAGCAGAGTGCATCCTTTGGACCCGGGGTCCCTGCACATAGAAGCTCCTAGTCCAGGGGAAGACTGATGACAAGGACCTTCCTCCAGAGCCAACAGAGAAAGCCTTCTCCTGGAGCTGACATCCTGAATATGGACTTGTAGCCTACTAGACTATGAGAAAATAAATTTCTCTTTGTTAAAACTTGTGGTATTTCTGTTATAGCAGCACTAGATAACTAAGACAAAGCCCACCAGCTGCTCCGTGGGAGAAAGATGTGGCAGTCTCCTCCAGTAAAGATTTGCAGCCTCGGAAACCCTACAGGGCAGTTCTACTCTGTTCTATGAGTTGGAACCAACTCAGCAGCAATGGGTTTGGCTTTTTTGTCTCAGTCAAAGTTATAATAGGATCTGGTAAACTGTACAACTTGGTAGTCTCTTGAGATTTCATGGTTTTATCCCCACAGCCACCCTCCCTGGAAAGCAGATGTGGAAAGGGGAGATGTGAGGGTTAATTTTATGTGTCAAGTTGGCTAAGCTATGATTCCCAGTGGTTTAGCAAAATACTAGACTACCTGCCCACCACTCTCCTGTCAATTTGTCGTACTGTGAGGGTGTCTTAGGCTGGGTTATCTAGAGAAGCAATACTAGTAAAGCGTATAAATATATAAATATGCGACTCATAGCGACCCTGTAGGACAGAGAAGAACTGCCCCATAGGGTTTCCAAGGAGTGGCTAGTGGATTCCAACTGCTGACCTTTTGGTTAGCAGCCAAGCTCTTAACCAGTGTGCCACCAGGGCTCCAAATATATAGTAAGAGATATTTATACCAAGGAAATAACTTACGCGGTTGTAGAGGATAGAACATGGGTCAGGCTAGAGGCTTCTCCTGATTCACGTAGCCACAGGGGCTGGCAAAGCCACGATCAGCAAGTCAGACAACAAGGCTCTGGCTTACAGGCTGCGAAGACTGAATAATCCCAAGATCTGCAGGCAAGATGGCAGGGAAGTTGCTAGCTGAAGTCCCAAGAACTGAAGGTCAAACCAACAGGAGCCAGCTGCAGGATCCGGTGCGAGCAAAAGCCTACGAGCCTTGCCAGAGAGTCCATCTATATTGGATGTAGGCCACACCCCCAAGGAAACTCCCTTTCAACTGACTGGCTACTCACAGTAGATCCCATCAGGTGATCACATTATATCAAATCTCATCGTGGAAGTGAGCACATCATCATGACTGCCAAGCTACATCACAACTGCCAAACCACTGAGAGTTATGGCTTGCATATTGCTGTGATGCCAGAAGCTATGCTACTGGTATTTCAAATACCAGCAGGGCAATGGCATTACTAGCGGGATGTGGGAGTGTGGACTGCATGGGATAACACTGTCAGAAAGGGTGACACCAAAATAACTGTCTATAAAATTTTTGTGTAGTGTTTCAGCAGAAATTTTTTTTTTAATAAAAATATCCCTGTAATTAGTCATAACAACACATAATTTTTCGTAAGCCCAGCTTAAATGTAGTAATGTACCTACAAGGCTAAAACTCTATGCTAATTTACTTTTTGAACCTTCTGATGCACTCTGGTCAGAGCTGTCATTATTTCCCAATTACAATGGTGCTTCAAATCACGTGGTTTTGTCTGCACATGCTACAAGCATACGCTGTTGCTGCTGGTGTTTTTATAGTCGCCGATTTTGTCAAATTTTCTGGTGTTTTAGCTACAATATTTTGGTAATTAGTATTTGTGAACCTGGTATGGGAGGAGGTCCATGGGGGGGAATGTGACGCTATGAGTTACTGCACTGGGTGACATCAAACCTAGTGACACCACTGCAGCAGGGTCACAATGGTGGACAAGTTTCAGCGGAGCCTCCAGACTAAGAAGGACTAGGAAGAAGAACCTGGCAATCTACTTCTGAAAAGACTGTCACTTTGAGGACTAAGGTGCACCTGACCCAAGCCATGGTATTTTCAATTGCCTCATACGCATATGAAAGCCGAACAATAAATAAGGAAGACTGAAGAATTGATGCATTTGAATTATGGTATTGGTGAAGAATACTGAATATACCATGGACTGCCAGAAGAACGAACATATCTGTCTTGGACGAAGTACAGTGTCGCACATACTCTGGACATGTTATCAGGAGGAACCAGTCCCTGAAGAAGCCCATCATGCTTGGTAAGGCAGAGGGTCAGTGAAAAAGAGGAAGACCCTCAACAGATGGATTGACACAGTGGCTGCAGCAATGGCCTCAAATATAGCAACAACTGAGGATGACGCGCAGTGTTTCTTTCTGTTGTATATGGGGTCGCTGTGAGTTGGAACCAACTCAAAAGCACCTAACCACAATAGACTAGTTGCTGTTCCATAATGTAATCTAACATAATGTAATGAAGTCACCTTCCATAACGTAATCAATTATTAGTTGGAAGGGGTGTTTCCTTAGGGTGTGGTCTGCCTTCAGACTATAATTGATAGATATTTTGGCAGATCTCCCTCTCTTCTCTTTTTGCCTGACCTTCAGAATTTGGGACGAAAGCCTGTAGAAATCTCCAGGCTGAAGGCCCACCTTCGGATTTTGGACTTGCCAGCTCCACAATCACGGGAGCCAATCCTTTGAAGCAAATCTCTCTCCCTCTCTATCACTGGTTCCTTTTCTCTAGAGAAACCTAAGACAGGAGAGCAAAAATGAAACTGAAAAATGTATTCCAATTAACCAAAGAACTTTAAATTGCCTCCAATTTGCGAACATGTTAAATGACCTCTTAAACATTGTAATGCTCTTATTTACTTCATTGAGTAAATGCAAAACAGTGAGGGATTTTTCTCTTTAAGTAATGCTCTATAAAAAAATGTGGTTTGTGCTCAGTATAAACTGTTTTGCAATGGTACTTCATCCCAGAATGTAAAGATTTTGTTTGGCACAGGCTATGTGTGAATAAAGCAGTAACGTAAGATGGTTCAATGACACCCCCTTGTGGCTTCCACTGCATCAGATCAGGAAACAGCAGAACCAGGGAGGAGGGAATGATACATGTTATTCTTTACAAATTCAGCAAACAAGTATTGATTCCTATTTCATGCCAGGTACTAATTGTAAAAAAAAGATGCTGTGAAGTCGATTTTGACTCATGGAGACCCATGGGTTCAAAGGAGAACTGAGCTCCATAGGGTTTTTTGCCTGTAATCTTTTACAGAAGCAGATCACCAGGTCTTTCTTCCTTGGTGCTACCGGGCGGGTTCAAACTGCCAATCTCTCCTTAGTACTTGAGCACTAACTGTTTGTGCCACCGAGGGACTAGGAATTAACAGATGCCTCTAAATATTTTTGTACTTTATTTAGGCCATGCTAGTAGCATTCATGAACATTCATTTACTTGGGCTGAGCACACATAAAAGTTATGAGGTCACAAAAATTGAGCCTCACAAACAAGTTGTGTTCTTTCAAATATGGCTTTTTTTTTTTTTTTTTTTTTTTAGTGACGAGATCTATTACAGATTGAGTTGCGGCCTCCAAAAATACGTGTTGTAAATCCTAACCTCTAAACCTAAGG
>NW_004444068.1:5080899-5082497 GCF_000243295.1 Trichechus manatus latirostris | reverse complement strand
TTTTTTTTTTTTTTTTTAGTGACGAGATCTATTACAGATTGAGTTGCGGCCTCCAAAAATACGTGTTGTAAATCCTAACCTCTAAACCTAAGGTCATAATCCCGTTTGGGAATGGGTTGTCTTCGTTATGTTAATGAGGCAGGCCTACTATAGGGTGTGTCTTGAGTCAACCTTTTTGGAGACATAAAGGAGATTAAACAAGCAAGCAAAAGAAAAGATGAGATAAAATAGATGCCGAGACACTTGGAGATCTCCAAGGAACCAGGAAACAGAAGCTGAAGAGACAAGGACCTTCCTTCAAAGTCGACAGAGAGAGAAAGCCTTCCCCTCGAGCTGGCATTCTGAATTCAGACTTCTAGCCTCCAAAACCGTGAGAAAATAAGTTTCTGTTTGTTAGAAGTCATTCATTTCCGGTACTTCTGTTATAGCAGCACTAGATAACTAAGACAGGAGCTGAGCAGGCTCTGTGATTATTATTACCTAGTGTTTGGTTGGTTAGCAGACGGTAATCAGAATAAGCACAGTACACCCGGACAAGACGACTCGGATTCCAGCATGACTATCCGAGTGAGCTTGGGCACGTGATAATCCTTATACGCCTCATTCATTCACTTAAGATTTATTTGAATTCTGGGTGCTGAGGCTACAAAAATGAGCAAGACCTAGTCTCTAGCCCCTCACAAATTTATTTTCTAATTTGTGAATTGGGAACAACAACCTAAACGAGTTGTAAGGATTCAGTTAAACATATGTCCACACTCGTTTTTGAAACCGTGTTCCCAAGCTTATTGACGTTCAATTACCTCATTATACTGTGTATCTGCTCACACAACCTCAAGGCTGGATGAGCGGCTAGGTCATCTAATCTAATCCCCTCTGATTTCACGTTCTACGAGATTTCTTGAGAGTCAAGGAATGCAGCTGAAGCCTAACTGACTTTAATTTAATTGACCTTAAAGATTTTCACTTTCCAGCCCTGACGACTGCATCCTAGCCCCGTGTGGTTCTTTGGGGCCTCAACAAAACCACGCCGCTGACGGGGCCCTTTTCGTCCCCAACAGGCTGCTGGCACCCTTTAGGGGTTGACATGCCTTCAGCCTTCCCTAACCTGGGCAAGACCATTTACGTACTTCCCCTGCAGGAGCAGTCTGGGAAAAGGGGTGCTCGCGCGCAGCGCTTCTCCCACTTCTTCGGGCCGGAGGGAGGGCCAAGAGCGGCGACGGAAATTTCCCTCTGCGGCTTCGCCTGGAGCAGTCCTAGCGGAAGGGATCACCCGCGCGGCTCGGGAGGGGCGGCACCCCGCCCGGAAGAGGCCTGCGGAGGTGCTGGCGGGGCCCGAGGGCCGCCGGGCCACCCCCAGGGCTGGAGGCCGGTGGTCCCTCCCAGGCTGGAGTGCGGTGAGGCCGTGCACCCACTCCCCGCCCCCACCTTTACCTCTTCACCTCCCTGCTCTCTCGGCAGTCCCTGAGGTGCGCGGCGCAGGCGTGGAGCTGGGCGGTGAGTGCGGCCCGGAGTCCGGGCCTGGGGCCTGGCAGGCAGGGCGTGGGCGCGCGGGAGGGAGAAGGTCCCGCCCGGAGGGGCGCCCGGGAGCGCGAGGG
>NW_004444068.1:5053894-5080799 GCF_000243295.1 Trichechus manatus latirostris | reverse complement strand
GGCGCCTGGGCCGCAGCAGCCTCGGCGCTGCACTTGGGCCCGCCTGCCGGGCCCCGAGGCGCTGGTGAGCGTGACGGAGGAGCAAGCGGGCCAGCGCGGGCGGCTGCAGGAGACGTGGGCGTGCGGGCGCCGCTCCCACCCGGAGAAGGCAGGAAAGAGCAGATGGCTCTTCTCAAGTAAAACCTGCTTCATTTTATGGCGGGATGGCGCCCCATCCCCCATCTCGAAGGCCGTTCCACCCCTTCCGGGGGACGCCTCGGCGCCCTGCTGCCTTTTTCCCTTGTGGAGCCTCTGGGGTCGGGTCCTGGGAGTCCCCTCAGCGCCGGCCGCTAGTCGCCGGTCCCCGGCCCACACAGGCCGGTGCGTGGCGTGGGGTGGAGACGGCTGGGTCGCGGCAGCTCCTGACCGACCCATGCAACGGGCATATCCTGCGGCATCCGAGCTCCGGACGTCCCTCGGTGCCACGCTGGCCCTTGGGCCCCGCCGGGCGGATCGTGACGCTCTGGTAGCGGCGGCGCATCCCGTGCTGGAGCCGCCTGTGCAGAAAGCAGGCGTGGGTCTTCCGGCGCTCAGGTCTCCAGCCTGTAGTCTAACCCTCTGTTAAAAAAAAAACTGGCTGCAGTCAAGTCAATTCCGACTCATAGGGTGGTTATAAACCGTGTTTGGTTCTATTTTTAAGTGCAGCCTAGGAACACGAGTACTTTGAAGCAGTTTAACTCTTGGCAGAGGGAGAAAGATTTGTACCGCACTAAAAAGTAGCTATTTAATCAAATGCTTATGACCGTCTACTTCAACAAAAACTGACACGAAGTTGGACAGGTAGTGGGGTTCTAGTCAAGCTCTCCTACAGCATTTTTGTGTTTCAGTTATTTTTAAATCTGGAAAGCATGTACTTACTTACATTGCATGAAGTATCAAAGGTGGTTCATCTATTTGATAAGTGCTGACTGCCTTTTATGTGTATTGTGTTTTGTTGTTGGTTGAAAATCTTTTATTGTTGGTTGAAAAAGAATGACAGGTGGAAAAATGCTGACAACTTTGTAAGTTGCCTTTAAAAAAAGTAATGCTTTATGTAGCATGATCCCATTTTTGTGCGCTGTAACAGGAAAAAGTCTAGAAATGTATACATCAAAATGTTAACAGTGGTTTTTCTGGATGAAGGGATTCTAGATGATTCAATTTAAGAAAAAATTTCCTGCAGGGACACGTTGTTACATGTGTAATTTGTTTTTAAGAGGTGAAAGGGGAGGGAGTGATAAATTGCACGTGATTCAGAATCTACCGCAAGAGAGTAGGAGTAGTGAGCAAATGTTTATATAACGTCCCTGAATGAAAAACCAAATTTCTTCACCAAGGTAGTTATGCATATAAAAGGCACTTAAGAAATGTTTGCTGAAATGAACAATGGCTAGCTTTTTGGGTCTTAGTGGTCATCTTACCATCTTGCTGAAAGGAGGTCTCATGAACATATGGATGTTGCTCGGCCCTAAGTAGAAGTCAGACCCTTCTTGATCAAGGTGATCCTGTTCCTCTCGCTTGAGGGTCTGAAGCCAGGCCAGTTTGCAACATTAATGTTAATACACTGCTTGGTTTCCTTTTCTTACTTTTTTATTCTTCTAGTTCTAAAGAACTTGAAATATATTCAAAAATAACAAGTAGCTTACCTTAATGTGTTTAACTGACAGTTTTCAGTGTTCTCCCTGATCTTTGAGAGCTTTTAAAGCATGACGTGTGCGACTGTTGGCTATATAAATTCTGGAAGCATAGAAAAGAGGTATTAGGAGTAAGTCTTGAAATTTTAGTTTATTACATAAAGATGAAAGCCACTTTTCTTTTTTCTATTTGAATGCACTTGATTGGGATGGTTACTCAAGGATTGCTCTTTGTGTTCTTAGGTGAGGGATTATATATATTACCATCATTTCTATAAATCTCATGGGTATCGGTTTCTTTGACTGATTCTCCCTCATTCCCCATCCCCACCCCTAATTGGCATCTGAGTAAGAACTGGAAGTAAGATGTAACTTGGTGGCAGCGATTTACAGTGAAAGATTTACTCACAGTTTTTCAAAGCCCAGGAGTCAGAAGGCATGCATTTTCACTTCTGGTTCTGCTACTTCTTGGTTGACTTTCACTGACTGTTTTCTCATAAGTAAAATTGGAATGGGTTTGGTAATAGCCCCTCTATCTACCTTATTGGCAGTTGGAATCCACCAGCTGCCCCCTTGGAATCCCTATGGGACAGTTCTGTCCTGTAGAGTCACTATGAGTCGAAAGCAACTCAACGGCAACGGGTTCTTATCTACCTCACAGGATTGTTGTGAAGATCAAATAGAGTAAAGATTAGGAAAATGTTCAATAAACTAAAAAGCACTATCTTATTACCATATGATCGCATCACCTGTAGTGCTGGTATACCCACAGCTTGGTGAAGTAGCAAAAATAGAACGTGCACCTCAAGTTCTTTGCCACTAGAAATGAAATGGTCTTACTAATGATGCCAGGTTCTGCCTGCCATGTAAATCCCATTGATGATAAGAAAAGCACTGTATAAAACGGGTGGAGAAAACCACAATGCATTTCTTTTTCTGGTATTCCTTATGTGCCCACTGCCACAGTGGAAAAAACGAAGAAGTCCTAATCTGACACTAATCTACTTACTTGAATTGGGTGATCACTTTGTCTCCCTATTTGTTTCCAAAACTAAAATAAAGGGATTGAAAGCATGGGCTTTAAAAGCGCTTAGACCTGTATTCAAATCCCAGCCCTACCACCTATTGACTGTCCAACCTTGAGCTAAATGTTATGTGTCAGTTCCCTTATCAGCAGCAAGGGGTAAACAAAAACTATTTTGAAAGAGTGTTATGGATTGTGCATATCATAGGATTAAATGAGGTCAAGTACGTGGACTGCCTGGTGCATAATTGGTGCTCAATAAATGATCATTATTCTGCTTAAGAACTTTTTAACAGTTTAAAGTCTGACTCAGTGATTCAGTGACTGAAAATGTTTGCTTTCATCGTTGAATAATTTATTTTTGAATAAATTAGTGCAGGCTTATATTTCTATTTTAGTGTCAAGATGTAGCTATAGCTTTAGAAGGTGAATTTATGTCAAGGCAATGTGAAACATGTTTACATACATATGTACATTTCTAATATATAATTTTTAGCACTTAGTATAGTTTATTCAAAAGAACGTTATACTTAATTCTGATAACATTTTAGTTAAAGATCTGGCATCACTGTGTTCTTGAATCTCAGAGATGAGCTACATTTTTGCTTATGTGAGTTCTGTCGTGTTTTACTTACAGGCAGTTTTTACCGTCTGTGGGAGTTTCCCCATAATTCATTTTTCTTCACTCCAGTATTAAGAGTTATACCAAGTAAGTGGAATATAGTGAGACTAATTAGTTAATTCTATGACAGTTCGTGTGAATTTAATTGTTACACTAGTTGCCACACCTGTTCTGTTCTCCTTAAACTGTTCAATGTGACTTTATAGGTAAGAAAATGATTTTTATTTTATCTTGAAAATTACTTATATTCTGAGTTTCTATGTGATAATCTTATTTTTAAGGGACTGTATCAGCCTTTAGCTTGAAGCCTATATTGAAATAGTCCTAATTTTAGGAAATGTGCCTGTAAAACTCTTAAAATGATGCCATAGGCACAGTATTTTTTATAAAAAATAACTTACGTGTAAGGCTTATTGTAATTATCTTGTCCTTACAGTTGCATCATTTGAAAAAGAGGTTGTTTCTCAACCTTACTAATAAAGAAAACTGAAATCAGTTCCTGCCTTTAGGCCTGTCTGGAAAAATAAATCCGAAATGTAAAAAGAGACATCGTTTAACATTTCTCTTGTGAAGTAGACTTTCATGTGGCATACACATTTCTTGTTACTGATAAATTATTGGGTTAGAAAGAATTTTTATAACATTGTTAGAATTATTATTTGTGATATATTTCTTAATTTTTTTTAAGATTGAAAAGATATGAATGAATATCCCAAAAAACGGAAAAGGAAGACTTTACACCCTTCTCGTTATTCAGGTCAGTGTATGATTGAATTATTTTAAAGTTAAATCAATGATTTAATTCTGTTTTCTGTGAAATTTGTATTCCCATCCATTTTCTCATAAATGTTGAGATAAGAGTTAAATACCTATATTTTTAGGTAAGAGAAAACGTTAAATAAATCCTCTGTGTTGTATATTCCTCATTGTCTACCATGTGCCTGAACACATCAGAACTTTATAGACATTATTTTATTTAATCTTCACAATTGTTTGGAATATAAATATTTAAAATAAGATGTATGAGATTATATACTTGTGTGGCATAATTGGGATTTGCTTTGTCTGACTCCCAAGCCTGTGCTTAAGACGCAGTAACCTCAGTGGAAGACATTTTATATCATTTTGGGGGGAAAAAATATCTTTATCCTGTACATTATTTTCAGAAATGCCAAGTTTTATTTTGATCGTGTAATTTTAGACTCTTTGAATTGAGATTGGCTCTGCTATCTGAGCAGTATAAGAAAAGGGGTCTCTGTGACCATCTCAAACTAATACATCTCACATATTTGGGACAGTCTCAGGTATATCCATTAGCTCACCCAGTCTACGTGCTCTTCATATCTGAGGAAATTAAGCCTGGTTTACTGCTTACTGCCGCCTCTGAGGCAAGACATGAAATAACTGTATTCAGAAGTCCTAACTGATCCTCAGGCCATTTCCTTTACATGTTATGCTTTCTCTGCATTACATAGCAGGTCTTCTTGGTAGTAGTTAATTCAGTGTTTTTAACTGAACGTTTATCAGTTAATGGTGCAATTACCACAACATGTATCATATATTATGTGGGATTTTGCCTTGAAGGTAAATATATCTTTGTGTGTTTCAAACTTACTATATTTTGAAGTATATAATTGGTGATTCCTTCAAAGCTCAGTGTTAGTATCACATCTGAAATAATAAAAGTTTTTTTTTAATTGAGGAAAATATTAATGCTTTTATTACAGATATGAAAATTTACATATATTGGATAAAGGGATGGCTGTCATTAAATGTATATATGTTACTGTGCTTAAAATTTTTATTTTGTTTTATGTTCAGATTCCTCTGGAGTAAGCAGAATTGCAGATGGATTCAGTGGAATTTTTTCCGATCATTGTTACAGTGTCTGTTCTATGAGACAGCCAGATCTGAAATATTTTGACAACAAAGGTATGTCTATGTTATATTCCAAAATACTTTTATTAATGTCCCTTTTATATATTTTTGTTTCTTCCTTATTTGAAAATGTGGGTTAAAGTGATGATTTCCAAACAGACAAGTGTTGGAATTTGTTTTAATTTAAGAAAACAAACGTTTTGTTTTTGTTGTTGTTTTTAAGAAAGTGGTTAAATGAATTTTAATTTCTTCAATTATTTCAGACATGTAAATAAAAAGCTCACTCACCAGAATCCATTCAAGTTGGCTAGGAATTGGTGGCAAAGCAGGAGTGGTCCAGAACTGGGGAGCATTTGTGGTGAAAAAGTTAAGAAAAGGGTTATGCACAGCCTTCACACTCAGCCATGCCACTCAGTCTGGAGAGCTAATGAAAGAACAGAGGGTGAAGGACTTAGTCTTTTCTGATCTCGTATTCTTTATTGACTCGTCTTTTCTAGAGCATTGGGTGAGTGGTAAGAACAACTGACACTTGTCCTCTTCTTCCTCTGGAACCACTGAAGCTCCCAGTTCACTTGAGCTCCTATTACAGGCACAGAAACATAAAATTGTAAAAATGTGTAGAATCAGAGTCATCTGTATGAGCTCGTGTTTAGCTCGAGATAAATACAGATGGTTACATATAGAGATATTTATAGACACGTATATATGCATAGGTTAGGATATACACGCTTTTTTGCTATATCAGCGGAGAGGGCCTAAAAGAAATGACAACCCAGTAACAGCAAACACACCTAACACACAGATTTGGGTGTCTAGTACCATTCTCCAATAAAAGGGTCCTTTTTTTTAATTGCTCCTTGGAGAAATGGCTGATTCTAGAAGTGGGGCAGGAAATATACATAAGCCAGGAGCATTGTGTAGTGCCAGAAAGTAAGGAAGTGCTCGAAACAAAACCCATTGATTAGAGGTATGTCAAAGGAGCACAGGAACCAACTGAAAGAGCTCGCAATAGCCAAAGCTGGAATGATTTGAGCAACAGTAGCAACAAAAAGGTATTGGATTATATACCAAAGTATAAAAAAAATCCATGAGACCATACTGATATAAATAAATGATTGAATAAATAAATAGGAGAAAAGAGACAAATCTCTTGTGCAGAAGAATTCCAAATTATTGATGTAGATACTCCTTTCTCATGGAGGTAGAACATAACTCCCAATATTTCAATGTGGACTATGCATAGCGATTTCCTTCCAAAGCATACCAATATATGATGAAAAATGGTACTTTACCTCTGTGGTGTACCTCCCAGTAACCCATAACTCCAGTCTTACCAAGAGAAGAACATCAGATACATTCTGTTAGTGAGGCATCCTACAAAATACCTGACCAGTCCTCCTCAAAACTGTCAAGGTCATCAAAAGCAAGGAAAGACTGAGAGACTGTCATAATCAAGAGAAGCCTAAGGAGACATGACAACCAAATGTCATGTGGTATCCTGGGTGAGATTCTAGAATAGAAAAAGGACATTAGGTAAAAGCTAAGGAAATCTGGTTAAAATATGGACTTTCCAAAAACCAAAACCCACTGCTGTCGAGTACGTTCAGACTCACAGTGACTGTATAAGACAGAGTAGAACTGCCCCACAGGGTTTCCAAGGCTGTAATCTTTACAGAAGCAGATTGCCACATCTTTTTCCTGTAAAGTGGCTGGTAGGCTCAAACCGCTGACCTTTTGGTTCGCAGCCAAGTGCTTAACCAATGTGCCACCAGTGCTCCTTAGTATGGACTTTAGTTAACAATAATGTATCTGATATCAGTGTATCATTAATTGTAACAAATGTTTTACCAATATAAGAAGTTAATAGTAGGAGAAACTGGGTGTAAGGTATATGATAATTTTCTGTATTATCAATTTGTCTGTAACTCTAAAACTGTTCTTAAAAATGAAGTCTATGAAGAAAAACTACTGAAGCCCAATATTCTCTTTAAAAAAAAAAACAGCCAGTTGCCAACAAGCTGATTCTGGCTTGGTAGCGACCCTATAGGACAAAGTAGAACTGTCCGATAGAATTTCCAACGGTGTAATCTTTACAAAAGCAGACTGCCACATCTTTCTCCCACAGAGCAGCTGGTGCTTTGAACCACCAACCTTTCAGTTAACAGCCAAGTGCTTAACCACTGTACCACCAGGGCTCCTTCAGTGTTCTCTAAACCCAAAACCAAACCCATTGCTGTCAAGTGGATTCCAACTCATAGTGACCCTATAGGACAGAGTAGAACTGGCCCATAGGGTTTTCAAGGTGCAGCTGGTGGATTTGAACTGCAGACCTTTGGGTTAGCAGTTGAGCTCTTATCCACTGTGCCACCAGGGCTCCCAGTATTTCTACTAACCTGTATTTCAGGGGATTTTACCACCCTGGCTTTAAAATCCTAGAGCAGTCCTGAGGGAATAAAGACTCATTGAAACGCAGTAATATAAATGTAAAATTCTAAGTAACATTAAAAAAACATATTCTGGTCCAGATGGGGCATAAAAGCAACTGCTTGTTTGGGCAGATTTTCTGTGTGTCTGGGGTATATAGATATCATCTTTTTTCATGGCTAAATCCAAGCCCTTAGTTCCTGTTGGAATTCAAAAGTATATTAGAAATATTTGGTGTTGTAATTGCTTTATAATAATTAATGCTTAATGCTGTGATATAAATAATAAGTATTTTTCAAAATCCCTTTTTGCAGATGATGATTCGGATACGGAGACATCAAATGAGTTGCCAAAATTTACAGACGGAATCAAGGCCAGAAACAGAAATCAGAACTACCTGGTTCCCAGTCCTGTACTTAGAATTCTGGATCACACTGCCTTTCCTACAGGTTAGGGAAACTAATTTACATATTACATATTAGGGAAACTAATTTACATATTTTTGTATAAGTTGATGAAAAACTGTATTAAAAATTTTATTTTTTCAAGTTGTATTTATTTTGATAGATTTTATTTTAGTAATATAATAATGGGCTTATTTTTCAGAAAAATCTGCTGATATTGAAATTGATGATGAAGAATGTGACTCACCTGAATCAGTCAACCAGCAAACGCAAGAGGAGAACCCTATAGAGGTTCACACTGCCGAAGATGTTCCCATTGCTGCAGAGGTGCATGCCGTCTCTGAGGATTACGATATAGAGGCAGAAAACAATTCCTCTGAGAGTCTCCAAGACCAGACGGACGATGAGCCACCAGCTAAGCTTTGTAAACTTCTTGACAAGAGCCAAGCTTTGAATGTGACTGCCCAGCAGAAGTGGCCTTTACTGAGAGCTAATAGCAGTGGCCTCTATAAATGTGAACTTTGTGAGTTCAACAGCAAATATTTTTCTGATTTAAAGCAGCATATGATCCTGAAGCATAAGCGTACTGATTCAAACGTGTGTCGAGTATGCAAAGAAAGTTTCTCTACCAACATGCTTCTGATTGAACACGCCAAACTGCACGAGGAGGACCCCTACATTTGTAAATACTGTGATTATAAAACAGTAATTTTTGAGAACCTCAGCCAGCACATTGCCGACACTCATTTTAGTGATCACCTCTACTGGTGTGAGCAGTGTGATGTACAGTTCTCCTCAAGCAGTGAACTCTACTTACATTTCCAGGAGCATAGCTGTGATGAACAGTACTTGTGTCAGTTCTGTGAACATGAAACGAATGATCCAGAAGATTTGCATAGCCATGTGGTGAACGAGCATGCCTGTAAATTAATAGAGTTAAGTGATAAGTACAACAATGGTGAACATGGACAGTACAGCCTCTTAAGCAAGATTACCTTTGACAAGTGTAAAAACTTCTTTGTATGTCAAGTATGTGGTTTTCGGAGTAGGCTCCATACAAATGTTAACAGGCATGTTGCTATTGAACATACTAAAATTTTTCCTCATGTTTGTGATGACTGTGGGAAAGGTTTCTCAAGTATGCTAGAATATTGCAAGCATTTAAATTCTCATTTATCTGAGAGGATTTATTTATGTCAGTATTGTGAATATTCAACAGGACAAATTGACGATCTTAAAATTCATCTGGACTTCAAACATTCAGCTGACTTACCTCATAAATGTAGTGACTGCTTGATGAGGTTTGGAAATGAAAGGGAATTAATAAGTCACCTTCCAGTTCACGAGACCACTTGATTGTCCTTTTTATTTTAACTTACATAATGTCAATGTAAAATAAAAATACTCAACTTTTTTGGAGATGTTAAAATGGATGATTTTAAAGATAAGAGAATTAATTGCCTTTAACAAGTAAGAATTTTTTTAATTGCCCAATTTTCTTGACATTGCTACATTTTCAGTATGTATTTGTATCTTAAATGTGGTATTTTCAGTTACATGGTAGTTGGTTTTCACCACTCTTGGTAACTATCTTCCTATTACGTGTACTCTGATTTCATGAATTGATAAGAAACAGATGTATTGAAGAAACTAGACTACAGTTTTCCCTCCGTAACCATAGGTGCTATTTTTTTTTTTTTTTTAAAAAAAAACACAAGCTCAGTTTCAGTGATAAATTATTTCATGCATGAAGTCATTGAAGTACTGCACTACCAGAACTGAAGATGCAATGTAATATACAATGAAGTCCACTGATACGTCCCTTAATAAGATCCCAGGTCCTCCTTTTGCATTCTCCACCGGTAATTATCACAAAGGCAATCAGTGGACTCTGTGTGATTCTTTTAATAACACTAGGAGCTCAGTGTTATAATAGGAAGAAAAGATTCTGTTTTCTGGGCAGTCTTTTTTTTTTTTAAGTCCTTATCTATGAGTTGAGTAAAGTGGCCAGGGGGAGTGAGGGAAAGGGGAGAGAGGAACTGGTAAGAGATCAGGGAGTAAAAAAAAAATAACCGTTTCATAACTCATTCATTAACCTGTTAACATTTAATTTTCAGTGTTAAACAACTGCAGAGTTAGGCCCAAACTTCTGATGTCAAATCAAATAATCTATTGACTGAGAAAACCTGCTAAAATATTAACATATAGTTTAAAAGGTCTTGGAAATAAAGGGTTGTTAGCATAATGTATAAATTGCTTTTGATAAACGTAAATTGGTTTCGCTTCTGAAATAGTAGTATCAAGAAGATAGTAAGTATATCACTGGCCCCAAATTTAACAAACATTGCTGCTAAAAATACGGTTGCCCCAGGTATATTGATATAGTTGAAAAGACCAATTGTATGACCTATAGTTACTTCACTTCAAGAACCATGGGAGTTCAGTCTGTTTTGAGAATGATAGCTGCAACAATTGTTGTCAAAACCCATCATTTTATCTCTACTAGTAATTTTTTCATGTATGCATACTGGTGTTCCTAGAGATCCTGGGTAGTGCAGATGATTAACGAGCTCTGCTGCTAGCTGAAAGGTTGGAAGTTCTAGTCCACTCAGAGGTGACTCGGAAGAAAGGCCCAATGACCTACTTCCAAAAATCAGCTATTGAAAACCCTATGGAATGCAGTTGTACTCCCACACACTTGAGGTCACCATGAGTTGGAATCTGTGCCAGGGCAACTGGTTTTTTAACTGGTTCCTAGAAACTACCATTCTATCAGATCATAACATTCCAGGTAGGGCTGTCTGGTATAAAGGTCTGGTAAATTTTCTCAATTTAAATTGGAAGCGAACCTTAAAAACTATCTGGCTCAACCAAACCCTGCAGTTTTGTCAGTTTCTTGTAGAAATAGAAACTTAGCTTGTTATTAGCCCAAGGTCACATAACCAGTTGCAGCAGACAGGAGTGGAATTCAGGTTACTTGGTTTCCAGTCGTGATGTTTCAGTGACACCATGGTACGTAAAGCTATGCTTTGTCCTTCAGGTGTTTGTTCTGACCACTTAGCCATTCACCTAGCTTCTTAGTGATTGTGTTTTTTATCCCTTCCTACAGACATCCAGCTTGAGGAATTTGATTTTTAGGAAAAAAAACCCATTGCCATCCTACAGGACAGAGTAGAACTGCCCCCATAGAGTTTCCAAAGAGTGCCTGGTGGATTTGAACTGCCGACCTTTTGTTTACCAGCTGTAGCACTTAACCACTATGTCACCAGGGTTTCCGATTTTTAGAAAACAAACTTTAATTAAACAATACCATGTTATTTTTAAATTCTTTGTTTTCCCTCTTTACATTTTATCAGGTGTTGGTGGTCAAATCAAAGAGATTAATTAATGCAACTCAAGAGACAAAGACAAGTTTTACAACCAGATAATTTTGTACTTTTTGCTGACTCTGCAGTTTGAGGCCACATCCCAATGACAGTTTGTCCAATAAAAACTTCCTTGCTTTGACTCAGTTGTCAAATCAGTTTATAATTGACCATAAATTGCTGAGGTAGCTGGTTTGTGTTTTCAGCTTAACAAACCTACATAAAAAACAAACCTACCTAGAAAGATATTTTTCTAACTACTAATGGATTTTCTTCCCTTTAAAGACAGACGTTTTCACTGTAATTGTGTGACTTGAATCATGAGTTAAGTCAAAATACATAATTGATGGTGATGTTTATTAGCACAACGAGAATTCTTGGCAGCAGTGAACAGTAATGATGAGTCATAATTGTTCTCCTTGCTTTTTTATCTTAACCTTGCAATGACTTAATTGCTTTTGAAATTCCAAAGCACTTCCCCTGTACTCCAGGATTTGAAAACGTCTGTGCTCTGCTCAGAAGCCCCTCCTCTTCCTGCTTGTAAATTTGCCAGTTCTACCATTTAAAATCACCTTTCTGTAGTCTTAGATTTCTCCGACTGCATCATCACGTATTAACCATTTTTTCAGTTTCACGGGGTACCTATTACATGATGGCTGAATTGTTGCAGGTGTCTATATGGGCATTTTTTTCAACAGACTTTAACACTATTCCTAGTTTTCGAACCTGATTTACAAAGCATTGAATGACTTAATCCCTGCCACCATTAATCTTAGCTTTGCTTGTTTTATCTTACTACCTTTTGCAAGAAATTTATTTCCCAAACTACTGTGAATAATCTTTTAGTGGAATTTTCATGTCTAAAAAGCACTATATGTAGATCTGAAAAGGCTAATAAATGGCCACAATCCTTTTGGGAAGTAGATTGGCGTATTAAAAAAATCAATATTAAAAGAATTTAAATGAAAATAAATAGTTAAGACTAGCTGTTAAGTCCAATGGAGAAGCAAATTTAGGTAGGTTCATCCTGCAATTAACATAGTTTCTCCCTATAAATTAAAAATGAAATTTTAAGATATAAATTTCTTCACCTATAACCTTTAACTTCAATTCTAATGACTGGAGATGCAGAGCATCACAAGAGAGAATTAACTTTTATTTATTGCACTGGGTTTATGGATTTGCACCTTATGTTGATTAAGCGTCCTTGTAAATTAAGACAACATTCAAATCTAAGAGAAAGACGTGTAAATTTATGATATAAATTATAAATTCACAAAGCTAAAAGTTGTCACAAGGAATTTAAATGTTTATATGTTTAATTTGTAAGTTTAAAAACTAAGATTTTAAGAGCCTATCAGAATTGTTTGCAGTCTGCTTCACACTAGTGATGTGAAAAATAATTTTCTGGATAAAAGCTTTCTATATTAAAATCACCATAACTTCCTTATGTAAGTTCATTCTTAGTAACCTTGTTAAACTGATGATCACCTGGTCCCAAAATAAATCACAGTGAAAAGTAATTTCTTCATTATAAAAAGAAATAATGTTCTCACATTGCTAAATAAGCATATACTAATCTTATTCCCATACTTTGAGAATGGTGACTATTTGGACTTAGTTTTCTTAAAATATTGGACTGAATAATTTATATCCAGAAAATGTAATGAAAAGCACTTGTTTTGAGAACCCAAAGTTGTCTAGTCTTTAGTATCTTAGCCAGATAGCATCCACTACTAAAAACATCATGGTTGAAATAATTGATACTCTTGCCCTTATTTTCAGAGTAAACTAAGATCAGCAATTGGAATCATACTCATGAGATAAAATTTCTTGTGGGTAATTTTTTTTTTTTTTTAATCGTCTGCCTGAAGGCTATTCACCTTGTTCTGAATTACTTGGCTTGGCTGAAATTGAGAAAACTGAATTCCCACTTTTTTCTTGCCCACCCTGGTCATTTTATTTAGGGTTTCTTCTAAATGACATTATTCATCTGTTTCTAGAACATATTCCTCAGACTATATTCTGTAACTGATTACTCTCATCTTTGCAACTCTTCAATTCCTCACCCCATTTAGGGTTTTCAGAAAGTCTCAAAAGATTAAAGAGATTTCCTAACAAACAAAGTGAGTGGATTTTTTTTTCTTTGATTCTTCCCTACCTCTGTTGGTATTAAAATAGTTCACTCACTGTGTGCCATATACCACATCACTTGCTTGTCTACCCTGTAAATATTTTGTATTTTCCTGTCTAACAGCAGTTTGGTTGTGCTGAATTTGTAAATTTCAAATGTGTGTATTTTAGATTTTAAGCAGCAGAACACTATGGCATAGATCTTAATAAATAACTTCTTTTATAGTTAAAAGATTATGGTTAAATTTCTTATGGCACTGATCCATATTCTTTAGTGAATTGTGAATAATGGTGCTATAAACATCAGTGTACAAATGTCTGAGTCCCTGCTTTCAATTTTTGGGGGGGTATATATATACCTAGGAGTGGAATTACTGGGTCATGTAGTAACTCTATGTTTAACTTTTTGAGGAACTGCCAAACAGCAACTAACATATTACATTCCCACCAGCAATGGATGAGAGTTCCGCTTTCTCCACGGCCTTGCCAACACTTGTTATTTTCCATTTTGTTTCTTTGTTTTTGTTTTTGCTTTCTTTATAATAGCCACCTTGGTAGGTGTGAAGTGGTATCTCACTATAGTTTTGATTTGCATTTCCCTAATGGCTAATAACATTGAGCATCTTTTCATGTGCTTATTGGCCATTTGTATATCATCTTTGGAGAAATGTTTAAGTCCTTTGCCCATTTTAAAATTGAGTTGCTCGTCTTTTTTGTTGTTGAGTTGTAAGAGTTCTTTTAAAGTTCTGGATATTAAACCCTTATCTGATATGCGGTTCTCAAATATTTTCTCCTATTATGTAGTTTGTCTTTTCACTTTCTTGGTAATGTCCCTTGATGCACAAAAGTTTTTAATTTTCATCAAGTGTCATAGCTAAGAATCCATTGCCAAAAACAAGATCCTGAAACTTTTACTCATGTTTTCTTCTAAGAGTTGCATGGTTTTAGTTTTTATATTTAGCTCATTGGTCCATTTTGAGTTAATTTACATATCTGGTATGAGGTATGCGTCCAGCTTCATTCGTTTGCACGTTGTTGTTAGGTGTTGTTGAGTCGGTTCTGACTCCTAGCGACCCTGTGCACCACAGAACGAAACACTGCCTGGTCCTGCACCACGCTCACCAATCGTTGTTCTGCTTGAGCCCATTGTTGCAGCCACTGTGTCAGTCCATCTCATACAGGGTCTTCCTCTATTTTGCTAACCCTCTACTTTACCAAGCATGATGTCCTTCTCCAGGAACTGATCCCTCCTGACAACATGTCCAAAGTATGTAAGACATAGTCTGGCCATCCTTGCTTCTAAGGAGCATTCTGGTCGTACTTCTTCCAAGAAAGATTTGCTGGTTCTTTTGGCAGTCCGTGGTATATTCAATATTCTTCGCCAACACCACAATTCAAAGACGTCAATTCTCTGGTCTTCCTTATTCATTGTCCAGCTTTCGCATGCCTATGATGCGATTGAAAATACCATGGCTTGGGTCAGACACACCTTAGTCTTCAAGGTGATGTCTTTGCTTTTCAACACTTTAAAGAAGTCTTTTGCAGCAGATTTGCCCAATGCAATGCGTCCTTTGATTTCTTGACTGCTGCTTCCATGGGTGTTGAGTATATATCCAAGTAGAATGAAATCCTTGACAACTTCAGTCTTTTTTCCGTTTAACATGATGTTGCTTATCGGTCTAGTTGTGAAGATTTTTGTTTTCTTGATGTTGAGGTGTAATCCATACTGAAAGTTGTGGTCTTTAATCTTCATCAGTAAGTGCCTCAAGTCCTCTTCACTTGCAGCAAGCAAGGCTGTGTCATCTGCATATTGCAGGTTGCTAATGAGTCTTCCTCCAATCCTAATGCCCTGTTCCTCTTTTATATAGTCCAGCTTCTCAGATTATTTGCTCAGCATACAGATTGACTAGGTATGGTGAAAGGATGCAACCCTGGCGCACACCTTTCCTGACTTTAAACCACGCAGTATCCCCCTTATTCTGTCTGAACAACTGCCTCTTGATTTATGTACCGGTTCCTCATGAGCACAATTAAGTGTTGTGGAATTCCGTTTCTTCACAATGTTATCCATAATTTGTTATGATCCACACGGTCGAATGCCTTAACATATTCAATAAAACAAAGGTAATCATCTTTCTGGTATTCTCTGCTTTCAGTCAGGATCCATCTGACATCAGCAATGATATCCCTGGTTCCATGTCCTCTTCTGAATCCGGCCTGAATTTCTGGCAGTTCCCTGTTAACATACTGCTGCAGCCACTGTTGAATGATCTTCAGCAAAATTTTACTTGAGTGTGATATTAATGATATTGTTCGATCACTTCTGCGTTCGATTGGATCACCTTTTTTGGGAATAGGCATAAAAACGGATCTCCTCCAGTCAGTTGGCCAGGTAGCTGTCTTCCAAATTTCTTGGCATAGACAAGTGAGTGCTTCCAGCACTGCATCCATTTGTTGAAAGATCTCGACTGATATTCTGTCAATTCCTGGAGCCCTATTTTTTCCAATGCCTTCAGTATAGCTTGGACTTCTTCCTTCATTACCATCAGTTCCTGATCATATGCTACCTCTTGAAATGGTTGAATGTTGACCAATTCTTTTTGGTATAACAACTGTGTATCCCTTCCATCTTTGTTTGCATGTAGACATCCAGTTATCCCAACACCAATTGTTAAATACACTATTTTCCCCCCAGTGAATGGACTTGGCATCCTTGTAGGAAATCAGTTGGCCATAAATGTATAGGTTTTTTTTTTTGTTCTCTCAATTCTATTCCATTGGTCTATATGTTTATCTTTAAACCACACTGTTTTGATTACTGTAGCTTTGTGTCCTCCTTCCTTTTTCTTCTTCAAAACTGTTTAAGCTATTTGGGGCCTCTTGCAAATTCCATATGTATTTGAGGATCAGCTTTTCCATTTCTGCAAAAAAGATTGTTGGAATTGACAGGGATTACATAGAATCTATGGATCGTTTTCAGTAGTAGAGAAATTTAACAATATTAAGTCTTCCAATCTATGAACATGGAATGTCTTTCCACTTATTTAGGCCTTCTTTAATTTCTTTCAGTAATGTTCTATAGCTTTCAGTGTACAAGCCTTCACCTCCCTGGTTAAATTTATCCCTAGGCATTTTATTCTTTTAGATGCTGTTTTAAATGGAAATGTTTTCTTAATTTTCTTTTCAGATTTTTCATTGCTAGTGTGTAGAAACAACTGATTTTTTTGTGTTGATTTTGTACCCTGCCACTTCACTGAATTTATTAGCTCCAGTAGCTTTCTTGGGGATTCTTTGGGGTTTTCTATATATAGGATTATATCATCTGTGAATAGAGATGGTTTTACTGCTTCTTTCTGATTCCAATGCCTTTCATTTCTCTTTCTTGCTATTTGTCCTGGCTAGGACTTTCAGTACAATGTTGGATAGTAATTTAGGAAGTGTTCCCTCCTATTCTAGTTTTCAGAAGAATTTGAGAAGGACTGGTGTTAATTCTTCTTTATACATTTGGTAGAAGTTCCCAGTGAAGCTATCTGTTCCCAGGCTTTTCTTTGTTTGGATGTTTTTTATTACTGATTCAATCTCACACTTCTTTTGTTCTGTTGATTTTCTACTTGTTCTTGAGTCAGTTTAAGTAGTTTGTGAGTTTCTAGGAATTTTTCCATTTCGTCTAGGTTATCTAATTTATTGGGGTGCAATTATTCATCGTATTCTCTTATAATCCTTTCTATGTCTGTAAGATTGGTAGTAATGTCCTCGCTTCCATTTCAGATGTTAGTTATTTGTGTCTTTCTCTTGTTTTCTATTAAGTTAGGTTATTGGTTTGGGATAGTTCTTTTTTAATGTAGGCATTTACAGCTATAAATTTTCCTCTAAGCACTGCCTTCACTGCATCCAGAAGTTTTGATATTTTGTGCTTTCATTTTTATTCGTCTCTTAAGTATTTTCTAATTTCTTTGACCCATTGGTTGTTTAATAGTTGTTTAATTTCCACATATTTGTGAAATTTCCCTTTTTCCTTTTATTGATTTCTAGTTTTATTCCATTGTATTTGGAGAAGATGCTTTGTATGATTTCAGTCTTTTTACATTTATTGATACCTGTTTTGTGACCTACCATATGGACTGTCCTGGAGAATGATCCTCGTGCACTGGAAAAGAATGTGTGTTTGATCTTCTGTCTAGATAGTGTATCCATTATTGAAAGTGGTGTATTAAAGTCCCTGACTATTATTGTAGAACTGTCTATTTCTCCCTTCAGTTCTATCAATGTTTGCTTCATATCTTTTAAGGTTCTTTTGTTAGGTGTATGTATGTTTATAATTGTTATCTCTTTGTGATGAATTGACCCTTTTATCATAATGAAATGTCCTTCTTTGTATCTTGTAGTAGTTTTTGACTTAAAGTTTATTTTGTCTGATATTAATAGCTACCATAGCTCTCTTTTGGTTACTGTTTGCCTGGAATATCTTTTTCCATCCTTTCACTTTCAGCTTATTTTTGTCTTTGTGTCTAAGATATGTCTCTGGTAGACAGCATATAGATGGATTTTTTTAATACATTCTGCCAATCTCTGTCTTTTGATCAGAGAGTTTAATCCATTTGTATTTAAAGTAATTACTGATAAGAACAGACTTATTATTACCATTTTACTATTTGTTTTCTGTGTATCTTACCCCTTTTTTATCCCTTGTTTCCTCCAATACTGGCTTCTTTTGTGTTTAGTTGATTTTTTGTAGTAACCATGTTGATATCCTTCTCATTTTCTTTTGTGTCTATTTTTAAAATATTTTCATTGTGGTTACCATGGGGGTTGCACTTATCCTAAATTTATAACAGTCTAGTTTATTTGACTTCAATTGCATACAAAAATTCTGTTCCTGTACAACTCTGTCCCCCTCTTATGCTGTTGTCATCACAAATTACATCTTTATACATTGTGTGCCCAATAACATATATATTTATAATTCTTGTTATGCATTTGTCTTTTATATCATGTAGGACACAACAAGCAGAGTTACAAACCAAAAGTATAATGAAACTGACAGTAATGTGGTAGTAATAGTGTCAGACCTCATCTAACTTCAGGGAGAATGAAAATCAGCATCAGCCCAAAGCTGATTCCTATGAGGTGGAGGTCAGACATACCTCCACTCTCCAACCTGACACCAGCTGTTCTCCCCAACAGCACTCTCTACTTCTCTGCTGGATTTGATAATTCGTTGTGTTGCCCACACAGAACTCACAGACCATACTCAGATTTTTGTGGTTTATTAGGGAAGTAACATGCTGTTACCTAGTGCTGCTGTAACAGAAATATCACAAGTGGATGGCTTTAACAAAGAGAAGTTAATTCTCTTGTGGTCCAGTAAGTTAGAAGTCCAAATTCAGGGTGCCGGCTCCTGCGGAAAGCTTTCTCTCTGTGTCAGCTCTGAAGGAAGGTCCTTGTCATCAGTCTTCCCTTGGTTTGGGAGCATCTCAGCACAGGAACCTCAGGTCCAAAGGACACACTCTGCTCCTGGGACTGCTTTCTTGGTGTTATGAGGTGCCCCTCTCTGCTTGCTTCCCTTTCCTTTTATCTCTTGTAAGATAAAAAGGCCACACCCCAGGGAATCTTCCTTTACATTGGATCAGGGATGTGACTTTAGTACTGGTGTTACAATCCCACCCTAATCCTCTTTAACCTAAAGTTACAATCACAGAATGGAGGACAACCACACAATACTGGGAATCATGGCCCAGCCAAATTGATACACACTTTTTTGGGGGGACATAAGTCAATCCATGACACATGGGGTCAGGACTAACTTGGAAGTAACAGGAACAGGATCAATGTCAGGAAATACACAGAGGTCTGGAAGCCTTCCCTAAAGGGAAGAGCACATCCCTCCCTTCTCTAATGTAGGACATCTTTCTGTCTCTCTCTCTCAGCTGTGCATGCCCCCTCAGGACAAGTCTCCTCTCGGCCCCCTCAGGAGAGCTCTCCTCTCGTCCCCTTCAGGACAATCCTCCTCTCAGCCCCTGCCCTGCTTAGGCAAGTGTTACAGCTCTTTTAGCTCCGTCAACAAGTGCCCAGAGGCAACCTACTCCACTAGCAAGCTTCCTGCCCAAAGGCCCTCAGCTCTTTTGCTCCATGGGTTGGCAAGCCCCTTCAGCTTTGACAACAAAAGCACAAGGCACCTCACTCCGCCAGCAAACCTCCTGCCCAAAGGCGCTCAGCTCTCTTGTTCTGTGGGTGGGCAAGCCCACTGTAGCTGCCTCGCTCCGTGGGCCAGGAAGCCCACCACACTGTCTCATGCCAGTCTCCTGGTTCTGCTGCTGCCACTCCAGTATTACAGCTCTGTCTCCTGGGTCTAGGAGGTTCTCAGTGTAGGAGGTTCCCAGGTCCAAAGGATGCACTCTGCTCCAGGCTCTTCTTGATAGTAATGAAGTCCCCCCTCAACCTCTATGAGATGGCTGCTTAAATAGGCAAGTGGTTCAATTCTATTGGGCAGATTTTACACATCCTATCTGCATGATAACTGACCAGTCCCCTTGCTGGACTACACTGGGCAATCCCCTCACAAATAGCTCCATCTATTTGCATAATAACTGACATCTGCTAGCAAGGACTAGCTTCTTCCCTGGACAAAAGTAACAAGCTTCTCCAAAGGACTAGGGCAACTGTAACAACTCCTCAGGGCCCAGGGGATAAAAGCTCCCAAGCTGTTTTCTCTTCTCCCGTTTTCACAGAACCAAGGCAAAAGGCCATGTAAACTCACTTCACCACACTGCTCTTTCTATCTGTCCATGAAGTCAACTTTTCCAGCGATCTATATTTCTTCATACAGCTTGAGTTACTATGTAGTGTCCTCTTATTTCAACCTAAAGGACTTCCTTTAGCATTTATTATAGGGCAGGTCACATGATAACAAACTCCCTTGGCTTTTGTTTATCTATGAATGTCTTAATTTTTCTTTCATTTTTGCAGGATAGTTTTGCCAGGCATAGAATTCAGGGTTCATGTTTTTTTGTTTGTTTGTTTTCTGTTTTTTTTTTTTCTTTTTCAGCACCTTAAATATGTTATTACAGTGCCTTCTGGCCTCCATAGTTTCTGAGGAAAAATTAGTGCTTAATTTCACTGAGGATCCCAAATACTGCTATAACAGAAATATGACAAGTGGATGGCTTTTACAAAGAGAAATTCATTTCTTCACATTCTAAGAGGCTAGAAGTCCGAATTCAGGTTGCCAGCTCCAGGAGAAGGCTTCCTCTCTCTGTAGACTCTGGGGAAAGGTCCTTGTCATCAATTTTCCTTTAATCTAGGAGATTCTCATCGCAGGGACCCCAAGTCCAAAGGATGTGCACTCCTGGCTCTTTTTACTTGGTGGTGACAAGGTCCCTCAGCCTCGAGTTTCAGCTCCATCTTCCAGGTCCACCTTTGAGACTGAGGCAGCTCTGCTTCCTGTATTCCTTGTCTCTTCAGCTTCTGCTTCCTGGTTCCTTGGACTCTTGGCCCCTCAGACCTCACCGCCCATGTCTGCCCTGTTTAGCAAGTGTTCCAAAGCTCTTTACCTCCACCAATAAGTGCCTCCAGGCACCCCACTCCTCCAGGAAGCTTCCTGCGCAAAGACACTCAGCTCTCTTGCTGCGTGGGTCAGGTGGGCTCCAGCGCTCTCTTGCGCTGGTCTCCTGGTTCTGCTGCTGCTGTTTCTCTGCTGTGCTTCTCGCTATATGTCTCCAGTGTAACAGCTTTCCTCACTTCCTTCTGAGTCCTTACCAGAATTGTCTTTGACATCCAAAATTCTACCAACAGTCTCTTCAAGGCAATCTAAGCTTTTACTATTAGGCACTTTAAAACTCTTCCAGCCTCTATCCATTCACAGTTTCAAAACAGCTTCCACATTTTAGGTATCTGTCAGAGCAGCGCCTCACTCAGTACCCTAAATTAACCCTAACCCTAGCCCTAGCCCTAATTATGCACCTAAAAATTATACACCTAAATCTAATCCATACATTAGCCTTGACCTAAACCCTTACTGTAAATATAAGCTTAACTCTATCCAAAGCCTTAGAACTATCTCCAACCCTAAACCTTGACCTAGCCCTAGCACAAACCCTAACACTACCCAAAACACTAACTCTAACCCTGGCACTTACCATAATTCTAGCCTTTAACACTAACCCTAACACTTAACCAAACCCTAAACTTAACCGTAAACCTAACTATAGATATGATCCTAACACTAACCCAAGATCTAACCCTAAACCTAATCCTAACTCTACATCTAACCCTAACCCTAATTGTAACTATAGATATAATGGTACTCCTAACCCAAGATATAACCCTAGACTAGTTCTAACTCTAACCCTAAGCTGAGACTAATACTAATTCTAGAAGATCTAACCATAACCATAACCCTAACTCTAGATCTAACTCAAACCTAACCTAACTGTAGATCAAGAGTTAGGTAATGCCTAATTCTAACCCTAAACCTAGATCAAATTCTAACCCTAACACTAAACCTATCTTTGGATCTAACCCTAACTGTAGATCTACCCAAACACTAGATCAAATCCTTCACTAATCCTAACCATAACCCCATCTCTAGCCCTAATTATAACCCTAAGCATAATCTGTACCTTAACATTAACCCTAATAACTATAAACATAAACCCAGCTCTATGCCTAGACTTAGTCCTAGCCCTAACTCTAACTTAACCCTAACCCTAAACCAAACACTAATTGTAACCTTAACCCTATCTCTAGCCCTAACCTAGTCCTTATTATATTCCTAAACCTTACACTCTAACGCTAACACTAACCATACCAACCCAAAGCGTACCTCTAGATCTAACCTTAATCCTAACCCAGATCTAACTGTAACAATGACACTAACCCTAACCCTAGACCTAGCCCATCCTATAACTCTGATCTTAGACTAACCCTAACACTAAGCCTAACATAAACCTTAACTCTAGATCTAATACCAACCAAAACTGTAAACCTAGATCTAACCCTAATCCTAACTCTAGATCAAATGTAATAGGAACATTAAACCTAAGCAACTCTATATCAAACCTAACACAAATACTAGCCCTAAACCTAACTCTAACCCAAGATATAAACCTAACCCTAATCCCAGATCTAACTTTAAGCTGAACCCTAACCACTAACACTAGCCCTAACCTTGACCCTAGATCTAACAGTAACACAATCCCTAAACCTAGATCTAATCCTAACACCAACCACTAACCCATAACCTTAATCCTAACCCAAAACCTAGATCAAATCTTAACCTTAACCCTGGATCTAACCCTAAACTTAACGCTAACACTCATTCTTATCCTAGATGTAACCATAACCCTAACCTAATTCCTGACACTAACCCTAACACTAACCATAACCCTAAACTTAACACTAACCCTAACCCTAGATTCAACATAAACCTAACCCAAACTCTAAGCCTAATCATAACCACTAACCCTAACCTCATCCATAAACTTAAGCCACTCAAATGGATTAGGAGAATGGGGCTGCCCAAATCCGAGGGAGCAGAGTTGCCATTCTAGTAGGCCTGGAAGGCAGAGCTGAAGCCCGGGGCCAAGGGGCCTCCAACCAGAATCCAGAGATTGTGTCCAACATTCAGAGTCTGGAGGGTAGGGCCATTGCCTAAATGGTCTCAGAGAACAAAGGATTATTTTCAAGCCTTGAGAGCTAATGTTTAATGTGTTCTGCTGACTTGATTGATGTCTGTTATCCTTCTTTCCCTCCAATTTCTCCCATTTGTAATGAGAATGTCTACCTTGTGCTTGTACCACCATTGTACTTTGGAAGGAGATAACTTGTGTTCTAGATTTCACAGATTAAAGGAATTTTTGGATTTTGGACTTGTAGTTGATTTAAGACTTTTGCTATGATATGATGAGGTGGATGTGTTTCAAATGTCAAGGACATGAATCTTTGGGGACCAAGGGGTAGAAAGTTATTAATTGAACTGTGTCCCCCAAAAATGTATGTTGACTTGGCTAGGCCATAATTCCCAACATTGTGTGATTGCTATTTTGTCATCTGATATGATTTTCCTATGTGTTGTCAGTCCTATGATGTTAATGAGGTGAGATTAGAGGCAGTTATATTAATGAGGTAGGACTCAATCTACAAGATTAGGTTGTATCTTGAGTCAATCTTTTTTGAGATATAAAAGAGAGAAGGGAGCAGAAGACAGAAGGACCACTTACCACCAAGAATTAAGAGCTGGGAGCAAAGTGCATCCTTTGGACCCTGGGTCCCTGCACTGAGAAGCTCCTAGACCAGGGGAAGACTGATGACAAGGACCAGAATTGACAAAAAGAGAAAGCCTTACCCTGGAGCTGGCACCTTGAATTCAGATTCTGACCTGCTAGACTGTGAGAGAATAAATTTCTCCTTGTTAAAGTCAAACACTTGTGATATTTCTGTTATAGCAGCAATAAATAACTAAGATGCCTACCTAGCCCTAATTATACTGCTAAACCTAAGCCTAACGTTACCTAAACCTTAGATATAACTTGAATCCTAATCCTATCACTAATCCTAGATCAATTTTATGACTAACCCTAATACAAAGCTTATTTTAAGCACCAATTAGAGCCCTACAACTAACACTAAACCTAACCTTAACCTTAACCATACATAAAACATAAACTTAACTCTATTGTTAGCCTTAACCCTAATCCTAGCCTTAACCCAAACAGTAAACCTCACCCTAACACTAACACTAACCCTAGTCCTTCGCTTATCCTAATTATACTCCTAAACATAACACTAAAATATAACCCTAACTGTAACCGTACCTCTAACTTTAACCGAACCCTAGCAATATCCCTCAAAATAATTGTAACCCTAACCCTAGAGGTAATCCTAAACCTAATCCTAACTCTAACCCTAACTGTAACCTTAAACCTAGATATAACAGTAACCCTAATACTAAAGCTAAGCCTAACCCTAACTTACCTTGGATGTAACCTAAACCATAACCCTGACCTTAGCCCTAGATCTAACTCTACTCAATACCCAAGCCGAATTTATAACCTTAAGCCTAGAACTAAGCCGAACCATAATCCTAAACTAACTCCAACCTTAGATCTAACTTTAATCCTAACACAATCCCTATCCTAAACCCTAAACTAAATATAATCCTACCCTAACCATAACCTGAGATACAAACTTCACTATAATGTTAACCCTAACCCTAATGATATCCCTAACCCTAACCTAGATCTAACCCTAACTGTAACCCAAACCCTATATCTGACCCTAACCCTAACTCTAGATATAACCAACACTGAAATTTAACCCAAACCTTTAACCTTAGATCTAATGCTAAATTTAAGAACAACCCTTGATATAAACTTAACCAGACATCAAACCTAACACTATCCATAACCATAACCATAACCCCACATATAACTGTAACTCGAAATCTAATTCTAATCCTGATTCTAATCCTAACAATAACCCTGGATGCAACGCTAAGCCTAACCTTAACTCAAATCCTAACCCCTAACCCTAGCCTTATCCCCAAACCTAACCTTATCCCTAGATTTAACCCTAACTATAACTCTAGATCTAACCCTAAAATTAATCCTAGATGTAGCCCCTACCCTAAACCTAGATGTAACGATGACATTAACCCTAGATGTAACCCTAAACATAACCTTAGATCTAACTCTAGCCCTAATAAAACTCTAACCTTAGATCTAACCCTAAGCCTCAACTTAACCCTATCCTTAACCCTAGATCTAACCCTAATTCTATCCCTAAATGTATCCCTAGATCTAACCATAACCCTGACCCTAACCTTAACCCTAGATGTAACACTAAGCCTAACCCTAACTCTAACCCTAACTGCTAACCCAACGTTAAACCTAACCTTAAAACTAACACCATCACTAACCATAACCTTAACACTAACCCTAAACGTACATATACTCCTAGCCCTAACCTAAGCCTCAACCTAACCATAACCCTAAACCTAACCCTAAACTTATCCCTACCCATAATACTAGATCTAACTATAACCCTAACCTTAATCCTGTCCTTAACTATAAATCTAGATGTAACACTAAGCCTACACTTTACCCTAAGCTTAACCCTAACCTCTAACCCTAACTTTATCGCTAATTCTAACCTTAATCCTAACCCTAGATCTAACCCTAACCATAGATCTAATCCTAACCTTAAACCCAATCTTACACTAACTCTACTTCTAGATCTAACCCTAACACAAATTCTCACCCTAAACCTAACCCTGGACTTAAACTTAACCCTAACCCTAGATCAAAACTAACCCAAACTCTAAAACCAGCCCTAACACTAACCCTAAACCTCAAACTAACCTTAACCTGAAACCTAAACCTAACTTTAAGTAACCTAGGGTTAGGGTTAAAAATAGGGTTACGGTTAGATCTAGCGTCATGTTTAGGTTTAGGGATAAGGTTATTATTAGGGGTTATGGTTACAGTTAAGGTTAGGTTTAGTGTTACATCTAGGGTTAGTGTTAGAGTCAGGACTAGGGTTAGGATTATGGTTAGATCTAGTAGTAGATTTAGGTTTTAGGGTTAGATCTAGGGTTAAGGTTAAAGTTAGCTTGAGGATTATGGTTAACATTATGGTTAAGGTTAAAAATATGTATTGAAATTCCGGACCCTGTATCTGTGTATGTTATCCTGTTTGGAAATAGAGTTTTTCTTTTATCATGTTAATGAGGTCATACCAGTGTAGGGTGCCCTAAGCCTAATCACTTCTGAATTATAAAAACAACAGAATGGACCAGAGAGACACAGAGGCGAAGACAGATGCTATGTGAGGATTGTCTACAAGCAAGAAAACGCCAAGGATTGCTGTTGGTCATCAGAAGCTAGTAAAGAGGCCTATATAAGAAATCAGTACGGCTGAGACACTGATTTGGAATTTTAGCCTCCAGAACTGTGAGAAAATAAATTTCTGTTCTTTAATGCCATCCATTTATGGTATTTCTGTTATGGTAACACCAGGTAACTAACACAAAATTTGACAGCAGAGAGTGGGGTTGCTGCTGTAACAAATACCTAAAACTGAGCTTCCAGACTAAGACAGACTAGAAGAAACGGCCTGGTGATTTACTTGTGAAAATTAGCCCGTGAAAATTAGCCCATGAAAAAACTGGATCACAACAGAATATTGTCTGATACAGTGATGGAAGGTCTGGATTTGAGCAATCAATCAACCAATTAATCAAAGAAATCAATCAATGAATTAATCAACCAACCAATCAACTAATGAAACCAGTCAATCAACCATCAGTCAAGCCAAACAATCAGCCAGACCATCATTTAACTAATCAATTAAACAAACACAAATAAAAAAAAATGAATACAGATAAAAAGGAAAAACAGATTAACAAA
>NW_004444068.1:5008938-5053794 GCF_000243295.1 Trichechus manatus latirostris | reverse complement strand
AATTAGTTTTATTTAATATTTACTATTAAAAAACCAAACCCATTGCCATAGAGTCAATTCCGACTCATAGTGACCCTATAAGACAGAGCAGAACTGCCTCATAGGGTTTTCAAGGAGCAGCTGGTGAATTTGAACTGCCAATCTTTTGGTTAGCAGCTGAGCTCTTAAGCACTGCGCCAACAGGGCTATGGATAGATTAGCTTCCTTTAAAGCCAAGGAAGTAAAATGATAATAAATTCTGGTTTGGGAGTAAAAAAGTTAAATGTACAAAAATCTGACTTTGAATACACCTCCTTTTAAAGTTAACATGGAAATAGTCTAGAAAACGGACGGTTCTGTGCTCGCTGTTGACGAAAAGGGTCTCGTGAGAAGCTTAGCTGAGCTCCCTCTTCTGCAGCCTGGAATATGAAGAGGGAGCGTTGTCCTCACTGCTGACTTGGCGCCGGTTTTGTCCCGAAGCGGCCGCGGCTCCCTTCCGGGGTCAACGGGTCCGTGGGAAGGAAAGCTGCTGCTCTCGCGGTGAGAGCGGCGCCCAAGTCCGTCGGGTTGGAGCACCAGGTTGTTCCCACGCGCGATGGCCGGGTGGATAGAACCGGCGGTTGGCGCGCCCTCTCGCGGCCATCCGCCGAATTGCTAAAAGTGGGCGTCAGATGATTCTAAGGCATGGATTTGGAAGTTGAAACTCAAGTGGGGTCACCATCCATTGCCTTGATAGTAATCATGGGGAAAACAAAAAGTAAAGCACTAGCTCAAAATTTAAAAGTTCATTTACTGTTAGAGCGATCTGGAGGGAGGAAATAGAAGGAGAGTGGAGGGGCCCAGAGATGGAGAAGGCTGGTCCTCCTCCGGCCTGGACTCTGATTTCCTGGCTCCATACACCAGCTTCCCTGCCAGGGCCAGATTAGTCATCCGTAAACCCTGGTGTTACAGTGGTTAAGAGCTACAGGTGCTAACCAGAAGGACAGCAGTTCGAATCCACCAGCCGCTCCTTGGAAACCCTATAGGACAGTTCTACTCTGTCCTCTAGGGTCATATGCCGTCAACGCTCTTTTATTTTATTTTTTTAAGCCTCCAGAAAATTTTCTAACTCCCCTCCGGGCTGCCCAGACCAGCCACAGCCTGCAGGGGGTGCCCTGGGGGGTAGGTCGTTGTTATCATTGTTTTTAGTTGTGGTGGTGACGGTAGTGGTGATCATGACGTTGAGTGAAGTTTCTTGATTCACAGAGATTTACTGTAACATGATGATGGGGTTCCCTGCACACACACACACCTGGGGCCCAGGCTCCTGTCTTCCCACCAGGTGCCTGCTCCTTGGATGAGGCTCTGGAAATTTTCCAAATCCCCATCTGGAGGTAGGGACAGGTCTGTGCCGACCTCAGGGTCTCAAGGAGGGCGACCACGGTCTACTTGAGCTGCAGAGAATTTTTCTAAGTCTACGCAGGGACTGGCAACCACCTGAGCCTCTTGGAAACTTTCCTTAGTGCACTAAGGTGCCTGCAGACCACTTACACCAGCAGGGCATTTGGTCAGGGAATGAGATAAAAGTGATGGTTTCATAGCATGTTTACCAAATTGGCCCAGCCTCGATCAGGCCAGGTATTCACAGAGGAAGACCTTGTTCAAGTACAATTCATGAAGGGAAGATAATTCACGTCTCAACCAAGTAAATGGCTGCAACGCTGTGCATAGATATGTGGTTAACCCAGGGCACAGAGATGAGTAAGAGATCAGAAACTCTCACTCTGGCTTTTCTTACTTAAGAATACATCTTGTAAATCATAGTATCAGTAAATACAGTAAACTGTTTTCTGATTCTCCTTGTACAGCTGGAAAATTTTCTATAGAGGATATAACATTCTATCATAGTAAACTTGTACGAGCAAACATACTCAGACTTGTTGAATTTCTTATACCCGTTGCTATCCTGCCTATTCCAACTCATACTGAGTCTATAAGACAGAGTAGAACTACCCCATGGGGTTTCCAAGGAGTGGCTGGTGGGTTTGAACTGCTGACCTTTTGGTTAGCAGTGGGATTCTTAACTGCTATGCCACCAGGGTTCTGAGTTTATTATAGTGGTTTCAAGTCCACTATAGGCTGAAGATCTCTGAATTCTTAGCTGTTGTTGTTAGGTGCGACGAATCATTTCCGAGTCAGCGGCCCTATGTACCACAGAACGAAAATCCCACCGGTCCCGCACCTTCCTCACAATTGTTGTTATGCTTGAACGCATTGTTGCAGTCACTGTATCAATCCATTTCACTGAAGGTCTTCCTCTTTTTCTCTGACCCTCTACTTTACAGAAAACTATTCTACCTCAGAGTTGTATCCACAGCTGGGCACCGTTCTCCACACTTGGAGGACCCCAAACATCCAAATCTAACATGTCCAGAAGAAATCTTTTTGTCATTTTCCCAAGCTTGTTCCTCCGTGGTTTTCCACGTTGTAAAGAATGGCTCTGGTGACCATGCTCTCACTGTAGCCTGAATTCTAGAAGTCACCTCTGATTCTCCACTCCCCTCATTCCATATGTCTGATCCAACGGCAATTCTTGGCAGCTCAGGCTCCAAAGTACACCTCAAGCCTCCCCACTGTTCCTACCTGCACTACGACGGTCGTTCCTCACCCTGACCACTGCAGAAGCATCCTGACCAGTGCTCTGTATTTGCTGGGCTCAAGTTATCCTAGCCAGCAGTCAATTCTTGAGACACATTCTTCCTTTCTCAAGATCATTGAACAATGGAAAGAGAAGGGCATTTACCTGTGTAGGTGCTTCCTCCGTTGAGCTGAATGCCCCTCAGAAATCACTGCTTATTTTCACTCTCCGGTCTCTCAAGTCTCAGTTCTGATTTTCTGTCTTTGGTTACACTGCTTTGATCGTGTGCAGACACGTGTGCTTCAGGTGTCCGCAGACAGATGCTTGGAGGAATTGTTTCTTAGTACAATCGTAGTTGTGTGCAGGTGTCGATTCTGACTCATAGCGACCCTATATGACGACTTAGAACTGCCCCATAGGGTTTCCTAGGCTGTAATCTTTATGGGAGAAGATTACCAGGTCTTTCCCTCCCTGGGCGGCTGGTGGGTTCGAACAGCCCATCTTTCGATTATCAGCCGAGCACTTAACCACTGCACCACCAATCCTTCTCTGCACACAAGAAGGGCTTCTCCTGACCCCTCCCACCTCCTCACTCCGCACTCCCGGGCATTCTCCTTGCTCCTAGACCCCTCCCTCCCCTCTTGCCGCCAAATCCCACCCTGTCGGCCCCCTCCCCTGGGCCGCTGGGCAAGGCTGGCAGCCTTGTTCCCCGCCGCGGGGCCAGTTAGCCAGGGACCAGTTAGCCAGCGAAAAGCACAGAGGGAGGGTAGGGGGCACGGACCGGATGGCGCAGCATGGAGAGCGGTTGATATTGGTGCTGCTCCACGTGCTGAACTTTCTGAAAGGTACAAGACTCGGGAACCCGGGTGGGGGAACTGTCTCCAGGCTAAACACGCTCTGCCCGGCAAAGGTGTGTAGAGCGGGCGCGGGGAGGGCAGCGCCCCCGGACCGGCAAACCCGTGGAGTGGGAACACCGGGAGAACTCTCCGCGCCCCCACCCGCCGCTGCGACTCCGCCTGCTGGCGCCTGGTCTCTGCGTGCGCTCAGCTGGTCCTCAGTGTCCCCGCGTTCCAGGCGTTGGAGGGGTCAGAGGGCCTGGGCGCCAGGTTAGCAGCTCGCGCCGCCCCCTCCCGCCTGCGGGTGCCGGATGATTCCCGCGGTGGCGGCCACGGCGCTGGGGGCGTGGATGTGCCGGGGTGGGAGGACGCAGCTGCCCCAGTGGGCTCCGAGAGGGATCCTCTGGCCCGGGTCACACAGCGGGTCGGTGGGATTTGCACCCCTGCGGATGCGGCGAGGTCGGGAAGGGGATCCCGTTGTCGTCTCCCTTCGTGCCTGCGAGCTTGAAGGGCTTGGGGAGAAAGGCTGGGCCCAGGGCTGCGCGCACGGTGTGGTGGTGGTGGTGGGGTTTTGGGGAGCCACAGCGCCTACCTGCCGGGCTGGTTTGAGGGCCAGGCTGAGGGAGGAGCGCCCGAGACCACCCGCAGCTATCTGCCGGGGCCGGAACAAAGGCCAAGAGTTTGCCGAGGGGCAGTGGGGTCCCACACCATGGGGGAGGGCCCTCGCCCCCTTTCGTCGTCCCACCCCCATCCGATTCTGTAGGGTCCCTGGGACAGGGGAGGGAGAGGTCCCTCCCCCGAGTTCCCGCTCCCCATTAACGTTTGGGGTGCTGTCCGGGAAGCGAAGCGCCCCACGGCCGCCAGGCCTGCTCTAGGCGCTGGGGGCCAGCGTGGGTTGGTGAGGAGCTCCGGGAGCCTGTGCAGCAGCGCCGGGACCCCACTCCACGTGGAAGCAGCGCTTCAGTGTGTTTACTGTGTGAATGTCTGGCTCCCAGCAGGGAGAGGTCCTGAGCACCCAGGTTGTTTATTTAAACATTTGCGCGGCGCTAACCGTGCCCGTCACCGTGGACCAGGCTCTCTCGTGCTGAGGGGATTTGGGGGTCCCTCAAGCTGGAGGGATTGGGAGCCTTGCGGTGGGATATCTGAGGTCTCCCAGGCTGACATCTGAAGGTCTCGAGCTGACGGTTTATGAGGGCTTATAAGGGTTTGAGAGCTCTGGCGGTGGGTGCAGACCCGAGCTTCCCGCCCCCGCTGACTGTCCCGCCCCACCGCTCGGGGATTGGCTGCTCTGGGTTGCCGGGAGCTGACAAACGTGAGTGCTGAAGGTCTCGATACGAGCTGTCAGGTTCTTGCATGGAGGTTGGTTTCCAAACGATCCCTCGCGTCCCACTGTGCGGGGCGAGGACTGTCCCGGGGGCGGGCGCAGAGTGAGGACCGGCAGGGCGTCGGCCGCGGAGGGGCAGGGCCTCGGGGCGCGGAGGGGGCGGCCCTGCAGGTGCCAGTAGGTACCCAAGGCAGAGTGAGGGGAGGCCCAAGGCAGAGTGGGGGGAGGCGGGTCATGAAGGCTCGACCCGGGCGGGGGCTCACTAGCTCCCGCAGAAGCAGTGAGGGAATTAGGATAACTGTAGCATTAATAGAAGTATTGAGAAAGCGCCCTGGGGCGGTGGGTTCCCTGGAGGGAAAGCTCCTGCTCTTGCCGTGGGAGCGGCGCCCAGGTCTGTCCCGGCCTGGCACAAGGCGGTTCCCACGGAAGGGTACTGGGTGAAGCGTATCCTCAGTTCGCGCGCCCTCTCGCAGCCATCCGCCGAATCACTGAAAGGAAGCGTCAGTCGTCAGATGATTCTAAACTGTGGATTTGGAAGTTAAAACTGAAGTGAGGTCACCATCCAGGGTCTTGATGGGAATTATGGGGATAACAAGAAGTAAAGCACAGCTGAATATTCAGAGTCTATTGAGTGTTAGAATGATATGAAGGGAGGAAACAGGCGGAGAGTCAAGGGGCCCGGAAATGCAGACGACTGGGCCTCCTCTGGTCTGGGCTCTGATTTTCCGGCTCCATACACCGCCTCCCCACCAGGGCCGTGTTAGGGTGAATGAGGAAATATTTAAGGGGTGCTAATAAACTCAGTGGTCAGGATTAATGAAACTAATGTAGTGTGTGTGTGTGTTTAAATTTTTGGAAAAAAAAAAATCCATGTTGAGCAAAAAGGTTATTTAAGATCATCACTCGGTCAAGAAAAAATTTCGAGCTTGGCAGTTCTTTCAATTAGAAACACGTAAAGAAGTAAAAATACATTAAAGCACGTATATAAAGATGCACATTTTTCTTCGTGAATATCCTGATTGTGTTTGATTTTAACTCAGCTGTCACTCTGAGCGGGGGAAGACAGGGAGGGATCTCCCACAGCCCCGGGCGTGTACATTGTCCTGGATGGAAAGTCAGGCTTCCACCACAAGACACAAAAATGGAAATAACTTTATTACAGGTCCTGTGGGTACATGGCACACCTGCAGGCCATGGCACAGGCAGGAGGGACATGGGTGGAGAGAGAGAGAGAGAGCGCTGACCTGGGGCACAGCCTTTATTAAGGTCCAAGGGTGGGGTGAGGGGATTTTCACTGGGTAAATGACCATTGGTCCTTTTGAAATTAAAGAACAGGAAGTAAGGCAGAGTGGCTATGGAAACGATCTAAGTGGGGCAGCAGTAGGGAGCTGAGATGTGGAAAACCTGGGTGTGCGGTAGCATGATTATCCAGAGCAACTAGCTGCAGAGTCCTGATGACGGTGTACCAGCTAACAGGGGCAGGAAGGGGCTCAAAATGGATGCCTAGGCATCATCCAAGATGGAGGCTAGCTAATATCATCACAGCGCTGGACTCTGTCCTGCAATGAGGCTCCAGTATGGCTCAGAAAGACACTGTTAGGATCCTGTCTATGGGTTGTTAATGTTCTATTCCTTACTGATTTTTTGCGTTACTTTTCATTTTTAGAAGTAGTTCATTAAAGTATTATTTATCTTGATTGCCAAGTTTTTGGCCCCTCTTTAAAGCTTGCACTCTAGCCCCTTCCCTACTCCCAGATATTTTCCGGGTTTCACATTGCCTTAGGAGGCCTGTACCCCTCTGGGTTTTACTATGGGAGGAGCTATCCTCTGTTTCCTCTACCTCACCCCCTCCTGGGCCGGGTTTGCAACCTCACCAAAAAACTCCCATTTCGTTGGAAAATAGAAGCCAGCTCACCTCATCAGCTCTTGGTGTGGACCCCCCCCACCCCTTCCCAGGAGGGAGCTGCAACAACATGGTGGCAGATGGGTATGGAAGGAGGAGAAAGGACAGGATAAGGATCAGTAGGATCCAGATTATAAGGATCGATCCCCTTGTTCTGTTAGGGGTGAAATAGAGCCCAGAGAGGGGAGCGACTGGTCTAAGGACACCTTGCAAAGACTTCAGAAAACAAGGTTCCTGTAGCCCGTGTCTGCGTGACTGTTGCCTCCATGGCATCCTGTGCGGTCATGTTAATCCTGTCCCTCCATTCGTCCTAACCACAGTCTTCTACATTCCCCCACTTCAATCAACCCTTTCTCCAAAGACGGCTGATTCCTTTTAGTGGGGAATGGAATCAAGAAATCACAGCTGGGTGAGCTTATTGCTACTGATGTGTCGTTGCTTCTTGGCCATTTTAGTGGACAGAGCTAGAAAATAGACACACAGCCACAGGTATATAAGTTGTTGTTGTTAGTTGTTATTGAGTCATCTCCGACTCATGGCAACCTTATGTATGAAAGAATGAAATCTTGCCCAGTCTTACACCATCCTCACAATTTTCGGTCTGTTTGAGGCTATTTGCTGTGTTAATCCATCTCATTGAGGGTCTCCCTTTTTTTTTGCTGACCCTCTTCTTTACCAAGCATATGATGTCCTTCTCCAGCAGTTGGTCTCTCCTGACGACGTGTTCAAAGTAAGCTAGATGAATTCTCCCCATCCTCACTTCAAAACAGCATTTGTTCTGTACTTCCTCCAAGACTGATTTGTTCCTTCTTTTGACAGCGCATGGTATATTCAATGTTCTTCACCAGCACCACAATTCCAATGTGTCAGTTCTTCTGTCTTCCTTTTTCATTGTCCAGCTTTTGCATGCATATGAGGTGATTGAAAATACCATGGTTTCATTCAGGCACACCTTAGTCATTAAAGTGACATCTTGGCTTTTTAAAGATTCAAAAGAGATCTTTTGCAGCAGATTTGCCTCAATACAATAGGTCGTTTGATTTCTTGACTGCTGCTTCCACTGTTGTTGATTCAAGTAGGATGAAATCCTTGATAACTTCAATTTCTTCATCGTTTATCATAATGTTGTTTATGGCCCCAGTTGTGAGGATTTTCGTTTTCTTCACATAAGTATATATGTATGTTATGAACTGATGCTAACCACTCTAATTCTAATCCAACACCCTGGTAACTGTCCTCTCCTCCTCCCTTCAGTATCTCCTTTCTCCAGTAGAAACCCTAGGTTTCCATAACAAATAGATTTAATCATATGCTCAGTTATATAATACACACAAAAGTAAGTTCAGAATTGCTCCACCCATACTACTGCAAAAAATTAACCTAAGTAAACTTTAGAAGTCTATGCAGCCATTTTAATCTATAGCCTAAGAATATATAATCAAAGTATTGTACCTTAAATTACCTGGATTGGTTCTTTTCTGTATGTTCATTCTCCTGCATGATTATATGGGGTTCATTTGAAATACAGTTAAGTCCATGTCTTTATTTTTGTATTCAATGTTAAATTTTTTTTATGAACCTTGTTTATTTTTATTATTAAATATTTTAAAATCTCCTAAATCAAAATTCTCCAAAATGTATACTCTGCAGTTACTCTCTTACCATTCTACTGGATGTATTCCATTTCAGTGTATTCTGATTGTTGTTGGTGTTTTTGTTGTTAGGTGCCGTCAGTGAAGATGTTTCATGGAGACCTGGTTCTTAACTCTGCACAGCTGGACCTTTTCCTCACCCTTCCACCTCCTCACTTCTCACACAGGGCCCTCCCTGGTCCCTCCTGCCTCCTTACTTCTCACACAGGTCCCTCCCTAGCCCCTCCCACCTCCTCACTCCCTACTCCTAATACTTCTCTTGTCTCCTCAACCCCCTCCTCCTCTCCCCTCCTGCCACCCCGCCAGCCCTCTCACCTGTGCGGATGACCAGGGCAGCGGCCAGGTGATCCCGCCATGGGGCCCATGTGCTACAGGACATGCTGAGGGTCGTTGGTGCTGGTTGTGGGTGCTGGCTAGGCTATGTTGCATGGATCGGAGGAGGGCCTTCATGCTACTCTAGGTGCTGTGCTTCCCGGAAGGTAAGAGACATGGGCACCCCAGTTGGGCGACTCACTTCCAGGACGCGCCCGGACCTGCAAAGGTGTGTTGGGCGGGTGCGGGAAGGTGCGGTGCCACCACCCCTGAGTGTTCGTGGAGGAGGACACTTCCTTGCTCCCTTCTGCTGCCCCAACCCCACCTGCTGGAACCCTGGTCCCTGAGTACACCCTGTTGGGCCTCAGTGTCCCTGAGTGTGTCCTGGGTACCCAAGGGGGTAGTAAATGGCCTGGGGTGTCTGGTCAGAATCCCTCACCCATGACAGCAGCAAACCCTTCTCATGTCCCCCTCTCCCACTCAGCTCTGCCGCCGGTGATTCCCCAGTGTACTGCATGTTTTTTTAGATATTTTCTTCATGGTTACCATAAATATTGCGTTTAACTGCTTCTATTTAAACATACCAGGGTAAGTTGGTACCAACTTAAGTTCAATAACATTCAAGAAATTCTATACTTATACTTTCCTCCAAAGGAGCCCTGGTGGCACAATGGTTAAAGTGCTCAGCTGCTAACCAAAAAGTTGGCAGTTTGAACCCACCGGCTGCTCTGCGGGAGAAAGATGGGGCAGTCCTACTCTGTCCTATAGGGTCACAGTGAATCGGAATCAACTCGGTGGCAGTGGTTTTGGTTTTTTGGTTTAGTATTCCTCCTGCTTCTCTCCCCCATTTTGTTGTTGTGATCACTAATTATGTCTTTATATTTCATGTGCCCTGTAACATAATTTTATTCCTGCTTTTTATACATTTGTCCTTGAAAAGCATGAAGGACAAAACAATTAGAATTATCAAGCATAAATACTTTATTACTGGCCCTCATACTTGTCCATACAATTCTCTTTATTAGGGATCTTTCTTTTTCTGTATGTCTTTGAATTACTTTCTTTTCCCTTCCATCTACAGAACTCCTGTTAGTATTTTTTGTAGGGCTGGTCTGGTGGATATGAACTCTCTCAGCTTCTGTTTGTCTGGGAAAGTTTTAATTTAATCCTCATTCTTGAAGGACAGTTTTGCTGGGTATAGTATTCTTGGTTTACAGTTGTTGTTTTTTCTTGGTATAATCTGATAGCTGAAGTCTGTGTAGGTGTATTTATTCTCTCTGTTGTTTTTCTGGTCCTTGTTCCTTTGATGCTTGTTTATCTTTGATTGCTGGTCATTGTCTTAAATTATTTGTAATGGCTAAGTTTGTGTGTCAACTTGGCTGGGCCATGATTCTCAGTGACTTGACAGTCATATGATGGTGTGATAATTTCCATGATCAGATCTGATATTATGTGATAACCTCCATGATGGCATCTGCTGTGAGTAGCCAGTCAGTTTAAAGGAGTTTCCTTGGGCGTGTGGTCTGCACTGAATATAAGTGGATATTCTGGCAAGGCTTGTGGGCTTTTGCTCATTCTAGATCTTGCAGCTGGCTCCTATTCATCTGATCTCCAGTTCTTGGGACTTGAGCTAGCAGCTTATCTGCAGTCTTGCCTGCCGATCTTTGGGATTTGTTGATCTTCACAGCCTGTGAACAAGAGCCCTGCTCTCTGTCCTGCTGATCTTGGGTTTGCCAGGTCCTGTGGCTACATGAATCAGGAGAAGCCTCTATCCTGATCCATGGACTTGGGACGTTCCAGCCTCTACAACCACGTGAGCCATTTTATTGATATAAATCTCTCTCTGTATATATATTTATATGCTTTACTGGTTTTGCTTCTCTAGAGAACCCAGCCTAAGACATTATTTATGGGGGTACTGTGAAGCCTCGTTTGGCTGTGACCTCCTCTGGAGAGGTTTTGTTTTGTTTTTGCCAGGCATCTGGGGTAATAATAGTATGATCTCCTCACACCAAATTCATGACTTAAAGGTTGCTGGCCTACCCAGGCTAAGTGTACCCAAGGTACAGATTTACAAGAGGGTGGTCCATGGCCACAAATCCTCATGGACTTTTTGTTCTTCTTTTTTTTTCTCCTGCTTTGTTCGGTGCCAAGGTAGGCTTTCCTACAGTCTCCTGTGGGTGAAGGTAGCGGAGGCAGATTAAGACTTCATCCTTAATCTAAGTGTGTATGAATTTGGTGAGGGTGTCCTTTAACACTCTCCAGTTCCTGTGGGTGCCAGGCCTTGACTCCTATCCCTTTAGCACCCAGTGACCACAGCAGTATTTTCAAATGCCCTTGGGTTTCTGATGATCTAATAGGCTTCTTACCATTTTTTTAGCAGATTTTCGTCCAGATATTGACCAAAAAGATCTAGAAAGTATTTTCAGATCTTTGATTATTTTAAGGTAGTGATATTTATTTAAATATATTTTATCAGTATTTTTTGTTGTTATTTTCAGCAAGACTGTTGATCTGAGTAACTTAGCCTACTATTACCAGAAACCAGAAGCCTCTAAGGGAGATTATAATTGAGTCTTAATAAAGGCATTTTGAGGATGAAAAACAATAATGATGATAAGTTATTCTGATTTAGAATGGAGAAAAGGGATCTAGACTGAACTGGCAAGGAGCTGCACTGCAGAATAGTGGCACACATCAAAGCTACATTTTTAAAGGAGATGAGACAGGCCTTCCCAGTGCCCCTGAAAATTGACCCCATCTATTGGTGATGTCAGATGATAACATTTTGACATATTAGGCAAGGATTTCCCCCTCATATGCTTATTTCTCCCAGCATCTCTCAGTGACCTCAACTTTCCAACAGCCTCTGTTCACTCATCTGTCTCCAACTTCTCCCTTCATTTTCTCCACCACGTGGATCAGAATATAAGGAAAAGGTGGACAGCAGTCACCAGTATTTCCAGGTTAGAGCAGGATCTTCTCCCCAGGGAGAAAAAAAGTACACACACTTACTTTTTCATACAATTTCAAGGCTTCATGGACCCATGTCAAAAACTCAAGCACCAAGCCTATGATGTAGGCGATGCAATTAAATTCAATAAACATTTCCCAATGACCTACTATGTGCTAGGAGTCAAGTAAGGTTATGGGAATAAAGAGATTAAAAAAGAAAAAAGACGCATCCCTACTCTAAAGCAGCTTATTATGATAATATAAAAACATTCTATGAATATAATAATTTTTGTCCTCATAAACACATCCAAGATGATACTCTTTGAAGAGACTTCATAAAACCACTCTTCCTGCTAAAAAAAAGCAGGAAGATTGAGTGAGCTGCAAATTCCAATTGCAGCAAAAAGAGCGGGGCTAGCTATAGATTTTAGTGGAGCCCTGGTGGCGCAGTGTTAAGAACTACAGCGAGCTACAGCTGCCAACCAAAAGGTCAGCAGTTTGAATCCACCAGCCGCTCCTTGGAAACACTATGGGGCAGTACTACTCTGTTTTATAGGGTTGCTATGAGTCAGAATTGACTCGACGGCAGTGGGTTTGGTTTTTTGGGTTTATAGCCAAATAATCAAACAAATACAAAATGAAAGACCAAGTGTAGTGATCACCCTGCATGTGTCAGCAACACTTGCGCAAGAGGCCTCTCCCTGTGTGCAGTGAGTGAAGGCCGTGTTCCCATAGGGAGCTGGACTAATGGCAGTGGTAAGACAGCGTCTATGGGACACCAAGGAGAAATGTGAGCTGCACCCTGCCACTTAAGAGCCCTGGATAAGGAAGAGCGTCGATTCAGCTTTAGGCATTAGGAGAGAAGGCAAAAAGACCAGCAATTTAGCCAAATCTTCCAACAGTCAAGATTACAGTGAAAAGGGCTCTTAATGCAGCTTTAGGAGATTTTTCACAAATCAAATATGTTTCCATTGTCTCATCTCCTTCCACTCCCAGTTGCAATTCGCTGAAAAGCTAGTGTGCACAGCAAAACCCTAAGCAGAATTTGCAGTGATCTGACTTGGTGAGTTCCTTAACCTGTGACCATATACTGGAATTGTGTTGTACATTTAAATTTGTACAAATTCCGCTATTTGAGCTTAGAAAAGAAAAAAAGAGTATATTAGAGTTCTTAATCATGGGATAAACGTAAGTTATAAGAAATCAATGTACTGTTCCCTCAAGATACCTCAGTTTATTTGTAGGTCCCATAATATGAGACTGTAGTCTCACTGAATGAGATTCTGGAGTTTAAAGATAGGTCATTTTCCTATCACGTGCCCCTAAATACAATCCATCTGCATTGTCTAGTGCTGAACCCAGGAAACAATACCCAAAGGGAGAAATGGCTGTGTGAACTTGGTGAAAGACTGCACGTCAGTCTCCAGCCATGGCTCTTTCCTAATGATGTTTTTAAGGGTTATTTTTGTCATGATTTTGCATAGCATGTTAGATGTAGTACCCAAATTTTACTTGTGTAACTCTACTGTAAGTGCAAACTATCTCTTTTTTGTTGAGGAAGGGCTATTTAGACAAATAGCAAATTTAGGGTGCTAAGTGGATAGTTTACCATGAAGAGTTCAATTTTGCTATTTCAACTCGGTGGTCTTTTATGGAAGACCTACTGTGTACAAGGGTTTGTTAGGTGAAGATTCTTGCTACCTAATAACCTTCACTGCCTGTGTTGGGCACTATAAAGAAGGTGCAAGATAAAGACAAGGATCACAGAGGAGGGTGGGAATACCATCTGCCTTAGGAGATTGAGGGAGGCTTCGTGAAGGAAGCAACACTTAAAAATGGCCAGATTTCAGCAGGTGGGGATGGTATCAACAGTTATCATTAAATGAGGGTTGTCCATGTGTCACAGAGTTTGGTGATTTTCATCCAACAACCCTGAACATATTCCCATTTTATAGATGAGAAATCTAGTAGTCACAAAGGTTAAATAACTTTCCCAAAGTCATAACAATGTGGTAGATCTGGGCGTCAAACCTAGATGGGTGTTGTAAGGTAAAAAGCTTTATGTGATATAAAGATACCATGCAGCTAAGTAAGCTCCTAGAACATTCAATAAATGAGCACTCACTCAGTAAATGTTAATTCCTTTCCCTTTTTCTATATTGTACCCCTCTATAGCACCCGCTAGGGAGCTTTGGTGGCACAGTGGTCAAAGTGCTCAGCTGCTGATGAAAGGTCAGCAGTTCAAACTCACCAGCTGCTCCACAGGAGAAAAACGTGGCAGTCTGCAACCCAGGGACAGATTACCCAATAAGCAAGGTACGCACAGGCTTACTTGTGTTTATTTACTAATCTGTACTGCACAATTTCACCTGTCTTTCACCACATCAAAGATGTGATGAAACCCATGTGAAATTGTTCACTACAGATTAGTAAGTAAACACAAGTAAGCCTGTGCATACCTTGGTTACTGTAAGCCCGTGTGTAACTGCTTACTGGTTAATCCTCTCCTGCTGCTTCTGTAAAGATTTACAGACTTGGAAACCCTATAGGGGCAGTTCTACTCTGTCCTATAGGGTCGCTGTGAGTCAGAATAGACTTGACGGCAGTGGGTTTGGTTTTTGGTATAGCAGCCACCCAGAAGTGCCTGGGAAAACAGGTCTAGTGATCTGCTTCTGAAAGGTCATAGTCTTGAAAACACTATGGGACAGTTCTACTCTGCACACATGAGGTCACCATGAGTTGGAACTGACTCGTTAGTAACTAACAAAAACAACATAGCACCTAGCTCAGAAGTCAATGTCTAATAAAAGGGACAAGAAAAAGTGTAATGAAATGAAGGATGGGGTTGAGGTATGGAGGACAAGAAACTATTATAAATCACTTGGGCCTGTCAGTCTGGAAGAGGACCCAGTGCGAATCCCATTGTAAAGATTCTTAGCTGGTCTGCTATTGCTGAGGAGTTGAAAATAGTGTCTCACCAGAACCCAAACCTACTCATGGCAACTGTGTCTATAAATATTTGTTGATTGATTTCCAAAAAACACTAATTTATATTAAAATACATATATACATATACACATGCTGTTATAGACTGAATTATGTCTCCCAATTCCTAGACTTGTGAATGTGACCCTGTCTTAGGCTGGGTTCTCTAGAGAAGTAAAACCAGTAAAGCATGTAAATATATATTTAGAGAGATTTATATCAAGGAAATAGCCCTTGCAGTTGTAGAGACTGCAAAGTCCCAAGTCCGTGGGTCAGGCTGGAGGCTTCTGATTCACGTAGCTGCAGGGGCTGGCAAACCCAGGATCAGCAGGTCAGAGAGTAGGGCTGTTGCTCACAGACTGCGAAGATCAATGAATCCCAAGATCGGCAGGTAAGAGCGCAGGTAAGCTGCTAGCTCAAGTCCAAGAATTGGAGGTCAGATGAACAGGAGCCAGCTGTAGGATCCAGAGTGAGTAAAAGCCCATGAGCCTTGCCAGAATGTCTACTTATATTCAATGTAGGCCACACACCCAAGGAAACTCCTTTTCAGCTGATTGGCTACTCACAGCAGAGGAGGTGATCACATTATCATACACCTGCCAAACCACTGAGAATCATGGCCCAGGAAAATTGACACACAATCTTAGCCATCACAGACCCTATTTGGAAATAGCGGTTTTTTTAGTTATATTAATGAGGTCATACTGGAGTAGATCCTAAACCTAATCCCTTCTGAGTGGGATTAGGAGGTGTACAGACACAGAGAGACAGACACAAAGAGGGAGACATCATATGACAATAGAGGCAGATGTATCTATAAGCAACAAAGGAATGCCAAGTATTTCTGGCAGTTGCTAGAAACTAGGAATGAAGCCTTATTATAAATTGAATTGTGTCCCCCCAAAATATGTGTTGTAAATCCCAACCCTTACAGTTGTGGATATAATCCCATTTGGGAATAGGGTTTTCTTTGTTATGTTAATGAGACCATTCTCTGTAGGGTGTGTCTTAGAGATATAGAAGGAGCAGATTAGAAGCAAAGTAGCATGGATGGGGGAAGATAGATGCCATGCTACATGAAGATCACCAAGGAACTGAGGAACAAAAGCTGAAAAGAGATAAAGACCTTCCCGCAGAACCCACAGAGAGGAAGCCTTTCCCTAGAGCCAGTGCCCTGACTTCAGGCGTCTAGCCTCCTAAACTGTGAGAAAATAAATTTCTGTTTGTTAAAGCACTCACTTGTGGTATTTCTGTTATAGCAGCACTAAGACAGGTCCACAGAAGGAATCAAAATGGCTGAGACCCTGATTTGGTCTCTTAATCACCAGAAGTTGGAGAAAATAAATTTCTGTTCTTTAAAGCCACTCACTTTGTGGTATTTTGTTGTGGCAGCCCAAGGAAAATAAGACCCTATCTGTCTGTCTGTCTATCTATCTATCTGTCCATCTATCTATCATCTACCTACCTACCTACCTATCTAATTTATCTAATCATCTAAATTTGGATATCATATGGGAGCACTTAAAAAATTTTTTTTGTAAAACTCATCTACAGTGGCTGTCACTGTTTGGCTGCTCAGCCTATCCTTCCTATATGGGAGAATCTTGGGTCCCTGGCACTTTGAGCTTGAGCATGGCCATGTGTCCTCAGTACAGCCTAAAAGTTGCTCCTGCCTGAGCTGAATCTTGAGGGGCTGATCAGCTGGCAGTAATTTGTAGCGGAGTCCAGCAGCACAGAGGGTGTGTCTAGGGAGAGTGAAGAACAGCAGCATCAATGAGGCGGATACAGGGGAGTGACACCCTTGGTGCCTGCAATGCTCATGGCGGGGTGCTGAGCAGACAGATCCTGTGGTGAGATCATGGCTATGCCTGGTTCCCCAGTCATTATACTACTGATACGTACCTTTTAGTTTCAGCTACCTAGTGTCAGTGTCCATTGTTTTCAATCAAGAGCCCTGCCTAGCACAGTATCCAATAACTTGCCCACAAATAAAGATGTTATGGTGCTCTCAACAGTGGTTTTGAAACCTGAAGGAAAGCCCCAACTGTGATGTTCATTTTAATGATAGCCAAAGCAAGTGTGGAATAACAAGTAGCTGTTCCAAATGGGACTTGCGTTTGGTTATTGTTTATGGAAATAGTGCTCTTTTCTCCCTAGATATATGCGCAGCAAGAAGAGTCAGAATCAATCATCAAACCAAGCCTGACCCTTGGCTCTGTGCGGTTCAGTTGGTTTCTTGGCTCATTTCTTATTTTATCTAAAGCCAGGTCAGACTATCCAGGTAGAATGTTCATAAAAACCAAAGCCTTAGTGTGAACATTTTCTTTAAGATCAGGGTAATTTACAGTCTGTCCGGATAGGCTTTTAGAGACGTAGAATGTGACTGTAATCCACAATGCACTCTCATTACCCTTCTCTCCTATTAGAAATTGATTCTGGAACAGTTCCTTCAGATGGAAAGTGACTCTGTCAGCAATTGCTGTTTCTTTTTTCACACACTGAGGTCCCCCCACCAAAGTATTAATGCTTCTTTAATGTTCCGTTAGGAAAGGTTAAATACAGTTATCACCACCATTTGGAGTTTCATATCTGCCTGCCATTTCTACTGTGCTTTACCCCTTGGACAAAAATATCTTTTCCTGACATTACCTAAGGCTGGCCACTCTTAGGAATAGGTAACACTGTCATCAAACTAGTTCTGACACCTTGCAGCTACCTGTTAGCCCAAGAACATTAGCCCCCTTTAAGAGCTGAAAAAGAGGGTGGTCTGTTCATTTTTGTTTGTGGCCATTGGAATCCCCATAGTGTTCAGGGTGTTGGATGGTGTCTCTTAATAGTGCCCATTGTGCTCAATTCCTGATGCCATGCTTTTTAACCTAATACAATGGATTTCTCACCTTTCTGGAGGGCAGAAGGAAGTAGCACAACATTTTTCAAGTGTTGAAAGAAAGAACTGTCAACCCAGAATCCTATATCCAGTGAACATAACTTTCAGGAATAAAGGGGAAATAAAGACAATCTGAGATGAAGAAAACTAAGAATTTGTCACTGTCAGACCTACTCTAAAATGATGGCTAAAGGAAGTCTTTTAAACCAAATGGACAAGATAAAAGAAGGAAACTTGGAACATCATGAAGGAATAACACACGGTGAGCAAAAATATGGGTAAATACAATGGGCTTTCTGTCTAATCTTGGGTTTTTAAAATTTTATTTGTTTGTTAAAGCAAAATTTATATTACTGCCTCATATGATTCTAAATGTATGTAGAGGAAATATTTAAGATAATTATATCATAGGCAGGGGAGGGTAAAGGGACATACGGGGAGATAAGGTTTCTACACTTTACTCAAACTGATAAAATGATGACACCAGTAGACTGTGATAATTTGGGTATATATAATGTAATACCTAGAACAACCATTTAAAAAGCTATACAAAAAAAACATTAAAAAATACTATCAATCAATCAAACTGGAATTCTGAAAAATGTTCACGTAAGCCACAGGAAGGCAGGAGAAATGAAACAAATGAAAAAACAGAGAGAAGAAATAAAAAATAAGATGACAAACTTAAGCCTTAACATTTCTATAATCAATATTACAGTAAATATAAATGATCTAAATACACTAATTAAAAGACAGAAACTGGCAGAGTAGATTAAAAAACATCACGCAAGTATATGCTGTGTACAAGAAACTAGAACTATGCCGATATAGTCAAGTCGAAAGTAAAAAGATGGAATAAGATATATCATGCAAACATTAATCAAATAAATCAGAATTGTCTATATTACTATAAAATAAAATAAACTTCAGAACAAAGAAAATTGCCAGAGACAGAGGAACATTTTCTAATGATAAAATGGTCAATCCACCAAAACGACACAGCAATCCTAAATATGTATACACAAAACAATAGACCTGCAAAATATATGAAGCAAAACTGATAGAGCTGAAGGAGAAATAGACAAATCTACAATTGTAGTTGGGGACTTCAACACTCCTCTTTCAACAATAGAATAACTAGACAGAAAATCAGCAAGGACATAGAAGAACTCAAGAACATCATCAACCAACAGGATCTAATCAGTATTTATAAAATACTCCACCTAGCAACAGCAGATTACACACTCTTTTCAAGTGCCATGGAACATATACAAAGATAGACCATGTCCTGGATCACAAAAAACAAAAACAAATTTAAAGAATTAAAATCATAGAGAGTGTGTTCTTTAACCACAATGGAATCAAGCTAGAAGTCAATAACAGAAAACAAAACTGAAAAATCTGCAAACACTTGGAAAGTAACAGCATACTTCTAAAAATCCATGGATCAAAGAGTAAGTCTCAAGGGAAATAAAAAATAAAATATTGAACTCAATGAAAATGAAGAAGTACAGCATATTAAAATTTGTGAAACACAGCTAATACAGTGGTGAGAGGGAAATTTAGGGCACTAAATACATTATTGGAAGAAAGTCCTGGTGATCTACTTCCAAAAAATCAGCTATTGAAAATCTATGGAGTGTGTTTCTACTCTTGACACACACGGGGTCTCCATGTGTCAGAATTGACTCAAAGGCAACTGGTTTATTCTTGAGAGAAATAGCTTACTTTCAGGACTTAGACCAAAGAATGGGTTGAAAGGGAGTAATGATTGAGCTTAATTCAATCATCTCAAGTGCTTAGGGGAATTTTTTTTTTTAATTCAAATACATGTTCTGATACTTGAAAAAGACAGCACATATCCTGTATCCAATGTCTGGATTGTTGCAGTGCATACAACATAATAATTCTGTCACTAATGATCAGCTGTTATTAAGCATGGTGAAAACAAACCAAACAATAAATTACCAATTAAAGGAAAAAAATACACACATTAGAAAAGAAAAATCTCAACTCAGTAATCTAATATCCCACCTCAAGAAACTAGAGGCAGAAAGAGCAAAATAAACTCAAAGCAAGGAGAAGAAAAAAAATAATAAAGAGCAGAAATTAACAAAATTGAAAACAAAACAAAAAAGCAACAACAACAATAAAAACAGTAAAGAAAATCAATGAACAAACAGTTGATTCTTTGGGAAAAAAATCAATAAACTAGATAAACCTCTGGCAAGACTGACCAAAAAAAAAAAAAAAAAGGAGAGGACACAAATTCTCATCAGGAATGAAAAGGAGGTATCACTACAGGCCCTGAGGACACCAAAAGGTTAATAAAGGGATACTATGAACAACTCTAGGAGCCCTGATGGCACAGTGGTTAAGTGTTCAGCTGTTAACTGAAAGGTCGGCAGTTTAAATCCACCAGCCGCTCCTTGGAAATCCTATGGGGCAGTTCTATTCTGTCCTATAGTGTTGCTATGAGTTGGAATCGACTCAATGGTAACGGGTTTTTTTTTTTTTTTTTTTTTTTTAAATGAACAACTCTAAACACATAAATGTGACTACTTAGATGAAATGGACCACTTCTTTGAAAAACACAAAACTACCCCAACTCACTCAATTTGAAATAATTTGAATAGCTCTGTAACTATTAAGGAAATTGAATTTGTAATTTAAAGACTCCCAAAAAAGAAATCTCTAGGCCAAGATGGTTTCACTGAAGAGTTCTACCAAATGTTTATAGGATTAAACCAATTCTACAAAATCTCTTCCAGAAAATAGAAGAGGAAGGAAGTCTTTCAATTTATTTTATGAAGGCTGCAAAATGGACTCAAACGTAGCAATGGTTGTGAGGATGGTGCCGAACTGGGCAGTGTTTTGTTCTGTTGTACATAGGTTGCTATGAGTTGGAACTGACTCGATAGCACCTAACAACAACAACAACAGTATTACCCTGATACCAAAACCAGGCAAAGACAATGCAAAACAAAACAAAAACAAAAAACCAGCTATAGACCAATATCTCTCATGAGTATAGACACAAAATTCCTTAAAATCTTAATAAATGTAAAACTATAAAACTTTGAGAAAAATAAAACAGCAGAAGACCTTTGGGATTTGGGGCAAGGCAAAGAGTTCTTTCACTTGACATCCAAAGCACCATCCATAAAAATAAAAATTGATAAATTGGATGTAATCAAAACTAAAAACTTAAAGACAAGCTACAATTAGGAGAAAATATTTACACACAGCATATCTAACAAAGGACTAATGTCTAGAATATATTAAGAACTCTCAAAACTCAACAATAAATAAACAATTCAATTAGAAAATGGGCAAAAGCCATGAAAAGACATTTGATCATACACCAAGACACATGATCATTAGGGTCTCAAAAAATAAAGATAGAGAATCCTGAAAGCAGTGAGACAGAAGCAAATAGTCACATACAAAGGCCCTCCAATAAGATTAAGTGCCACTTTCTCCTCAGAAACATTGGAGGCCAGAAGGCAATGGAATGAAATATTTAAAGTGCTGAAAGAAAAAAAAAAAAGCTGTCAGTGAAGAATACTATACCCAGTGAAACTAACCTTCAAGAATGAGGGAGAAATTAAAACATTCCCAGACGAACAGAAGCTGAGAGAATGCATATCCACCAGACGGGCCCTACAAAAAATATTAATGGTACTTCTGTAGATGGAAAGAAAAGACACTAGAGAGTAATTCACAGACATGCATAAAAAGAAAGATCCCTAATAAAGAGAATTGTATGGACAATTATGAGGGCTAGTAATAAAGTATTCATGTTGATAATTCTAATTGTCCTTCATGCTTTTAAATGACAAATGTATAAAATTATACATAAAAAATTATGTTACAGGGCACATGAAATAGAAAGATGCAAGTAGTGATAACAGCACCACAATAGGGCAGAGGGGCAGGAGGAATGGTATAGGTATAGAATTTCTCATATGTTATTGAAGTTAAGTTGGTACCTCCTTACCCTAGGATGTTATAAATACAAGCTGTTAAATGTAGTATTCATGGTAATCACTAAGAAAATATCTAAAAAAAATACAAAAAAGGAAAAGAGAAGGAAACCAAAATGACTCACTACAATAAACCAACAAAACACAGAAGGAAGCAGTAGTAAAGGACAATGAAGGCTTAAGACGCACAAAAAACAACAAAATGGCAAAAGCTAGTCACTTTTTATCGGTAATGACAGAGAATGTAAATGACTAAATGCAAGGAAAAACGTCTTTTTATAATATGCCACATCCACCAACTTGGTAATGGTGCTGCAAATTTTTGGTTCTCCAGCCCACACCAGAGGGTGGGCTGGCATTAACCATGAGTGTGGGTGGGAAGACTTGCCTCTTCCTTCTCTGAATGGTGAGCAGGTTGAAATGACAGCTCAGCCACTCTACCACCAATAAAACTCCCTACAGGTTAAGAGCTCGGCTGCTAACAAAAGTTGTAGGCAGTTTGAAGCCACCAGCCACTCCTTGGAAACCCTATGGGGCAGTTCTACCTTCTCCTATAGGGTTGACTCTGAGTCGGAATCGACTTACGGCAGCAAGTTTGGTTTTTAACACTCTATAGACACCTGTGGAATGTGACTCAGTTTATATTTCTAGATAAAAGGAATGATAGAATTTTAGACCAAAAATGTTCTTAAAGGCACCAACTTCCTCATTTTAAGATGGGGAGATTGAGGCACAAAGAGGGAAGAATGCCTTGTCTAAATGTCCTCAGCAAGTCAGTAACTGAATCTCCTGGTCTCCAGGCCCCCAGCCCCCGTGTTTCTTGGCTCCTTTGCCATGTTTCGTGGCTGTCTCGGGCAGCTCCCCAGCTCCCCTGCCCAGAAAAGCATTAAGTGCCCCTCTAACCCACCTAATTCTACTCGGCTTTCAAAACCCAGCTCAAATTCCTCTGAATTGACTTCCCTCGTGGCAGTGTTATTTGACAACTGAACAGGCATTTTCTAATGCCTTACTTCTAAGATTGTTCTGTCAGCTTAAATAGTTTATTGCTACTTAACTGTTTAAGTCCTTATGTGTTATCTCATCCAGTAAAATCATTAAATTCTTGAGGACTAGCATCGCATTCTTTTATGTGTGTTCCCCTAACAGTACCAAGCACAGTACCACGCATGTGGTAGGTACATAATAAATACTGAGTTGATGCTGTTAGCACAAGTGCCCTGCAAATGACACAAAAGCACTGTAATATGATGGTTAAGAACATGGGTTCAGGAACTGGCATGGAGCCCTGGTGGCACAGTGGTTAAGAGCTCAGGCTGCTAACCAAAAGGTTAGCAGTTTGAATCCACCAGCCCCTCCTTGGAAACCCTATGGAACCACCAGGTCTGGTCTTGACCGGTTGTGTGACCTTGGGCAAGCTGCTTGTTTTCTGAGCCTCAGTTTTCATGTCTGCAATATGGAATAATGACACTAATCTCTCACAGGACTGACAAGAGAATGGGTGGGAATATGTGTATATGTGTGTGTGTATGGCTGGAGCCATAAGCCTTCAGCTGATGACGGCTATTATTACTACTAATGTTCTGGGTTGGAAATCATTGAAGGTTTGTTAACTCCATGGAGTTCCACGGCCCTAAACTAAGCCATCAACAATTACAGTTGTCTCTGGGCCCAGGCAGGAGTACGTTGCTGTGCCACCATGCAAATTCTCACCCATTCTCATCCCTACCCTGTCCCTACCCTCATAAAACAGCAATACCACAACAGTATCATGGTGATGTGCATTTGATACGTGAAACTTGTATGAAGTGTACATATACATATATGTGTGTGTGCATGTGCTCACATACATACATACATGGCACACAAATTTGCAGGGCACCCCCCTCAAGAAAAACGCAGGCATCTTGCGCTATAGATTGTTAGCCATATTTTCTCCTTGCGTAAGTGCGTTTAACCACTAGATGGTGCCTTAATTCTTCCCAATAGCAGCATTTTTGCAAGTAACAACAGGGAGTCAGCTCTTAAAAGTCTTTAAGTGAATCTTCCTCAACCCACTGCAGAGTGTGCAAATCATTTCCTCAGCTGATTCAGATGTATGATGGTGTGCTGGGAAACCTGAACATTCTCTCACCCTGTGGAGATTAATTACCTTGAAATATTCATTGGATTAAATGTATTTAAACATGCACTGTTTAAAACTCAGAGCTGCAAAATGCCATCCTCAAGATATATATTACGGGCATTAAATAATTAACTTTAGTCTGTGAAAGGAAGGGGGAGAGAAAGAGGGGAGAGGATAGACAGAGAGAGAGAGCCCTTATTTTGTGCTAGGCTACGGGTGAGACTGATAGCAGCTGTTATGGATTGAATTGTGACCGCCCCCCCCCAAATTGTGTGTCAACTTGACTAGGCCATGATTCCCAGTATTGTGTGGTTGCCCTCCATTTTGTGATGTGTTGTAAATCCTAGCCTGTATCCCTGTGGTTAAGGAGCCCTGGTGGTGCAGTGGTTAAAGTGCTCGGCTGCCAAACAAAAGGTAGGCACTTCAAACCCACCCAGTGGTACTACAGGAAAAAGATGTGGCAGTCTGCTTCTGTAAAGATTTATAGCCTTGGAAACCCTAGGGGGCAGTTCTACTCTGTCCTATCGGGTCACTGTGAGTTGGTATCCACTCAATGGCAATGGGTTTGGTTTTTTTTTTTTTTTTATGCCTGTGGTTATGGTCCTATTTGGGAGTGAGTTGTCCATTATGTTAATGAGGCAGGATTAGAGTGGGATGTATCTTGAGTGACCACCTTACTAGAGGATGTGACTCAAGTCACCACCCTTATCGCCCTTATTCAAGTCAAGCCCTTACTTGAGCCACACCTTTTACCTTAAAAGATAAACGAGAGAGAAGCAAGCAGAGATAGGGACCTCAGTAGCACCAAGAAGAAGAGACGGGAATGGAGCATGTCCTTTGGACTTGGGCTCCCTGCACCAAGAACCGCCTAGAACCAAGAGACACACGGAGAGACCTGTAACACCAGAGATGGCGAGAAGCAGAGGCAGAAAAACAGCTGCAGCAGAACCAGGAGACCAGCACTAGACGAGGTGGGAGACTACCCACAGAGTGACAGAGCTGAGTGCCTTCAGGCAGGAGGCTTCCTGGTGGAGTGGGCTGCCTCTAGGCACTTATTGGTGGAGCTAAAGAGCTTTATAACACTTGCCCAAGCAGGGCAGAGGCTACGCTGAGGGGCTGAGGGCCAGAGAAAGGCCTGCATGTGGACACAGCTGAGAAGTGGCTGTGGTGATCGACACGGACCTTCCGCCAGAGCCGACAGAGAGAGAAAGCTTTCCCCATGAGCTGGCATTCTGAATTCGGTCTCCTACCTCCTTAAGAGGAGAATATAAATTTCTGTTTGTTAAAGCCACCCACTTGTGGTATTTTTTGTGATAGAGGCACTTGATAACTAAGACAGCAGCCAAGTCCAAACCTTTCCGCATATCAGCCCAATGATGTCCACGGCAAGCTTGGGTCTTCAAAGATAAAAGATAGCTTCAGCAGGAGAGGCAGAATAATTAGTGCCTAAGCTCTTGGGTCTGGGTTTGAATCCTGCCTCTGACTATCACTAGCTGTGTTACCTTGGGTGAAATATTTAATCTTTCTAAGCCTCAACTTCCTCGTCTGTAAAATGGGACTAATAAAAACTTAGAAGTATGAATTTTAAATGACTAGCACATAGAAAACACTGAGTATGATGCCCAGGACATAGTAGGCACTCATACAAAACAAAATTCAGCTTCTCTCTACTTCTTCAAATCCAGAGATGGGGCCTTGGTCCTGGCTCTGTGGTGCCCTCCTCCTTTCCCTGTGCTAAGGTGTTCCCAGTCAGCTCCGGGAGAGGCAGCAGGGCATAGGTTTCAGGTGCCCAGAATCTTGAGAAAAACTGCCCTGATCCATGGCCCAGCTCCATCACATACGGACAAGTTTCTTAAACTCTGTGCCTCAGTTTCTTCATCTGTAAAAGGGGATAATAATAGTACCTTACCTCATAGGGTTGTTGTGAGGGTCAAATGAGTTATCATATAAATTCATAAGAACAGTGCCTGTTACGTAGTTAGTGCTATCCAGGTGTGGATTCATGTTATTATTTCAGGTTTAATTAAGACCTTACCTGCATTCAACTCTTAGCTGGCCTTCACACCCAGGGTAGGAGCTGTATTGCCTCCTAGTGCCCCATTCTGTTTGTCTCAGAGCCACATTCAGTTCCTGGGCCTTCCAGAAGTCTCTGTGCAGACTTACCTTCTCCAAATGATGTCTGCTCCATGATTCAAGCCTAGACTCCTCCTCTTTCACTCATTAAAATTTACCTCTCCTAAGAACCCTGATACATGGCTGCTGTAGGAAATGGAGTGAACCAACTAATTCATACCCACATGCTAATGGCTGAATATAAGCTCCAGGGGGACAGAAGTCTTGTTCACTATTTATCCCTAATACCTAGCAGGTGTCTGAACATAGAAGTTGCTCAATAAATATCTGTTGCAAGACTATTTGGACCTCTGGGGACACAAAACTTTAGTTGAAAGTAATCTATCTTGGATGGTGGGATTTCAGACATAGTAGAGAGGGAAGTTTTGAAGGCAGGGGACTCCTACTACCTGTGTCTCAGACCACAATGGCTAAGGGGTCTTCTGCTTCGCTTATAGACACAATCATATATTCTTTTAAACTTAATTTTGACTTACAGAAGAGTTGCAAAAATACTACAGAGTACTGGTACACTCATTGCCCAGCTTCCCCTAATATTAATGTTGACATCTTACATAACCATAGTACAGTGATCAAAACCATGAAATCAGCATTGGTACTATTAATATTACTATTAGAACTACTAATTACTGTTAATTAAATACAGACCTAATTTAAATTTCACTACTTTTTCCACTAACATCAATCCCACTTTATAGTCCATTGCCATGCCTCCTTAGTCTCCTCCAACCTGTGGTGGTTCCTCAATCTTTCTTTGTTGTTCATGACCTTGACACTTTCGAAGAAAGCTGTAGAATGTCTTCTGTTGGGCTTTGTTGCTTTCTCAAAATTAGATTGAAATTATGAATTTTTGGCAGGAACACCACAGAGTGAAGTACCCTTCTCAGTGTATGTGTCCCGAGGTACATGATGTCAGTATGTCTCATTACTAGTGATAGTTGGCCTTGATCACTTGGTTAAAATGTTGTCTACTAGGTTTCTCCACTGTAAAGTTACTATTTTCCCCCTTATAATTAATAAATATCTTGAGGGAGATACTTTGGGAGGCTATGCAAATGTTCTGTTTCTCCTCAAATCTTGCACTAATTTGAGCACCTATAAAATCTTGCCTGCAATAATTATTACAGTGATATTTGCCTGATGGTGATTTTCTATATTCCTCATTTCTTCTACATTTATTAATTGGAGGTCTTCTTTACCATTTATTTATTTATGTAATTAAAAAAATATATCAGTATGGACTCATGGATATTGATTTTCTTCTATGGGTTACAATCCAACACTTTGTTTGTTCTAGTTTTGCCCAATGGGAGCTCCTTCAAGTTGACTCTTGTGTCTTTTCAGCATGCTTCTATCTTTTCTGAGCATGTCCACAAGGTCACATTTGCTAACCATAAAAATGACCTGGGCGGGTTCCCCATTGTACACTGGAGGGAACAGACTCAAGGAGGCAGATCACTGTCAGATGGTGGTTTGGGCTTAGAAGTCAAGTCTCCTGAGTACCTGTCCAGCTCTGTGCAGAGGCACCATGCTGCCACTCCACCCATCACAGCCTTTATTTACTGTGAAATTCACATACCCTACACATCACTCCCACCTCTGTTCTCAGTCAATGGGAGGCTCAGCAAGTCAATGGGAGGCTAGGAGGCAGGGTCTGAGCAGCTACTGGAGCCACTTGTCATGGAGGGCGGGCCCTGACAGGCCTTCCCTGGTGGCTCTTTGTGGCTTTCCCCAGCCCCCTGCAGAGTCTGGTAGTGAGGACTGAACCAAGCAACAGGCAGTCAGGATTAGTGCAGAGGCTAAACGTATAGGTTATTATTATTGTCATTGTTGAACTTCTGTGAAAGAAAAGCATATCATTTTTCTGCCAATGTGGTTAGGGACCACAGAGACCATTTAACCAAAAGAGATTACGTTCATAACTTTTGGATTAAGAGCATTAACTTACTAAATGTGAACATTTAAAGTATGTCACAATATCTGTAACTCTGTTTTGGCATAGCTTCATTTTTAAAAAAGTTTATTAGCAGCCTCAAAAAACAAAGGAGTTGACAATGGATATCTTTATGTCAAAATACAAAGACCCCCCTAACTCACACCATAGGAGCACTGGTGGCACAGTGGTTAAGAGCTACGGCTGCTAACCAAAAGTCAACAGTTCAAATCCACTAGCCACTCCTTGTAAACCCTATGTGGCAGTTCTGCTCTGTCCTATAGGGTCACTATAGGGTCACTATGGGTCGGAATCAACTCAGTGGCAATGAGTTTGGTTTTTGGTTTTTATCTCACACTGTATAAACAAACTAACACAAAATGATCCATAGTGTAAGAGCTAACAATAAAACCTCTAGAAGAAAACATAGGGAAATCTTACTAATCTTGAGTTAGCCAAAGATTTCTTAAATAGGACACAAAAAGCATGAATTATAAAAGAAAAAAATTGGAAAACTGGACTTCATCAAAAGACAGTGTCTTCAAAAGACACTGTGAAGAAAATAAGGCAAACCCCAGACTGGTAGAAAATGTTTTCTAAATATATGTCCAACAAAGGACTTGTATCCAGAATATAAGAAATAATTCTTACAACTCAATAAGAAGATAAACAACCCAATTAAAAAAGAGGCAAAAGATTTGAAAGACATGTCACCAAAGAACATATACAAATGGCCAATAAGCAATGAAAATATGCTCCACCACAAAGAGACACCACCACACACCCACTAGATGACTAAAATTAAAAAGACAATACCAAATGATGACAAGGGTATGGAACAACTGGAACTTTCATATACAGATGGCTGTTGGGAAAGCAAAATGGTAAGGCCATTTTGGAAAACAGATGGGCAGTTTCTTATAAAGTTAAATATGTTGTTATTGTTGTTAGTTGCTGTCGAGTTGATTCTGACTCATGGCAACACTGTGTGTGCAAGGTAGTTTGCTTCATAGGGTTTTCGAAGCTATGACCTTTTGGAAGCAGATTGCTAGGACTGTCTTCCAATGCACCTCTGAGTGGGTTTCAACCACCAACTTTCTGACTGGTAGTTCAGCACTTAACTGTTTGCACCACCCAGGGACTCCTAAGGTTAGACATACACTTAACCAAATTTCCAGAAATTCCACCCGTAAGTATTTACCAAAGATAAATGAAAGGATTTGTCCACACGAAGACTTGTATGTTAATGTTCATATCAGCTTTATTTATAATAGCCAAAACCCAGAAATCACCCAAATATCCATCAGCTAGTGAATGGATAAACAAACAATGCAATGCTACTAATCAGTTAAAGGAATGAACAGGTAAAAACATGGATGAATCTCAAAAATATTATGGTAATGAAAGAAGGCACATGCTGAAGGCTACATAATTATATGATTCCATTTTGTCTGACATTCTGGCAACTTTAAATGGGGGCATTCTTGGAAAAATCAGTACTTCTCTACTGGTTTCCTCCCCTTTGCCCCTCATTGGACATGTGTCTTGTCTCTTCCCTCTGCTTCACTTCTCTAAGAAATGTGTTTCCCTGCCACTCTTTTCCTAACACAAGCCCTCAGTGAGGTTTGTCTTTCTTCAGCACATCTTGGTTAACGTAATTCCTGTATCACTAATGCCCTGTGTGACCTTGGGCAAGTCAACCTTCTTCTCTGGGCATCTTCTCTAAAATGAAGGGCTTAAGTCACATGATTGCTATGTGCTCCAATCTCAGCTCCTTCACTCCAGGAAAGAAAAATGGCAGAACTCAAGAAGTGGTTGTATATGAAAGTCAACGGGAGGAGTCAGACCCTCTGAGGCCCTAGACTTGTGGTCCAGCTGTAGGGAGAAAGGGCGCCTTAAGGAGGAGACCATCTGGAGGAGAAGTTGGTGAATTCAGTGTGGTTCCCACTACTCCTCCCACATAACCCCTTACCCAGCAAAATGTGTGGTAGTGGAGGGGCACATTGTTTTATTTTTCAAAGAAAAATCATTTCTCAGGATGAGGTGCCCAAGTGTTCTGAATCAAACTGGCTTCCTCTCTCCTATGGGCACATCAGCCTCGTCAATAGGTTCCGATGAACAATGGCACTTGGCAGCATTCCATCTTCCTGAGTTTCTGGTTTTTAAAAAATAATTCCCCATGATTTCCATGAGCTCAGCTGCCAAAGCAGTGAAAAAAAAAAAAAATCTAACTTCCTAGATACCTCCTTGGGAAGCTGTACATTTTGGGCATTTTTTGCTGAATGGGGAATCCAGAGTAGACTTGGCTTCTTCCTTATCTATATTCTTGTGAAGATTAAGACATTTCATACAGGAATAAACTGCCCATTTAGGGGAGTGTTTCAGATCCTGGGACCCACCAGGCACACAGATAGGATCTGCCTTCCTACACTCCTCCTCTCTGCCAGGCTCCAGGGCAGGGGAGGCCTTGGTCTCTGCAGTAAAGATGGAGGCTCCAGACCCTACTTGTGTGGCAGCGAGGGGCTTAGCAAAGTCAGGATACTTGGGATACGGCTGTCTCACAGGCCTCCACGCCATCCCACAGCTGCCCACTGGCCATTACCACCCACTGTGTGGCTGGGGAAGAGCAGCGGACCACCATTAGCCTTGTGACATCTGCCTCTGAGGCTGGTCCTTTAATTAGGGAGGCTGAGCAGCCTGGAAGAAAAGAGCCAAGGAAGGCTTTTCATTCACCTCCCTCATGCTGAGGGCTGAGGAGTGACTAATTTCAGTCACAGAGGCCCTTTTCTTTAAGATGCAGTACACAGGAACCACAGAATTGTCCTGCTACAAGAACAGGCTATCCCCTCAAAGAGAACATGGAACACTGGTTAACTCATCTTAATTATTTTTTAAAACCCAAATTGCTCTTCTGAATAAACTTGAAGTAACTGAATGTGCTTGTCTTAGGCTGAGTTCTCTAGAGGAACAAAACCAATGAAACATATACATGTATAAGTATATATAGAGAGAGATTTAATTCAAGGAAATGTCTCACACAGTTGTGGAGACTGGCAAGTCCCGAATCCATGGGTCAGATGTCAGACTGGAGGCTTCTCCTGACTCACGTGGTTGCAGGAACTGATGAACCCAAAAATGGCAGGTCATACAGCAGACTGCTGGCTCATGGGGCTGCAGGATCTGGTGAATGCCAAAATCTGCAGGTCAAGCAGCAGGTTGCTGGCTTACATCCCAAGAACCAGAGATCAGATGATGACAAGTTGGCTGCAGGATCCAGAGTGAGATTGAGCCTTGCTGGAACATCCATTTATATACTGGAGGCCACACCCCCAAGGAAACTACCCTGTTAACTGATTGGCTTCTCATAGCAGATGTCGTCATGGAGGTGATTATGTTATATCAAATCTCATCATGTAAGTGCTTACATTATATCATATCTCATCATGGAAGTGATTTTATTATATTACATTGTTGTTGTTAGGTACTGTCAAGTCAGTTCCAACTCATAGTGACCCTATGTACGACAGAACAAAACACTGCCTGGTCCTGTGCCATCATCACAATTGGTGTTATACCTGAGCCCATTGTTGCAGTCACTGTGTCAGTCCATCTTATCGAGGGTCTTCCTCCTTTTCTCTGACCCTCTGGCGAGCATTATGTCCTTTTCCAGGGACTGGTCTTTCCTGATATCATGTCCAAAGTATATGAGATGAAGTCTTGCCATCCTTGCTTCTAATGAGCATTCAGGCTGTACTTCTTTCAAGACAGATTTGTTCGTTCTGGCAGTCCATGGTATATTCAATATTCTTCACCAACACCATGATTCAAAGACATCAGTTCTTCAGTCTTCCTTATTCATTGTCCAGCTTTCCCACGCATATGGGTCAGGAGCACCTTAGTCCTTAAAATGTCGTCTTTGCTTTTTAACACTTTAAAGAGATTTTTTTTGCAGCAGATTTTCTCAATGCAATGCGTCATTTGCTTTCTTGACTGCTGCTTCCATGGGCATTGATTGTGGATCCAAGCAAAATGAAATCCTTGACAACTTCAATCTTTTTTTCTCTGTTTAACATGATGTTGCTTATTGGTCCAGTTGTGAGAATTTTTGTTTTCTTTATTTTGAGGTGTAATCCATACTGAAGACTGTGGTCTTTGATCTTCATCAGTAAGTAATTCAAGTCCTCTTTGCTTTCAGCAAGCAAGGTTGTGTCATCTGCATAACCCAGGTTGTTAATGAGTCTTCTTCCAATCCTTATGCCATGTTCTTCTTCATATAGTCCAGATTATTTGCTCAGAATGCAGACTGAATAAGTATGGTGAAAGGATACAACCCTGACGCACATCTTTTTTTGACTTTAAACCACATAGTATCTCCTAGTTCTCTTTGAACGACTGCCTGTTGGTCTATGTACAGGTTCCTCATGAGCACGACTAAGTGTTCTGGAATTCCCATACTTACCAGTGTTGCTCATAATTTGTTATGATCCACACAGTTTAATGCCTTTCCACAGTCAATAAAACACAGGTAAACATCTTTCTGGTATTCTCTGATTTCAGTCAAGATCTATTGACATCAGCAATGATAGCTGGCTTGAATTTCTGGCAGTTCCCTGTCGATGTACTGTTGTATCTGATTTTGAATTATCTTCAGCAAAATTTTACTTCTGTGTGATATTAATGATATTGTTTGATAATTTCTGCATTCTATAGAATCACCTTTCTTTGGAATGGGTACAAATATGAATCTCTTCCAGTCAATTGGCCGGGCAGCTGTCTTCCAGATTTCTTGACATAGACGAGTGAGTGCTTCCAGTGCTGCATCCGTTTGTTGAAACATCTCAATTGTTATTCCATCAATTCCTGGAGCCTTGTTTTTCACCATTGCCTTCAGTGCAGTTGGACCTCTTCCTTCAGTGCCATCGGTTCTTGATCATATGCTACCTCCTGAAATGGTTGAACATCAACCAATTTTTGATACAGTGACTCTGTGTATTCTTTCCACCTTCTTTTGACGCTTCCTGTGTCAATTAATATTTTCCCCGTAGAATCCTTCAGAGTTGCAACTCGAGGCTTGAGTTTTTTATTCAGTTCTTTCAGCTTGAGAAATGCTGAGCATGTTCTTCCCATTTGTTTTTCTATCTCCTGATCTTTACACATTTCACTTTAATACTTTATTTTGTCTTCTTGAGCCACCCTTTGAAATCTTCTGTTCAGCTCTTTTACTTCATCATTTCTTCCTTTTGCTTTAGCTACTCAACGTTCAACAGGAAGTTTCAGAGTCTCTTCTGACATCCATTTTGGTCTTTCTTTTTTAGTGACCTCTTGCTTTCTCCATGTATGATGTCCTTGATGTCATTCCACAACTTGACTCTGGTCTTCAGTCATTAGTGTTCAATGCATCAAATCCATTCTTGAGATGGTCTCTAAATTCAGGTGGGATATACTCATGGTCATACTTTGGATCTCTTGGACTTGTCCTAATTTTCTTCAACTTCAGCTTGAACTTACATATGAGCAATTGATGGTCTGTTCCACAGTTGGCCCCTGGCCTTGTTCTCACTGATGTTATTGAGCTTTTCCAACGTCTCTTTCCACAGATGTAGTCGATTTGACTCCTGTGTATTCCATCTGGTGAGGTCCACGTGTATAGTCACCATTTATGTTGGTGAAAGAAGGTATTTGCAATGAAGAAGTCGTTGGTCTTACAAATTCTATCATGCAATCTCCGGCATCGTTTTTATCACGAAGGCCATATTTTCCAGCTACCAATTTTTGTTTGTTTTCAACTTTCACATTACAGTCGCCAGTAATTATCAATGCATCTTGATTGCATGTTTGATCAATTTCAGACTGCAGAAGCTGGTAAAAATCTCCAATTTCTTCATCTTTGGCTGTAGTGGTTGGTGCATAAATTTGAATAATAGTCATATTAACAGGTTTTCCTTGTAGGCATGTGGATATTATCCTACCACTGACAGCGTAGTACTTCAGGGTAGACCTTGAAATTTTTTTTTTTATGATTAATGTGACACCATTCCTCTTTAATTTGTCATTCCTGACATAGGAGACCATATGATTGTCTGACTCAAAATGGCCAATCCCAGTCTATTTCAGCTCACTAATGCCTAGGATATCAATCTTTATGCGTTGCATTTCATTTTTGATGACTTCCAATTTTCCTAGATTCATACTTTGTACATTCCACGTTCTGATTGTTAATGAACGTTTGTAGCTGTTTCTTCTCATTTTGAGTTGTGCCACATCAGCAAATGAAGGTTCCAAAAGCTTGAATCCATCCATGTCATTAAGGTCGACTCTACTTTGAGGAGGCAGCTCTTCCCTAGTTGTATTTTGAGTGCCTTCCAACCTGAGGAGCTCATCTTCTGGCACTATAGTAGACCATGTTCCACTGCTATTCATAAGGTTTTCACTGGCCAATTTTTTCAGAAGTAGACTTCCAGGTCCTTCTTCCTAGTCTATCTTAGTCTGGAAGCTCCACTGAAACCTATCCACCAAGGACGACCCTGATGGTATTTGAAATACTGGTGGCAAAGCTTCCAGTATCACAGCAACATGCAAGCCACCACAGTATGACAAACTGACAGACACATTATTGAAGAGCAATCAATCTGCCAAACAACTGAGAATCTAGCCAAGTTGACACATAACCATCACAGTGTTCAACTTGTGTTTCAGGCGGGCTGACTCTGCTGTTTAATTGAGCTGAAACCCAGAGGTGAAAAGCTGGGAATCAGGACCCTATTGCCCATAGTGGGAACTGGAAACCTTATTTCCATCTCAGATGACAGCAGCCATTCTGACCTTTCATTGCTGATGTAAGTCTTTTCTATGCAAAACATTTCCTTTTATTCTGATTTCCTGACATCTGTTTAATCGTGTCCTATTCAAAGAAATTACAGTAAATTCTCTTGTTTCCCACGTATCAAATAAGATAATGCACAGGGAAATCAAGTTCTGGAATTAACTAATCGAGCTATAAGACTCCCACTGCAGTGAAATCCTGAAGTGGGTTGAACACTAGGTGTGTGGGTATAGATTGGGGGGCAGGGAGGGTATTCAACCTGCCACAAACATTTCCAAATAAATTTGCCCTCAACGCCAAGGTTCAATCATCAAAAAAAAAAAAAAAAAAATACAATTTTAACAGCACAATGGAAAGACTTGGAGGAGGGAACTGATATTTATTGAATATTTTTCAGGTATATTATTTGATCCCTACAATGGTTTTATGGTGTAGGCTCAATTAACTCCATTTTATGGACAAAGAAACTGAGGCTAGAGAGGAGAAATAATTTCTCAAGACTGGTCAATAAGTTATTGGGTTCTTACTCTTGCATGCCCTATTCTGCTTTTCAAAACAGTTCAAATGCCACAACTCCAATGCCCCATTAGCTGCCTGCCTGGCTGGGCATGGGTAGCTTCAGGCCAAGCAGCTGTTGTTGAGACTTCCTGGGACTTGGACTGAGGAACTGTCCTGAGGCAAGGCAAGGTGCTTGGCTACTCAACATGAAGCAAACATGGCCAAGCATCTTTCCTACCTCTTCTATCTCATCCCAGAGGGTTTCAAATGCCTCGCGTATATCCTGAGCTCAAAGAAGACAGATGGGTACACACTGTTTTCTTTAGAGCCCAAAGCTGCTGCTTCTTTTTAAAAAAAATAAATAACAGCAATACATATTCGATGTAAAAGAAAAAAGTCAACTTGATACAGGGAAATGCAGAGAAGAGGAAAACTTAGAAATCCCGTCAACAGAGAGAGCCATTGATAACATCTTGGAAACGTCCTCTAGAGCATGTGTCTGAACATAGCACAGGATCACAGGTATGCAGATCAACACCAAAGAGATTTTCCTTTATATGCTGATCTATAATCTAATTATTTTCACTAAGAAATAGAAAATGCAGCTCTAAATCTTTATTCTTAACATTAAATGATATTCCACTGTATGAATTTCTACCATTTTTTCAACCAACTACCAACTATTTAGATGATTTTGTTTGTTTGCTAATATAAACAACAGTAGAATAAATATCCTTGAATATATATTGTTTTTGTTCGTTGTTTTACACTTCTGTGATTATCTCCTTAAGCATTAATCCCCAGAAGTAGAGAGTTAATCAAATATCTAAGGCTTTTTCTTTCACCACTATTCCTATAAAACAGCTGGTGAATAGCCAACTGAACAAAAAGAGCTACCTCAAAATGGCCAGAGGGAATTTTCTTTTACTCCTTGGGGTTTTTTCCAGGCTGGGTTCTTCATCTGTTCTTTGCCTTCTACATATTGCTTGCTTTCATGCTTGTGATGTATTCCTTTTTATTTTGCTTATTAAAATGTAGGTAGCTCTGAAAAAACTTTCTTCATGGACTCCATCCCACTGTACCCAATGCTTGTTTGTCTTCTTTTCCAAGCTCTAGGGGCTGGGGTAATTCAAGACTAGCTTAAGGGTGCAGGAGGGAGAAAGGGAGCGCATTTATAAGTTACTGAAGCCTAGAGGACTTTGACTGTCTCTCTGCTGGGATTTTGTTAAAGCCTACAGACAGCTCCCCTCAGGCTGTAGAAAGGTACCTCAACTCAGAAAGAAGCCCAAAAAATGGTGAGTAATAATTTCAATTAGACATTTCTAAAGTAGTTAGGAGCTTCTACTTGAGGGTTACTTTTTGTTTAAATTCTGCAGAATTCTAGCTCATTCCCTCAGTCTAGGGTTGCCAGATTTAGAAAACAAAAAAGAAAGAAAGACAGTATGCCAGATAAATTTGGAATGAAGATAAACAGTGAAAGTTTTTTAGAACATAATTTACCACAAATATTTCACAGAATATACTTCTACTAAAAAAAAATTTATTATTTATCTGAAATTCAAATTTACCTCAAATTCAAAAACCCAAACCCGTTGCTGTCGAGTTGATTCCAACTCATAGCGACCCTATAGGACAGAGTGGAACTGCCCCATAGGGTTTCCAAGGAGCGCCTGGTAGATTTGAACTGCTGACATTTTGGTTAGCAGCCGAGCTCTTAACCACTGCAGCACCAGGGCTAAGTGTCCTGTATTTTAGCTGGAAACTCTCCCTCAGTCCCTTTCCCTCTAGACGTAGTGTGATTTCTCACTCTCTTTCCTCCATCAGAAAGGCTCATGGGGGAAATTTAGGAGTCATGGCAAGTCAGGCCAGGCTTCTCAGTTTTATTCCTTGACCATCACTTTTTGGAGTTTATGGCATGAATTTGTAACCCTTTCCTTGATTGGGTACTGCTGGTTTGTGTGGGAGATGGGGTTGGGGGGAGTTGGAGGTGAGAAGGGCTGTTTTTAATTTTGTTTTGTTTTCATTAAGTATTCCAGGAGGGTGAGTTTGTGATCCTACTTGATTCTTTATCCAGAACTTGAGTTCCATTTCTTACTAGAACCTTTTGAAAACATAAAGGGAGATCCAATTTATAATCCCTGGCAAAACTCCGTGGAAATCTATTTTCTATTTTCTTTTGTTTTGAATTCTTTTAAACTCCACGAAGCCCCTCAGTAACCAAAGCCCCTCAAAATTCTCTTTCTACCCTCAGCCTTCTCACCTTTTTTTTTTTTTAACCTCCCCTCTTCTTTCTCTTCAACTCTATTCTGCAGACTGGCCTCTTTCCCTAGAGGCTGGGTCTTTCCTCTCCTCCTCCTCTCTTCTCTGCTGTCTTGTCCTTCTCCACCCACTTAAATATTCTCCTGGTTGTGTGGGTGGGGTAGGGAGGGGTTAAGGTAGGAATAGAATAGAAGAAGATGGAAAACTGGCTTAGTTTCTCTTTGGTGGGCTGGGAGAGGGGGAATATATTTGAATACTTCCATGCTAATAATTGATATCCTCTCTCATAGTTCACTAGTGAACTTCATAGTGTAGTGGTTCAGAGAACTTAAGTGATTTACCCAAGTTCACACAGCTAGTCAGGGATATAGCTTAACCTCCGGTCTCTGGGTTCCTATTTCTTACATATTAGATGAATATAGTAGTAGAGATATAGTATAGCCTTCATAACTTGAAAGTAGATGTAGTGATCATGGCAATTGACTCCCCATCATCTATTCCACCATAAAGATTGATGTAAGCTCATTGTCTTCTTCCCACTCTGCTAGCTGATCACCAATTTCAGAGTGGGCATGTGCTTCCTGGATCTCATGGGAAAGGCTTTCTGGCTTCTAAAGAAAGAGACACAAAAAATAGGCTTCTTCCTCATGGTGTTGTTAAGTCTGGGTGTGATTCCTAGACCTGTTGCCGCCATTGTGCCCCCAGCCTGAGGACAAGCCAATACATAGAAGTGTGAGAACGGAGAGAATCACAGAGCAGCCAAGCACCCCTGATGGACTGTTTCCAGGTGCACCCACCCATAGACTTGCTGTCATATGAACTAACACATCTTCCTATTTCTTAAGCCAACTTTAGTTAGGATCTTCTGTAGTTGGCTGCCGAAAGCATCACAATGGATACCAATTAAAAAGGCACTGCCAAGTGGATAGACTGTAGGGACTATTCCAAATTCATTCAGCCCACCAGCTTTGAAATGATGCAAATCATGATGACATTTTTATTTGAGGGATTTGCATTATTTCTAACTTGCTGCATGAAGGGAGATCAGTTAATATGTTATACTACACCATTTTAAATTCTCTTAGCTCATGGTTGTTCTCAAACTTGAGTATGCATCAGAATCACCTAGAAGGCTTATTGAAACAGATGGCGAGGCCCCACCCCCAGAGTTCCTGATTCAGCAGGTCTGAGTTGAGGCCTGAGAATTTGCATTTCTAACCAGTTCCAAGATACACATCCCAGTTGATTTCTAGCTAGATCCCAATGCAGTCATAAGATTACAATTTGAATAATTTTAATCTCCTGAAATTTTTTTGAGGCTTTCTTTTAGGCCCAGCGTATAGTTGATTTTGGCATGTGCAGATGGAAATTATTTGAATCTTGTTAAGGCTGGTTTTAGTGTTGTATACATGTCAATTAGGCAGATAGACAAATAGCTGCCATCCAGTCAGCTCTGACTCACGATGACCTTATGTACACAGAACAAAATGTTGCCTGGCCCTGCATCATCTTTACAATTGCTGGCATGCTCAAGTACATCATTGTGGCTATAGTGCCAATGCACTTGTCTTAGTCATCTAGTGCTGCTATAACAGAAATACCACAAGTGGATGGCTTTAACAAACAGCAATTCATTCTCTCACAGTTTAGGAGCTAGAAATCCAAATTCAGGGTTCCAGCGCCAGGGGAAGGCTTTCTCTCTCTGTTTGCTCTAGGGGAAGGTCCTTGTTATCAGTCTTCCACTGGTCGAGAAGCTTTCAGCGAAGGAACTCCAGGTCCAAAGGATGCACGCTCCTGGCTCTTCCTGCTTGGTGGTAATGAGGTCCCCCGTCTCTGCTTGCTTCTGTCTTTTATATCTCAAGAAAGATTGACTTAAGATACAACCTAATCTTGTAGATTGAGTCCTACCTTATTAGCATAACTGCCTGTAATCCTGCCTCATTAACATCGTAGAGGTAGGATCTACAATACACAGGAAAATCACATCAGATGACAAAATGGTGGACAATCACACAGTACTGGGAATCATGGTCTAGCCAAGTTGACACATTTTGGGGGGCCACAGTTCAGTCCAGGACACTGCCCTTGTTTCCAATGGCCATGACTGAACCACTTCCAATTGGTTCGAAGCCCTGCCTTGTTCCCGTTGGCCATTTTCACATGGAGGTTAATGTATAAAATAGAGGGATATACAAGCAAACCTAGACGTGCACTTAGACCAGAGACTTCAGAATTTCGAATCATAACTTTAGCAAGTCAGAGTCCCGTGACCAGGGAGGTTTCGCTTCTGTCATTGTGGCCATGCATCAGCACAGTGGCTTAACAATATCTCAACCATCACAAATATCCTCTGTGTGGGTGCAGGGGAATGAGGAAGCTTCTAGGGGCTGCATCTTGTGTTGAACACAATTAGAAGTGATGATTCTGATGAACCAACAATCACTAAATGATCCAGCGCTGAGGTCAATCTCCTTATAATTTTGGTCACTGGTAACCATGGGATTAGTAACTTGCCCATCTTGTGAGTGACTGTGTGTCTGTGCGTGCATGCACGCACATACATTAAGAGGAAGCAGAGAACAGAAATAAAAGATTCTAAACAATTGCCCAATTAGTTGTCCTCACAATTATGTGAATGCGACATTCAGTTAAAAATGCAATGATCGTTTTAAATTAAATTGCCCATTTTGAAAGCGTCATCCTGGCTCAGTCTCCATGCCAACCTGTTCTTAGTGTGGTGCCCGTTGCTTTTGAGAGGCAGGACACAATAGCCTCCTTCAGACCAAGCTCCAGTCTGCTTTCATAATTAACCAAGTTAAAACCAAGGAGGGAAAGAGTTGTGGTGGGGACTCAGCCAGACCCCCTTCTCAGTGGTATCTCAGCCTTGAGGACTCTTGCATCTGAGGAAATATTACAGGGGGAGGCAGAGCAGGGCTGGACAGCCTGGCTGAGCAGGGTCATTTTCGTGCAATCAGCTAAAGGTCTCTTTTCAAAGCAGGGTGGTGTACGGGCAAAACTGAGAGACAAATGAGTACAAGCAAAATAGCGGTTTCCAGAGATTCGGTGGTATTACTGACTGGCCCAGCTGGATTCCTACCAACATTTCCTACTGGCATCCAGAAAACTGAGATGGGGACAGAACCTACACATTCTTCTTCCTCCTCCTCGTTTCCAAGTGTCTGGTCTCGTGGCCTGACCCATTCGCCTACCCAGGGCCCATCTCCAGGACACACAAGGACCTCAGTTTTCTTTGGCACTGTTCTCTGCTGGCACCACGCCCTCCCACTGCCCACACATAGAAAGAACCCAGAGCTGAGCACAATGGGGCCCACTCTTCCCACACGTATCATTTTCACATCCCTGAGATGAGAAAGAAGGGGCCCAGGGTAATCAGGATTTCTGAGGGCTGTATTTGTAGATAAGAAGCGCTGGTGGTGCAATGATTAAAGTGTTCGACTGCTAACTGAAAGATCAGTGGTTCAAACCCACCAGCTGCTTCACAGGAGAAAGATATGGCAGTCTGCTTCCGTAAAAGATTACAGTCTGGGAAACACTTTGGGGCAGTTCTACTCTGCCCTATAGAGTCACTATGAGTCAGAATCCACTCTATGGCAATGGGTTTGATCTTTTTTTTGGTATTTGTAGGTGCTGTACGCACTGGAGCCTTGTCCCAGACAGGCCTCTGTCTTGTGGGCAGCTCAGATTCCAGAGCCGGGGGAGGGCTCTTCACCCCATGAATGCCTAACAATGCAAGTTTATCTGACATGGTGTTCCTGGGAAAGCCCCATTAGCCAGCACTTCTGCTCCGTTGCCTAGTGAAATGAGGTGTTTTAATGGCCATTTTACAGGACACAAGCCATTACTGTACTTAACAGCCAGGGGGCTTTCAGATCTGGGGTTGACTACAGGCTCTGCTGCTTCCCAGCTGGGAGACTTGGATCAGTTACTTAAATAATCTAAGCATTAGGGAGCCTTGTCTGTAAAAGTGGGATAAAACAACACCTACACCACTGAGTTATTGTGAGGATTAAATAAGCAAATGCATGGGATAGGCTTATCACAGTGCCTGACACATGGTAAGTACTCAAAAATGGTAGTCCTTATATATTTACTCATTATCTATTATTCCTTTCAAAAAGATGACTCAGTATTAAAGACAAAAGGGGCTCCATAAAGGACCTATGAAGTCTCATCCTTGCATGCAGATCCTGGAACCTGGATGCTGAGAAGCCAGCTGACTGGGCCTACTTTATGATCCGCTCTCTGTATGGCCTCCAGTAGGGTCTTCCTGAAAACATAGCTGTAAAGCGTATCTCTTGTACTAGTTAAAACCTCAGTGACTACCACTGACCATAGAATATAGCCTGGGCTTCTTGTATGACAAGAGTGTCCCTCAGAGTCTGAAGCTCTGAGTTGGGCTTTGTCTTGGTTATCTAGTGTTGCTGTAACAGAAATACCACAGGCAGATGGCTTTAACAAAGAGAAATTTGTTCTCTCACAGTCTGGTAAGCTACAAGTCCAAATTCAGGGTGTCAGCTCTGGGGGAAGGCTTTCTCTCTCTGTTGGCTCTGGAGGAAGGTCCTTGTCATCAATCTTCCCATGGTCGAGTTGATTCTCAGTGCAGGGACCTTGGGTCCAAAGGATGTGCTATTTTACTGGCTCTTGTTTCTTGGTGGTATGAGGTTCCCCTGTCTCTCTGCTCACTTCTCTCTTTTACATCTCTAAAGAGATTGGCTTAAGACACAATCTAATCTTGTAGATCTCATCAGCATAACTGCTGCTAATCCATTTCATTAACATCATAGTGATAGGATTTACAACACATAGGAAAATCATATCAGATGACAAAATGGTGGACAGTCACACAATACTGGGAATCATGGCCTAGACAGTCACACAATACTGGGAATCATGGCCTAGCCAAATTGATATACATATTTTGGGGGGACACAATTCAATCCATGAAAAGCTTGGTATTCTCAGAGCCAGCTGTCACTGGGGGCCTGAGCAGAGGCAAAGTGGTCATGACCAACTGAAGGCCCTGCCCATCAAGGAGAGGGTCTGGTTACCTGCATGGATCAAGGTCCTGTGTTTCCTTTCAGTCCAGGGAAGACTCAGGAACAGAATGGAAACAGATACTGGGGCCAGCATTGCACAGTCTAAGGCTGAGAGGAGGCAAAAGTGACTGTCGATCCTGGGGTGAAAGTAGGACGCTGACCACCTCTGTCCCACCGTTAAGCTGTCTTATCTTCTAGAGTGTGTGGAGAAGGTGTGGCAGACTTCACCAGCACCCGTGATGGCTTCAGAGGCTGGCTTGTGGGAGAAGCCCTCACCATTGGCAGTTAAGATGCTTTTGGTTGCAAGCAACAGAAACCCCAATTCAAACAGGCTTGAAAAATAGGGATATTTGTTTCCTCACAAGTCTTAGAAGTCCAGAGGTAAGGCAAAGTCCAGGTGAGGGACTATCAGTGACTCAACAATGTTGTCGAGAATGCAGGCTCTTCTTGTGTCTCAGCTCTGCCATCCTTGCAGCAGACATCCTCTCGAGGATGCTTTTCTTCAGAATATCAAGATGGCTGCCAGGAAAAATAGCAGGTACGCGCTTCCTTGTGGGGGTGGGAGAGAGCACGAGAGACCTCTTCTCCAACTATGAATGGTTGTCTGGGCCAATCTAGGGCACTCCAGACCCATAACAGTTGTCCTGGAATGCCATAGTACCCCTCTGGAACTGGGTGGATCCCAGAACAAATTTGAGACTTCACTAGAAAGTGGACAGAGGGGAAATATGGGTCGGGTAAATGAGTAGCCTACCACTATCCTGATGAATACACATCTCACATTGGCACACAGTGAACATTCCCAGGCTTTTCGGGTGGTGACATCCTCTAACTCCATGAAGACCCAAGGCAATCTTGTGAGGCAGGAAAGGATTAGTAGTTTACCCACTTGACAGAAAAGGGTCCAGAGAAGTTAAGAACCTGGCTCAAGGTCACACAGGTGAAGGAGCAGCAGCAGCCTCTTTCTGTCACCTGTCTGGCCCTCAGAGCCTAGTAAAGGTCTAGTATCCTCTGGAGGTCCAGAGAGGCTGGCAATGGTTGATGTATATTTGTTTGTTCTCTGTATAATTGGTACATAGCTATTCATGCAGGAACAATCTAGAATATGGGCATCCTAGAACTTTGCTGGCTGACTCCTCCCCACCCCTCATCCTTAGCCAGCCAACCAGCTGCCCCCTGGGCCGCAGCTTTTCCTTGTTACCATCCCTGTTTTCTGTCCACAGGCCCTGCTTTCTCACCTTTTCCCTTCCACCTCTATGTGACTTTTATTTCAAGGGTCCCCACTGATCCCGCTCAACCAGAAAGTCCTCCCAGTGTGGGCATGACAGGCAGGGGAGGGGGAGAGAGGGAGAACATATCCACGCAGAGAGGAGGGACAGCCAAGCCAACATGGCATTGAAGCCCATCTGAGCAGATTGGGTGAGGTGGGCCAGGCATTGGCTGAGGGAGATACATCTCATTTAAGAGAAACACATTGATCTGTCCATTTCCTTCCCAAGCAATTTCCCTGTTGACGTTTGATGCAAAGGAAGAGATTGGAAACAGTACTTCAATCGAGCTTATTTTCAAAGCAGTCAAGGGGCAGAGTCCATTCATTGTTAATTGTCATCAAGTTAATTCTGACTCATGGCGACTTCATGTGTGCAGAGTAGGACGGCTCCATAGGATTTTCAAGGCTGTGACCTTTCAGAAGCAGATTGCCAGCACTGTCTTCTGAAGCAACTCTGGGTGGGTTCGAACCGCCAAGCTTTTGGCTAGTAATTGAGCGCTTAACTGTTTGTGCCACCCAGGGACTTAACCTTAGCGCATGGAGGGCTAGAGGGAAGTGGGCATGACCTTTTTCTCTTTCTTCTTCCTATTGTGATGGGAGAACCAGAGTCAAGGAAAATCCTGTATACCTCTCCTGCCCTTAACAAGGAGGATCCCTTTCCCAGGTGCTAGCAAGAGGCTGTGGGTTTCTCTGTCCATTGAGATGCCCACCCCTCTAGGCCAGCAAGTCTGAGGAGGCATCAGGGTCTGGCTGAGGTTTTTGCTTTTTTCCAGGGCTCCTGCTCTCTTTTTTCAAAAGGAGTCTCTACACTTGAGTGAGCCCCACCAGGGGTTTCTGGGCACCAAAGGTTTCTCCTGTCTTTTGGAATTCTAGTGTCTGCAATAAATATAAGACAAAGGGGCAGAGGAAGCTCTGGAGTACAGATTAGGAGAACTGCGATGGAGTCCCAGCTCTGCCATTAGCTACCCAGATGACCTTGGGAAAATCAATTAACCTCTTTGTGACTCAGTTCCCTTATCTGCCAATGGGATTTTAATAAAATTTGCTCTTTCTTGCTGACTCTAATGAAGATTGCAGAAAATAACAAGTATGAAATTGCCATAAAAACTGAAAGATACATTCCAGCAAAATGGCGCTCTAGGCAGAAGCACCAAGCCGTCCCTCCACAGCAAAGATCCGAAAAACTAAGCTGAACAGAGAATACAACAATCCTGAAACCCTAAAACATCAAATGAAGAGACAAAGAACTCAGCCAAGCACCAAATGGAGTGAGAAAACTGACAGAGAAAGGAGAGTGAGGAGAGATTCATGCAGAGGTCCCCTAC